>NC_041385.1:442828972-442953005 GCF_002162155.2 Triticum dicoccoides
TGCGGGCTGACGGGGCGGGCGGCTGGGCCTGGGGGGGCTCGGGGCGGCGCTATTTAAAGGCGCCCCCGGGCGGAGTCCCGCTCTGGCACGGCCCGTAGGTCGATTGCGTTTTTTTTTAAATAATTCCGCGCAGAAGAAAAATAAAAAGAAATACTAAACAGACTCCAAAAATCCCGAAATAAATTTTCCTCGGCTTCTAAAATCAAGTCGGACAAGATGAACATTTATTTGGGGCCTAAGTGCAATTTTGAAAAACGCACATTTTTCCTAAATTCAAATAAAAGGCGAAAAACTTCCAAAATAAAACTTATTTGATTTTTTATTAAATCTTCATTATTTCTTTATTTTGGGAAAGTCATTTTATTCCCTCTCTGAATATTTGGTAGTAGAAATAATTGAAGATAAAATAAATAAAATCAATGATCCTATTTTCAAAATTTGAGAAAAACTCAAATAAGAAAATAGCGAAATCCCCAACTCTCTCCGAGGGTCCTTGAGTTGCATAGAATATCTAGGATCGAGCCAAAGATGCAACAAAATATGATATGCAATGATGATCTATGTATAACATTCCAAATTGAAAATTTGGGATGTTACAACTTTGGGTTCAATCTTGCGGTGTCCTTTCCCAGTGACAGTAGGGGCAGCAAGGCACATATTGTATTGTTGCCATCGAGGATAAAAAGATGGGGTTTTCATCATATTGCTTGAGTTAATTCCTCTACATCATGTCATCTTACTTGATGTGTTACTCCGTTCTTTATGAACTTAATACTCAAGATGCATGCTGGATAGCGGTTGATGTGTGGAGTAATAGTAGTAGACGTAGAATCGTTTCGGTCTACTTGACACGGATGTGATGCCTATGTTCATGATCATTGCCTTAGATATCGTCATAACTTTGCGCTCTTCTATCAATTGCTCGGCAGTAATTTGTTCACCCACCGTAATATTTTCTATCTTGAGAGAAGCCACTAGTGAAACCTATGGCCCCCGGGTCTCTTTTCCATCATATAAGTTCTCTTTTACATCATACTAGTTTCTGATCTACTATTTTGCAATCTTTTACTTTCTGATCTATAAACCAAAAATACCAAAAATATTTACTTTACCGTTTATCTATCTCTATCAGAACTCACTTTTTTAAAGTAACCATGAGGGGATTGACAACCCCTTTATCATGTTGGATGCAAGTTGTTGATTGTTTGTGTAAGTATTCGGTGACTTGTGCGTTGTCTCCTACTGGATTGATACCTTGGTTCTCAAATAGAGGGAAATACTTACTCTACTTTGTTGCATCACCCTTTCCTCTTCAAGGGAAAAACCAACGCAAGCTCAAGAGGTAGCAATATGCCAAAACTGTTGATGTTGGACAAGGAAGACAACATAACTATTTATGTTTGTTCATATTCACATAGAAGTTATATTGTCATATATCCTTCAACATGTGGTGCTTGCCCCTATCTTTGCTAGCCAAAAACTCCGCACTAAGTAGAGATACTACTTGTGCATCCAAAACCTTAAACCCAAATCTTGTTTGAGAGTCCACCATACCTACCTAGTAAGTTCCTTCAAGTAAGTTATCATCGGTGCAAAAGAGGGCAATAAAAATTGCTTCAAAAAGTGTAAGATCATTTAGTGTAAGGGAAAATTGAGCGTTGTACGAACTTGTGATGGCGAAGAATAAAAGCGACAGACTGCATAATAAAGGTTGCCATCACAAGGGGCAATATAACGTGACATTCGCTTGCACTAAGGGGTTGAGCATACAAACAAAAAGCGCATGGCAACCTCTGCTTCCCTATGCGAAGGGCCTATCTTTTACTTTCATGTATTTACTTTCATGCAAGAGTCAAAGTTCTTCTCTCTATTCCTTTTATTTTTCTCCTTTGGCAAGCATCATGTGGTGAGGAAAGATCTAGGCACATATATCCGGTTGAATATGGGTAGCATGAGTTATTATTGTTGACATCACCCTTAAGGTGAATGCATTGGGAGGCGAAACTATAAGCCCCTATCTTTCTATGTGTATGGTTGAAACATTTTGCTCATGTGTACGCCGTGAGTGTTAGAAATCGTAGAATACTAAATGATGGTTGAGTATGTGGACTTGCCTAAAGGCTCTGATACGTGACCCTTCCTAAAAATATGATGAATTGTAGTTGCAAAGTTGACTGAGAACATAGTTTGTTGGTTTCTAATAGAGTTTACGCTTTATACTTCGATGTTGTGATGAATTGTCACTTGTTCATGAGAAGTCTATGATAAAAGTTCTATAATAAAAGTTTTATGTTAAAGTTTGTTGTTGTTATAATAAGTTACATGAGGCTGCTATGTCTGTATTTTTGTTTTTATCGACACCTCTCTCTCTCTAAGCATGTGGACATGTTTTTTGATTTCGGTTTTTGCTTGAGGACAAGCGAGATCTAAGCTTGGGGGAGTTGATATGTCCATTCTGCATCATGTTTTCCTACTATTATTTATGTTGTTTTATTGAGTAATAATTCTTTTTGGAGTAATTCTAATGCATTTTCTCTCATAATATGCAAGGTATACACAAAGGGGGAGAATTATGGCAGCTAGAAATCTGGACCTGAAAAAGCTATGTCAAGGTACCTATTCTGCACAACTCCAAATGAGCTGAAACTTCACAAGGATTTTTTATGGAATATTTGAGGAATACTCGAGCAAATAAGTACCAGAGGGGGCCCACCAGGTGGGCACAACCCACCTGGGCGCTCCAGGGAGCCCAGGCGCGCCCTGGTGGGCTGTGCTCACCTAGGCCCACCTTCGGTGCCCCTCTTTTGGTATATAAGTCATTTTCACCTAGAAAAAATAAAGAGAGGACTTTTGGGATGAAGCATCGCCGTCTCGAGGCAGAACTTGGGCAGGAGCACTTTTGCCCTCCGGCGGAGCGATTCCACCGGGGGAACTTCCTTCCCGGAGGGGGAAATCATCGTCATCATCATCACCAACAACTCTCCCATCTTGGGGAGGGCTATATTCATCAACATCTTCAACAACACCGACTCCTCTCAAACCCTAGTTCATCTCTTGTGTTCAAACTTTGTACAGGAAATATAGATTGGTGCTTGTGGGTGACTAGTAGTGTTGATTACATCTTGTAGTTGGTTACTATATGGTTTATTTGGTGGAAGACTATATGTTCAGATACATTATGCTATTTAATACCCCTCTGATCTTGAGCATGATTATCATTTGTAAGTAGTTACCTTTGTTCTTGAGGTCACGGGAGAAATCATGTTGCAAGTAATCATGTGAACTTGATATGTGTTCGATATTTTGATGATATGTATGTTGTGATTCCCTTACTGGTGTCATGTGAATGTCGACTACATGACACTTCACCATATTTGGGCCTAAGGAATGCATTGCGAAGTAGTTATTAGATGATGGGTTGCAAGAGTGACATAAGCTTAAACCCTAGTTTATGCGCTATTCTGTAAGGGACCGATTGGATCCAAAAGTTTAATGCTATGGTTAGAATTTATTCTTAATACTTTTATCGTAGTTGAGGATGCTTGCGGGGGGGTTAATCATAAGTGGGAGGTTTGTTCAAGTAAGAAAAGCACCTAAGCACCGGTCCACCCACATATCAAATTATGAAAGTAGCGAACATGAATTAAGCCAACATGATGAAAGTGACTACATGAAATTCCCGTGTACCCTCAAGAACACTTTGCTTATCATAATAGACCGTTTTGGCATGTCCTTTGTGTTGGACATATGCCCTGGTGGCAATCATGTATGATGATATTTCCTTATGTTTATGAATAAAGATAGTCCTTGGACATTATCAATGATGTGTATCAACAAGTACGTGACTTGTTTGTGGGACTATGCATTGTATGATGACTATCCTAAAAGGTCCCTAGTCGAAAGGGTTGTGTGGACGCGTAGCCAACTAGACTAGCATATGACACGGTCGATGGCTTGGTCTCACTAGCCATGGAGCATTGGATGCTAACCGTATAATATGGACTCGGAAGGATTTGGTCGGATTCGACATAGTCGGATCCGAGTCAAGATAAGGTCCGAGTCGGACAGACCCAACTATGAGACGCAAAGATATGTCATTTGTGAGTCTCTAGTACAACATACGTTCTATGTCCTACGACCTGAGCTGACGCATGTACTCAAGATGGTGACAGACCTGCTTTGGGCCGACCAAACGCTACTCCGTAACTGGGTAGTTACAAAGGTAGGTTTCAGGCTTCTCCAGACCCATGCTGCGAGACATGGTCGAGCAAGATGGGATTTGCCCCTCCGATTAGGAGAGATATACTCTGGGCCCCTCGTGTGATCCGACCAGGATAAGCATGGCCACGTGACAAGGATTATGAGATAATCTGGATAGTGGTCGGCATCACTAGAACAAGAAAGAGGTCGGGCTAGCACAAGGATGACAATCTCGCCTTAAGCCCGACAACATATATCGTGTGGCAAAGGGAACAGAAGTGTGACATGTTGTACAGGTTTGCCTAACCAGCTTCATAGTCTGCTTAGTGTTCGGCATGCCTTGCTGGAGGCCGCTACCAACTGTGTAGTTCAGAGGTGATCCGAACTGCGACCAAGCCGACTTGAACCTAAGGGGTCGCGCGCTTAAGGGAAGGAACCTACAAGGTCGAATCCGAGGACACTAGTCGGATGTGATCCGAACTGTATTCGGATTGTGGCCGAGTAGACTTGTGGGCTTTAGGGTCCGTGCAAGGCCCAAGTGTTGAGCCTGCGACGGACGCCTATATAAAGTGGAGGTGCGGCACACTCATGCAGTTGATCGCTTCGGCGCTGTCACTAGGGTTTGCATGTGTTGCGAATAGCCATCTCCACTTGCCGCCGGTTGTGTGATCGGACCTAGTAGTCCACCGCACAATGTTCCTCCTGCACGCGCGGATACCGTTAGAGGCGGTGCACTTGCGCCTCTCCGACGAATCTGTACGTGGGAACCAAAGACCGGCTATTCGAGGGAGATCGGACGAGGAGACGATCCACACGAACGCGCTACCTCAACTCTACTTCTGCTGCACGGCACTGCGCGTCTAGTGGTAACAATCTGTGATCTATCTCCCATAGCATGTTCCTGGATGTTCTGCACGTAGGAAATTTTAATTTGCAGTCGACGCACCCTACCGTAGAACCCAATAGTGGTATCAGAGCCTCTGCTATAGGATTTGGATTCAAATCGTATGCATATTAGATATGTGGAAGCGGCAAATGAGATCTATTGTCGTTGATGAGATCAACTACACATGGGTATCGATGAGGGTATGTTTTCTGATGATCGGAGTCGATGAGGTCGTGACACAACCTACCCCTACCGGTCGCTATCCACCATCGGGGTTAAAAGTGAAACGTAAATCCGAATCGGACTTGCGATGATCGATAAGATCGGTCAGATCAGAAAATTCGGCATGAACAGAGTTTAGATGTGATCTGTGATTTCCAAAAACGTCGGGCGCTGCCCCTTTGAACCCCGCTCGCTAACTGGCTAGCAGGACCGCCGTGTGCGTAGCGCCTTGTATTTTGTACACGATCACACAAACCGGTAGAATGCGATTCTATGTGTAACTTTGTTTTGCAGGGTTTGATGTGAATAGTATGGCTCATGTGTATGTGATGCATGTGTGTAAATTATACATGGCCTGCGTGTCATGTTTGTCAGCCGGCAGGAGCCAAAGTGCTATCATTATAATGTATAACGAACTGTGTGTCGACTTGTGACTCTGTGTAAAAATCATTACTAGTTGTAGTAGTTGGATAATAAAGATCAAGTTGATGGCTTGGTGTCCCGGCGTGACAAACAAGATGGCGTTCCTAGATGGTCATCAGAGTCGGAGCCGACCTGGAAGAACGTCCATGAAGGAGCCATACTATTTCACAATATGTGTTTATTTGTGATTGTTATGCTTCTTTGTTTTCTATGCATGTTAGAATAGTAGAAAGATCCCTCATGAGTATCAAGAGAATTGCCATCCCCGATGTTGCACCTTCGCATGTCAAGTACGTCTAGTAGTGGGCTCATAAAATTGGGGTGCTGCTAGGTGTCCTTGAACTGAAGGGTTCATGTCGGACACGGACATGCACTGCATCAGGTTAACTTGACAAGGCTATCAAAACGGTTTTGGGCTTTGTGGCAAAGAAGGTTGAGAGCCGGGGTATAAGATACCTTCTCGACCGACAGGAGTCGTATAGAGATACGATTAGCAAGGAGTTGCTTACCGGATAGGTGTGTTGGCTAGCAGTGATGCTAAAGCTCACTAGTCGCATGCGCTAGTCAGATCCTGAATCACTGAGAGTTTGCGGAGGGATGCTGACTTCAGTGGGAGTATTTCTGTTTAGGCTAGAATTACTCCACATAAACACATTGCTTAGTGATTGCATTTTTTCTATTGTAGATCAATGGCACCACCTGCTCAACCCAACTTCACATTTAAATCAATTCTGGAAAAGGATAAACTGAATGGAACAAACTTTACCACCTGGTATAGAAATCTGAGAATTGTTCTCAAGCACGATAAAAAGGAACATGTTCTAGAGGATCCACTTCTAGAGGAACCTGCCAATAATGCTAATGCCACAACTAAGAATGCCTACCAGAAACCCGTTGATGAATCAACGGAGATCAACTATCTGATGCTGGCTTGTATGGAGCCCGATTTGCAACAACATTTCGAAAATGTTGAGGCTTCCGATATGATCGAGAGTCTCAAGAGCATGTTTCAGACACAGGCTAGGACCGAAAGGTTCAATGTCTGGCGATCCTTGATGGATTGCAAGGTGAAGAAAGGTGATCCACTGAGCCCACATGTGATCAAGATGATCGGATATGTGCAAGCTTTGGATCATTTGGGCTTCACGCTCTTGGATGAGCTGGCTACTGATGTTATTCTGGGTTCTCTTTCGCCCAACTATGGGACGTTCATCTCGAACTATCATATGCATGGCATGGATAAGAAGCTCACTAAATTGCATGGGATGCTCAAAGTGGCAGAACAGGATATTAAGAAAGGCACGCATCAAGTGTTGATGGTGTAGAAATCGGTTAAGTTCAAGAAGAGTTGGTTCAAGAAAAAGTCTAAGGCAAAGGGCATGGAGACGGTAACCTCCGCTGCTGCACCAAAGTCTGGACCGGACTCGAAGACCATTTGCTATCACTGCAAGGAGATCGGTCACTGGAAGAGGAACTGTAGCAAGTGGCTTGTAGAGCATGGCAAGAAGGCTGGAAATGCTTCTTCAGGCAAAGGTACACTTGTTGCATATGTTATAGACATTTACCTTGCTGACATACCTAGTAGCTCTTGGGTATTTGATACTGGATCGGTTGTTCATATTTGCAACTCGATGCAGGGGCTGGTAAGAACTAGGCGTGTGTCACAAGGGGAGATTGACATCAGGGTCCGCACCAAAGCAAGAGTTGTTGCGTTGGAGGTCGGCACGATGCAGCTCCAGCTACCTTCTGGATTTATTTTGGAATTGAATAATTGTTATTACATTCTTGCACTTAGTCGGAACATTATTTCTGCCTCATGCTTGATGAGTCGGGGTTATGAATTCAATTTAAAGGACAATGGTTGTTCGATACTTTTGAATGGCATGTTCCAAGGCTATGCACCCATTGTTGATGGGCTATTTATATTAAATCTAGAAACGGAACCAGTCTATAACGTGAATGTCAAGAGGCATAAGCCTAATGAGATAAATCCACCATACTTCTGGCATTGTCGGCTTGGACACATTAGTCTGAAACGCATGAAGAAGCTCCATGATGATGGGCTCCTAACTTCGTCCGACTTTGAGTCATTCGGGACGTGTGAATCATGCTTGCTCGGCAAGATGACTAAGTCTCCTTTCGCAAAGAGTTGCGAGAGGGCGTCTGATCTGTTGGAACTTATACATAGTGATGTGTGTGGTCCAATGAGCACAACTGCCAGAGGGGGCTATCAGTACTTCGTGACTTTCACCGACGACTTGAGTAGATATGGATATATCTATTTGATGAGGCACAAGTCGAAAACTTTTGAAAAGTTCAAAGAGTTTCAAAACGAGGTTGAGAATCAGCTCGGTAAGACTATAAAGCTTATGCGATTTGATCGTGGAGGTGAGTACATGAGCCAGGAGTTTGATGATCATCTGAAAAGTCGAGGTATAGTACCTCAGATCACACCTCCGGGTATGCCACAGAGAAACGGCATGTCAGAACAGAGGAATAGGACCTTGTTGGACAAGGTCCGGTCTATGATGAGCAAATCGGATTTACCCTTGTCATTCTGGGGATACGCTCTAGAAACTGCAGCTTTCACACTTAACAGGGTACCATCAAAATCCGTAGACAAGACACCACATGAGATGTGGACCAGGAAGAGTCCCAGTTTGTCTTTTCTAAAAATTTGGGGTTGTGAAGCATTTGTCAAGCGACTTATGTCAGACAAGCTTACACCTAAATCGGATAAATGCATATTCATGGGATATCTGAGGGAAACCTTGGGATATAGCTTCTACAACCAGGAAGAGAACAAAGTGTTTGTTGCTCGGAACGGGGTTTTCCTTGAGAAAGAGTTTCTCGGTCGGGAGGCCAGTGGAAGGACGGTTCGACTCGAAGAAATTTGAGGACCACTCGGGGACGGCTCGGCAGGTGATGAGATCATACCGGAGTCAGTCAGGGAACCCATAGTGGGATCGGCACCGGAACCGCGGAGGTCGGAAAGATTGCGCAGAGTGTGTGATGTATTGTTGCTAGAAAGCGACGAGCCGGCCACGTATGCAGAAGCGATGGTGAGCCTAGATTCCGAGGCATCGCTAGAGGCCATGAGATCTGATTTAAAGTCCATGGATGAGAATCAAGTCTAGGACTTGCTTGATCCGCCACCTGGCGTAACAGCCATTGGTTGCAAATGGGTCTTTAAGAAGAAAACCGATGTGGATGGAAATGTTCAGATCCATAAAGATCGACTTGTCGCTAAAGGTTATGGACAAGTTCAAGGAATTGACTACGACGAGACTTACTCGCCGGTAGCGATGCTGAAGTCGGTGAGGATCGTACTAGCTATAGTTGTATATTTTGATTACGAGATATGGCAGATGGATGTCAAGACGGCTTTCCTTCACAGAAATTTAACCGAGGACGTGTATATGATACAACCCGAGGGTTTTGTTGATCCAACTAGCGCTAGTAAGGTATGCAAGCTCAAGAGATCCATTTATGGGTTGAGTCAAGCATCTCAGAGTTGGAACATTCGTTTTGATGAGGTCGTCACTGATCTCGGTTTCATCAAAAGCGAAGAGGATGCTTGTTTATACAAGAAGTTAAGTGGGAGCTCGATAGTGTTTTTGATCCTGTATGTGGATGAAATACTACTGATCGGAAATGATGTTTCGATGTTGAACTCGGTCAAGGAATCATTGAATGGCAAGTTTTCGATGAAGGACCTTGGTGAGGCAGTCTATATTTTAGGCATTAAGATCTATAGAGATAGATCGAGGAGGCTGCTCGGCTTAAGCCAGAGCATGTACATAGATAAAGTGTTGAAGCGGTTCAACTTGAGTGAGGCAAAGAAAGGGTTCTTGCCACTCTCACATGGTATAAGGCTAAGCGAGACTCAGAGTCCTTCGACATCTAATGAGCGAAGCAGGATGAGTAGGATTCCGTATGCCTCGACAATCGGATCCATAATGTATGCCATGATATGTACAAGGCCTGATGTTGCTTTTGCAATAAGCCTAACAAGCAGATACCAGGCCAGCCCAGCTGAGAGTCACTGGGCAGCGGTAAAGACTATTTTGAAGTACCTGAAAAGGACTAAAGAGATGTTCCTAGTTTATGGAGGTGAGGAAGAGCTCGTCGTAAGGGGTTACGCCGACGCTAGTTTCCAAACCGACAGAGATGATTGTCGATCACAGTCCGGATTTGTGTATGTCATGAACGGAGGAGCAATGAGCTGGATGAGTTCCAAGCAAGCTACGGTGGCCGATTCTACCACAGAAGCCGAATACATTGCAGCTTGTGAAGCTGCAAAGGAAGGTGTTTGGATCTGGCATTTTCTGGATGATCTTGGTATTTTCCCAGCCTCGGTAAAACTGTTGGACCTTTATTGTGATAATTCTGGTGCCATCGCACAAGACAAGGAGCCGAGGAATCACCACAAGGTCAGACACATAGATCAGAAATATCACCTGATATGAAAGACCGTAAAGAATGGTGCTGTAGACGTATGTAAAATTCACATGGATGCAAATGTTGTAGATCCGTTGACTAAGCCACTTCCAGAACCCAAGCACGAGGGACACGTTAGAGCTATGGGCATTCGATGTCTATTTGATTGACTCTAGTGCAAGTGGGAGACTGTTGGAGATATGCCCTAGAGGCAATCATGTATGATGATATTTCCTTATGTTTATGAATAAAGATAGTCCTTGGACATTATCAATGATGTCTATCAACAAGTATGTGACTTGTTTGTGGGACTATGCATTGTATGATGACTGTCCTAAAAGGTCCCTAGTCGAAAGGGTTGTGTGGACGCGCAGCCGACTAGACTAGCATATGACACAGTCGATGGCTTGGTATCACTAGCCATGGAGCATTGGATGCTAACCGGATAATATGGACTCAGAAGGATCTGGTCGGAGTCGACATAGTCGGATCCGAGTCGAGATAAGGTCCGAGTTGGACAGACCCTACTATGAGACACAGTGATATGTCATCTGTGAGTCTCTAGTACAACATACGTTCTATCTCCTACGACCTGAGCTGGCGCATGTACTCGGGATGGTGATAGACCTACTTTGGGCCGACCAAACGCTACTCCGTAACTGGGTAGTTACAAAGGTAGGTTTCAGGCTTGTCCAGACCCATGCTGCGAGACATGGTCGAGCAAGATGGGATTTGCCCCTCCGATTAGGAGAGATATACTCTAGGCCCCTCTGTGATCCGACCAGGGTAACCATGGCCATGCGACAAGGATTATGAGATAATCCGGATAGTGGTCGGCATCACTAGAACGAGAAAGATGTCAGGCTAGCACAAGAATGACAATCTCGCCTTGAGCCCGACAACATATATCATGTGGCAAAGGGAATATAAGTGTGACATGTTGTACAGGTTCACCTAACTAGCTTCATAGTCTGCTTAGTGTTCGGCATGCTTTGCTAGAGGTCGCTACCAACTGTGTAGTTCAGAGGTGATCCGAACTGCGACCAAGCCGACTTGAACCTAAGGGGTCGCGCGCTTAAGGGAAGGAACCTACGAGGTCGGATATGAGGACACTAGTCGGATGTGATCCGAACTGTATTCGAATTGTGGTCGAGTAGACTTGTGGGCTTTAGGGTCCGTGCGAGGCCCAAGTGTTGAGCCCGCGACAAACGCCTATATAAAGTGGAGGTGCGGCACACTCATGCGGTTGATCGCTTCAGCGTTGTCACTAGGGTTTGCATGTGTTGCGAATAGCCATCTCCACTTGTTGTCGGTTGTGTGATCGGACCTAGCAATCCGCCGCATGACGTTCCTCCTGCACACGCGGATACCTTTAGAGGCGGTGCACTTGCGCTGCTTCGGCGAACCTGTACGTGGGAACCAAAGACCGGCTGTTCGAGGGAGATCGGACAAGGAGACGATCCACATGAACGCGCTGCCTCAACTCTACTTCCACTGCACAGCACTGCGCTCTAGTGGTAACAATCTATGATATATCTCCCATAGCATGTTCCTGGATGTTTTACGCGTAGGAAATTTTAATTTGCATTCGACGCACCCTACCGTAGAACCCAACACTTTGCCTCAACAGGATTGGGCTACCTTGCTGCACTTTTGTTAGTACTATCTTTACTTGCTCATTACAAATTATCTTGCTATCAAACTACTCCACTACTTACAATTTTAGCACTTGCAGACATTACCTTGCTGAAAACCACTTGCCATTTCCTTCTGCTCCTCGTTGGATCCGACACTCTTACTTATCGAAAAAGCTAAAATTGACCCCATATACTTGTGGGTCATTGATATGTCTCCAATGTATCTATATTTTTTTATTGTTCCATGCTATTATATTATGCATCATGGATGTTTTATATGCATTCATATGCTATTTTATATGATTTTTGGGACTAACCTATTAACCTAGAGCCTAGTGTCAGTTTCTGTTTTTTCCTTGTTTTTGATTTTTACAGAAAAGGAATACCAAACGGAGTCCAATTGACCCGAAAATTCACGGAGATTGTTTTTGGACCAGAAGAAGCCCACGGATCATCGGAGATGAACCAGAAGAGTCCTGAGGCCACCACGAGGGTGGAGGGCGTGCCCTACCCCCTGGGCGTGCCCCCTACCTCGTGTCTGCCTCGTGGACCCCCCCTGACTTGTTCCCGACGCCAACACCTCTTATATATCCCCAAATTTCTGAACAGAACCTAGATCGGGACTTCCGCCGCCGCAAGCCTTTGTAGCCACCAAAACCCAATCGGGACCCTGTTCCGACACCCTGCCGGAGGGGGATCCATCACTGGTGGCCATCTTCATCATTCCGGTGCTCTCCATGACGAGGAAGGAGTAGTTCACCCTCAAGGCTGAGGGTATGTACCCGTAGTGTAAGGGCATATTTATCCCTAAGGTGTTTTGGTGATTGATGACAATGCTTTTGCGGACTAATCGTGTGCCTTGAGTATCTCAGACAATTCGTCACTAGGCACAAGACGGTTTGGTGCCCCTCGAAGACTATTGAAGATGGCGTGTTTCTACGGTTCTTTTCGGTGGTTTGAGTTGTAGGAGAGCCGTACTATTAAGAGGGGGTCCGTGTTGGAAAGGTTCGGGTGGAATCATCACGTACACATTTTCTTCCTTTTCACCGCCTTTCCCTCTATGCTTTGGAGCATCCTCTGTTGTCTTCATATCTTGCAAAAAGAAGAATTCGTAGTGTTGCTGTTTCTAAGGCATGCGGTAGTACTGCTCTTAGGAGCGGTAGTACCGCAGGCCACCGCGGTAGTACTGCACGCCGTTGTGGTAGTACCATAGGTGCCCACGGTAGTATCGCTCTTAAGGAGCGGTAGTATCGTGGCCTCGGATCTAGCACAGCAACACGAGCGGAGGTAGGGGCGGATGTAATTTTTTACATCCGCTCCCTGCGCGGTAGTACCGCACGCCAGGCACGGTAGTACCATGTCAGATTTTTGCACCATCTGTTTTTCAGCGGAAGTAGGCACGGATGTATTTTTATTCATCCGCACCCTTCCCAGGACTAGTCCACTCCAGCCTTGAGGTAGTACCTCAAGGGGGAGCGGTATTACCGCGCCAGCGGAAGTACCACTCTCAGCCCTTGCGGCTCTGGCCAGGACTAGCATCTGCCGTAGCAGCGGTAGTACCATGGCCCACCGTGGTAGTACCGTGAGCCCTTGCGGTAGTACCGCTGGTCTGGAGCGGTAGTACCGTGAGCCCTTGCGGTAGTACCGCTGGTCTAGAGCGGTAGTACCGCAAGTCACGGGCTGGTTAAGTGGATAATGGTTGGATTTGTCCCTCCACTATATAAGGGGTGTCTTCTTCCTCTAGTTGACTACCTCTTCCAACCCTAAGCTCCATTGTTGCTCCAAGCTCCATTTTCGCCTGATCTCTCTCCCTAGCCAATCAAACTTGTTGATTTGCTCGGGATTGGGTGAGAAGGCCCCGATCTACACTTCCACCAAGAGAAATTTGATTCCCCCCACTAATCCCTAGCGGATCTTGTTACTCTTGGGTGTTTGAGCACCATAGATGGTTGAGGTCACCTCGGAGCCATAGTCCATTGTGGTGAACCACATGGTGTCGTTGGGAGCCTCCAATTAAGTTGTGAAGATTGCCCCAACCTTGTTTGTAAAGGTTCGATCGCCGCCTTCAAGGGCACCAATAGTGGAATCACGGCATCTCGCATTGTGTGAGGGCGTGAGGAGAATATAGTGGCCCTAGTGGCTTCTTGGGGAGCATTGTGCCTCCACACCGCTCTAACAGAGATGTACTTCCCCTCAAAAGGAAGGAACTTCGGTAACACATCCTCGTCTCCACCGGCTCCACTCTTAGTTATCTCGTGCCTTTACTTGTGCAAGCTTATTTGTCTTGTTTCCCTTGCTTGCTTATGTGCTAGTTGTTATTGCATCATATAGGTTGCTCACCTAGTTGCATATCTAGACAACCTACTTTGATGCAAAGTTTAATTTGGTTAAGAAAAATCTAAAAAGTGTTAGTTGCCTATTCACCCCCCCTCTAGTCAACTATATTGATCCTTTTAATTGGTATCAGAGCCTCGTCTCTTTGTTAAGGACTTTACCGTACAAAGAGTATGGTTGACACCGCAGACGGTGTGGAGGAGCACTCTTGTGTGAATATGAGCTCGTCTACGGCCGATGGGGGAATCGTGGTCTCTCATGAGGAATTCAATGTGGCTTTGGACACATTGAAAACCTCCATGACGACCGAGGTTGAAAGCATGTTTAATAAATTCTTAGAAGGACTTAAACTATCTACCTCGCCGATGGAAGTGGGTGATCCCACTAACAAGGTGACGGATGCTAACTCCGACAAGGGGGAATCTAATAGTGAAGAGGGTCCTTCTACTAATGGTAGAAATGGCACCGGCATGTTTGCCCATGTGGAACCTCCCACTTATGGAGGACCGATTCCCTCTACTCATTTAAATCATGTCGGTCCTCCTCCTAAGATTGTGAAAAATGAGGATTTTGATTCTTGGGTGTATCGCTTCAAGCGTCATTTAAATCATGTGAATACTAACCTTTGGAGAATCATTGAAGAAGGTTTCTATCCACATGACCAAAGCAACTTCACCCCTAGAGAAGCCGTGGATAATCAATTCAATATGAATGCCCCGAAGATCTCCCTCATCTTTGACCCTATGCCATGGCCAAAGACGCATGGCATTGCATTGTGTCTCTATCAGGGAAGCGCAAGCATTCAACACTCCAACTATGAAGTGGTGCAAGATGAAGCCGATGAGTTTGCAATGAAAGAAGATGAAGAACCTCGTGAGCTTTTTCGGAGAGTAACCAAACTCGCGGTCTCACTCCGAGATCATGGGATCAAGGACACGGATGACAATTGGATTAAGCGCAAGTTCCTCAAGGCCATGATGCCCTACAACAAGGCCATGTCCTCCGTCATCCGTCAAAGACCGGACTTCCACTCCATGACCTCAAGTAAAGTGTTGTATGAGTTCGTTGCAATGAGCATCTTGGACAAGACCGCCAACAACGCGGTGCTCCATTCTCAAAGAACAAAGAAGTCCAATCTTGCCTTGAAGGCCAAGGTCATTATGGAAGAAGAGGAAGAAGAGGAAGATGAGGAGGGCAATCCCGAGGATACAAAATATGATTATCATGAGCACATGGCTCTTGCTTCAAGGCAATTTTGGAGCAAGAAGAACACAAGGCCCAATTTCAACAAGAACAATTCAAGTGGGTTCAAGGGAAAGCAACGAGTGAGAACTTGTTACAATTGTGGCAATGTGAGTCACTTTGTTGTGGATTGTCCTTACGAGAAGCGGGAAGACAATGGTGGCAAGCTCATTCGAAAAGACAAAGCCAAGTCCTTTCCCAACAAGAACAACTTCACTAAAAAGACTCCTACTCGAGGGTTAGTGGTCCAAGAAGAATACCATGAGGATGAAGATGATGATGAAGATGGAGAAGCAATGGCCATGGCCTCTATTGCCATTGCCACAACTCCCCGGGTGTCTCTCTTCGATTCACCCAACTACAACATCACCGCCAAGTGCCTCATGGCTAAAGCCACTAACAAGGTAACCCCCAACATCAAAACCACCATCATTACTAATCCCTCCTTGATGGATTGCATTGATGAAAATGAGGGGTCAAATGAAGAGATGAATGAATTTGAGTCTTTTATGAGTAAACTCAAGGGCAAATCCAAGAAGCACTTTGTTGCTCTCTTGGAACAACTTGGTGAAGCCAATGACATGATCGAGGCTCATGAAGAAACCATCTCTAAGATGGAAGGTCATAGTCGTGACTATGCCGATGAGATATCAGATCTCCCTAACGCTCTTGAGGAAGAGTGTGGTCATCGTTTGGCTCTTGAGGAGTCACACAATGATGACCATGCTAAATTAAAGAAAGATCTTGATCATGCTCTTGTTGTCTCTCGTGTGTTAAACTCCGAGAAGGCTAAACTTGGGGTTGACCTTGATAGACTCAAAGAGGAGTTTGATTTACTTGACAAGGCTCACAAGGCTTTGAAGGGTGCTCATGCTAGCCTCAAGGAGTCTCATGTTCAACTCCAAGTGAAGCTAACCAAGGAGAAAGCCACCTTTCCTCATATGGTCTTAATTGATAATGCAAATGCTACTAACCCGTGTTGTGAGCATGTGCATCTTGTGGAGGAAAATACCCAGTTGAAAGAGCAACTGAAGAAAGGCCTTGTGACATGCATTCAAGGTGAGAAAAACCTCAATGACCTTTTGAGCAATCAAAAGGAAGTTGTGGCCAAGGAGGGAGTTGGGGTTCGTACCCAAGCCCAAGAACAAGAAGAAGAATGACAAGACCAAACGACCTCCTCCTCTCAAGCAAATGTTTGCGAAGGAGGGAGAGGGTTCTCCTAAGGAGAAGAAGAACAATGTGAAGGGTGGTGAGGTCAAGAAGGGCAATGTCACCCCTTCCAACAAAGCCGGCGACTTTAACACTTCTTATGTGTTATGCCATGCTAGTGATGGGCATGTTTATGCTAAATTTGTTGGTTCTCCTTATGAGTACATTGAATGGTCTATTTGGGTTCCCAAGACCCTTGTTACTAACATCAAAGGACCCATTACTCAATGGGTACCTAAAACCAAGCATTGATTTCATGTAGGTGTTTGCTTCCGGTGGAGGATCATGGTTGCTCGATAGTGGAGCAACAAACCATATGACCGGAAGCACGGAGTTGGTGGTGGATGTGCAAAGGATTACATCTATGCCCGCCAACATCGAGTGGGGTGATGCCTCGTCCTCTAAGGTATTGGGGCTTGGCAAGGTTGTCATTTCTCATGATCTCGCGATTGAGAAAGTCATGCTTGTTGAGTCCCTTGCTTACAGTCTCCTTTCCGTTCGTAAACTTGCACTCATGGGTTTTGCTACCTTCTTTGATGTTGATACCGTGGCCCTCTTGTGGAGCAAGACTCTTAAAGTAGCCTTTGTTGGGCATGCCGAGAACGGTCTTTATGTGATTAACTTTTTGGAGCGACCCACTAAGATCGCGACATGCCTAATGGCTAAAGTTGATGTGGGGTGGATTTGGCATCACCGGTCAGCCCACATCAATATGAGATCTTTGCAAAGCCTTCTCAAGGGGGACCATGTCCGTGGACTAACAAATGTCAATTTTGCCAAAGATCGTGCTTGCAGTGCTTGTATCGAGGGAAAGCTTCATGAGACGGCTCACCCTCCCTCGACTATCATCTACTCGAAGAGACCCTTGGAGCTCCTTCACATGGATCTTTTTGGGCCTCCATCATTTGATAGTCTTGGGGGTAGGAAGTATTGCTTGGTGATCGTGGATGACTATTTAAGATATACTTGGGTATATTTCTTCAAGAGGAAGAGCGAGACTCAACAAACCGTCATCGACTTTGCAAATGAATCTCAACGGCAACATGATGCAAAGATCTTGATCATAAGGAGTGACAATGGCACCGAGTTCAAGAACTACACCTTGGATGAGTTTCTCAGTGATGAGGGGATCAAGCATCAGTATGCCGCACCTTACACCCCTCAACAAAATGGTGTAGCAGAAAGGAAGAACAGGACGTTGATGGATGCGACAAGGACCATGATGGCCGAGTTCAAGTCTCCTTATAACTTTCGGGCTGAAGCCATCAACACAGCATGTCGTGCATCAAATCAGCTCTACCTCTGCAAAGGCTTGAACAAGACTCCCTATGAAATACTTACCGGTAACAAGCCCAACCTCAAGTACTTCCGGGTGTTCGGGTGTAAGTGTTTCATTCTCAAGAAAGGTGTTCATTTGTCTAAATTTGAGGATAGAGCTTATGAGGGCATATTTGTTGGTTATCCTACAAACTCTCATGCTTAACGTGTCCTCAACAAGTCCACCGGACTCATTGAGGAGACGTGTAACGTGGAGTTTGACGAGAATAATGGCTCCCAAGTGGAGCAAAGTGGTAGTTGTGATGTAGGTGATGAAATTCCTCCCCAAGCCATAAGAAGAATGGGTGTTGGTCATATCCTACCCATTGAGGAACCCCTTTGGCCGAAGGAGAAGGACAATGCTCCACTCAAGTGGAGCCATCACCAACCCAAGACCCACACGCTTCCGAAGAACAAAGTGAAGGCCCTCAACTTCATGAAAATGATCAAGGGCAAGATCAACCTCGAGATGATGGCACACCACCAAATGATGCCCAAGGTCAAGATTTTCCCTTCGAGCAAGTTCAAGATCAAGGGCAAGCTCAAGATGATGCTCAAGATGATCAAGTTAACCCTCCTCTCTTCACATCCGAGGAGGATTTAGAGCATCGTGCCGCGAAGATCGCCTCCAAGCTCACCACCAAAGGTCATCTTATGGAGAATGTGGTGGGAAGCCTAAGAAAGGGGTAAGCACTCGTAGACAAATAGCAAACTATTGTGAACATCATGTGTTTGTTTCTTGTGTCGAACCCCAAAAGGTTTATGAGGTGCTCGAGGACCCGGATTGGCTCAATGCCATGCATGAAGAACTCAAAACTTCGAGCATAACCAAGTGTGGAAACTAGTGCCAAGGCCAACCAGGAATCATAATGTCATAGGCACCAAGTGGATATTCAAGAACAAGCAAGATGCTCATGGGATTATTGTTAGCAACAAGGCTCGCTTGGTGGCACAAGGCTACTCCCAAGTTGAGGGTATCGACTACGGTGAAACCTTTGCTCCCGTTGCTCGCCTTGAATCTATTCGTTTGTTGATTACTTATGCTTCTCATCATAATTTCACGTTGCAACAAATGGATGTGAAGAGTGCTTTTCTTAATGGTCCCATTAATGACTTGATGTATGTCAAACAACCCCCCGGGTTCGAAGATCCCTATTTCCTCGATCATGTGTACCAACTCCACAAGGCGCTCTATGGCCTTAAACAAGCCCCACGTGCGTGGTATGAGCATCTTACGGAGTTGTTACAAGATCGTGGGTTCAAAATCGGGAAAATCGACCCCACTCTTTTTACTAAGAAGGTCAAAGGGGAGTTGTTTGTGTGCCAACTATATGTTGATGATATTATTTTTGGTTCCCCTAACAAAGCTTTCAATGAAGAATTTGCCGCACTCATGACCTCAAAGTTCAAGATGTCTATGATGGGAGAGTTGAAGTTCTTCCTCGGGTTCGAAATCAAACAAAGAAGAGAAGGAACCTTCATCAACCAAGCCAAATACACTCAAGACATGCTAAAGAGATTCAAGCTAAGTGATGTCAAGCCGGCTTCCACCCCAATGCCCACCAAGTGCCAACTTGACATTGATCCCAATGGTAAAGCGGTGGATCAAAAGGTATTTCGCTCCATGATTGGATCCTTGCTTTACCTTTGTGCATCTAGGCCGGATATCATGTTGAATGTGGGAATTTGTGCACAGTTTCAAGCCGCACCAAAGGAAAGTCACTTGATGGCGGTTGAGGGAGTCCTGGATAAGGGGGTATCCGGACGGCCGGACTATATGCTTTGGCCGGACTGTTGGACTATGAAGATACAAGATTGAAGACTTCGTCCCGTGTCCGGATGGGACTCTCCTTGGCGTGGAAGGCAAGCTTGGCAATTCGGATGTAGATCTCCTTCTCTGTAAACCGACTCCGTGTAACCCTAGCCCCCTCCGGTGTCTATATGATTCGGAGGGTTTAGTCCGTAGGACACAACAATAACAACAATCATACCATAGGCTAGCTTCTAGGGTTTAGCCTCTCTGATCTCGTGGTAGATCAACTCTTGTAATACTCATATCATCAAGATCAATCAAGCAGGAAGTAGGGTATTACCTCCATCGAGAGGGCCCGAACCTGGGTAAACATCGTGTCCCCAGCCTCCTGTTACCATTGGCCTTAGACGCACAGTTCGGGACCCCCTACCCGAGATCCGCCGGTTTTGACACCGACATTGGTGCTTTCATTGAAAGTTCCTCTGTGTCGTTGCTGTAAGGCTCGATGACCCTCCAACCTTCAACAACGCCGTCCTGGATAAGACTTTTCTCCCCGGACAGATCTTCGTGTTCGGCGGCTTCGCACTGCGGGCCAACTCGCTTGGTCATCTGGAGCAGATCGACAGCTATGCCCCTGGCCATCAGGTCAGGTTTGGAAACCTAAACTACACTACCGACATCCACAGAGACTTGATCTTCGACGGATTCGGGCCCATGTCAGGAGTGTCGAACGATCACGACGTGCATGACCTAGATCTGCCGTCGGATAGTATTCGGAACATCACACCTGCTACGGCTCTGGACTTCGTCCAGAGCAGGTCGTGCCTTCCAAGGACGGGTGGATGGACCCTGCCCCGGAGGCCGCACACCCCTCGGTGTTGGAGCCGAACACAGACTCCTCTCCTAAAGGAATCTGTAACTCCGAACCCTCGGACTCGTCTCTGGTCGTGTGTTCCAGACCTCGCGCGTCCGTGCCCATCAAATCTAACTAGGCCCCGGTTATGGAGTTCGCCGACGCGGATATCTTTCAGCACTCACCCTTCGGAGACGTGCTAGATTCATTGGGTGATGTGCGGATATCAGCTCTCTCTCTCTGTCAGGAGACTCCTGGCCGAACTATGTCCGGCTCAAGTGGGATGCTGACCACGAAGAAATTCGTCACCCACCCACCACCCACTTAATAGCCACGGTCGATGACTTGACTGACGTGCTTAACTTCGATTTCGAAGACATCAATGGTATAGACGACGATGCGAGAGAAGAACAGGAACCACTGCCCATAGGGCGCTGGACTACCACCTCTTCATATGATATATATATATGGTGGATACTCCCAAAGAAACCAAGGGCGATGAGGCAACGGAGATAACCCCTCGGGGAAGAAATCAAAGCATGGGCGTCATCGGCGCCGCTCAAAGCCCCGCCACAGCAACACTGGCACCGGAGAAGAAAATCCAGATGGTGCTGGAGAGGAATACGATCCTGATCAACCCACCTTCGAGCAAGCCGAACAGGAACACGGGCCGGCTAGCCCAGACGAACAGGCGACAGACGGATACTTGGAGGATGATAACTATATGTCTCCCTCCGAAGACGAGGTGAGCCTCGATGACAATGAATTCGGTGTACCAGGGGATCCCATAGAGCAGGAGCGCTTCAAGGGCCGGCTTATAGCCACTGCAAGAAGCCTGAAAAAGAAGCAGCAGCAGCTCCAAGCTGATCAAGATCTGCTCGCAGACAGATGGACCGAAGTCCTGGTGGCCGAGGAACACGGACTCGAGCCCCCTAGCAGGGGATGCCCAAAGCACAAACCGCTAGAAGAAGAGGTCGAAGAGCCTGAACTTCCAGCACAAGATGAGGCTGACCGGCCACCCCGTGGTCGGGATAAAACGGAATATCAGGCCGGATACCAGCCCGCACCCCCACGCCGGTTCACTACAGCCCGGGGCAACACGCAGGACATGCGAGACATGTTGGAAAACAACGCAGGACAACCAAGATCGATCTATGGATCACGGGGGCGGGTCACAGCTCATGACACTGATTGTCATGCCGGATACAATACTGATAAATCCGGCCGGGCCGAACATAACCGACCAGACCTAATCGGACTACGCCGTGACATAGCCCGGCACAGAGGTGCCGCGCCCCCCTGCTTCACTAATGAAGTAATGGAACATGAATTCCCAAAAGGGTTTAAACCCGTCAACATCGAGTCATATGATGGCACAACAGACCCCGCGGTATGGATCGAAGATTTCTTCTCCACATTCACATGGCCCGCGGTGATGACCTACACGCCATCAAGTATCTCCCACTCAAGCTTAAAGGGCCAGCCAGACACTGGCTGAATAGCCTTCCAGCAAACTCCATTGGCAGTTGGGAAAATCTTGAGGATGCATTCCTCGATAATTTCCAGGGCACCTACGTGCGACCACCGGATGCTGATGACTTAAGTCACATTGCCCAACAGCCCGGAGAGTCAGCCAGGAAATTATGGACTCGGTTCCTCACTAAAAAGAACCAAATTGTCGACTGTCCGAATGTCGAGGCCCTAGCGACCTTTAAGCATAATATCCGTGATGTGTGGCTTGCCCGACACCTCGGCCAAGAAAAACCGAAGACCATGGCGTCCCTCACGACACTAATGACCCGCTTTTGCATGGGTGAGGACAGCTGGCTGGCTCGTAGTAACACCGCGCCAGGAAACCCTGGCACTTCAGATATCCGTGATAGTAACGGAAAGCCACGGCGCAATAGACACAAGCGTCGAAACAATGGCAATAATGCTGAGGATACGGCAGTGAATGCCGGAGTCAGCAGCTCCAAATCCGGTCAGGGGAAGAAGCCGTTCAAAAGAAACAATCCGGGATCGTCCAGTCTGGACCACATACTCGACCGCTCGTGCCAGATTCACGGCACCCCCGATAAACCAGCCACTCACACTAACAGAGATTGCTGGGTGTTCAAACAGGCCAGCAAGATAAATGCCGAGAACAAGGACAAGGGGCTGCACAGCAATGATGATGAGGATCCCCGGCGTCTGAACACTGGAGGACAGAAGAAATTTCCTCCCCAGGTGAAAACGGTGAACATGATCTATGCCACTCACATCCCCGAACAGGAGTGTAGGACCTTGAAGTATGTCTAGAGGGGGGTGATTAGACTACTTGACCAATTAAAAACTTAACCTTTTCCCAATTTTAGAGTTTAGCAGATTTTAGCTATCTTAGGACAAGTCAAGCAATCATCACACAGTTCAAGCAAGCATGCAAAGAGTATATAGGCAGCGGAAATTAAAGCATGCAACTTGCAAGAAAGTAAAGGGAAGGGTTTGGAGGATTCAAACACAGTTGGAGACACGGATGTTTTTGGCATGGTTCCGATAGGTGGTGCTATCGTACATCCACGTTGATGGAGACTTCAACCCACGAAGGGTAACGGTTGCGCGAGTCCATGGAGGGCTCCACCCAAGAAGGGTCCACAAAGAAGCAACCTTGTCTATCCCACCATGGCCGTCGCCCACGAAGGACTTGCCTCACTAGCGGTAGATCTTCACGAAGTAGGCGATCTCCTTGCCCTTACAAACTCCTTGGTTCAACTCCACAATCTTGTCGGAGGCTCCCAAGTGACACCTAGCCAATCTAGGAGACACCACTCTCCAAGAAGTAACAAATGGTGCGTTGATGATGAACTCCTTGCTCTTGTGCTTCAAATGATAGTCTCCCCAACACTCAACTCTCTCTCATAGGATTTGGATCTGGTGGAAAGAAGATTTGAGTGGAAAGCAACTTGGGGAAGGCTAGAGATCAAGATTCATATGGTAGGAATGGAATATCTTGGCCTCAACACATGAGCAGGTGGTTCTTTCTCAGAAATGGTAAGTTGGAAGTGTAGGTTTAGTCTGATGGCTCTCTCCACGAATGAAGAGGAGGTGGAGGGGTATATATAGCCTCCACACAAAATCTAACCGTTACACACAATTTACCAAACTCGGTGGGACCGATTCAACAGACTCGATCGGACCGATTTAGTAAACCTAGTGACTGTTAGTGATTTTCGGTGGGACTGACATGCAACTCGGTGAGACCGGTTCGGTTAGGGTTAGGGCATAACGTAATCTCGGTAAGACCGATTACACAAACTCGGTGAGACCGATTTTTGTAATAAGCTTTCCACAGAGTTGGTCAGGTAAACTCGGTGGGACCGATTTGCTCTTTTCGGTGAGACTAAAATGTTACAAAAGGGAAACAGAGAGTTTACATTGCAATCTCGGTGGGACCAATCGCTCACTTCGGTTTGATCGAAACATTACGAAGGGAAACAGAGAGATTACAATCCCATCATGGTGAGACCGAGATCCCTATCGGTAGAACTGATTTGCCTAGGGTTTGTGGCAGTGGCTATGACATTTGAAATCGGTGGCGCCGGATAGGAAGAATCGGTGTGACCGATTTTGGCTTTGGGTTTAGGTCATTTGTGGATGTCAGAAAGTAGCTGAGGGTTTTGGAGCATATCACTAAGCACATGAAGCAAGAGGCTCATTAAGCAACACCTCATCCCTCCTTGATAGTATTGGCTTTTCCTATAGACTCAATGTGATCTTGGATCACTAAAATATAAAATGAAGAGTCTTGAGCTATTGAGCTTGAGCCAATCCTTTGTCCTTAGTATTTTGAGGGATCCACTTTCATCATCCATGCCATGCCATTCATTGAGCTTTCCTGAAATATATGTCTTGGAATAGCATTAGCTCAATGAGCTATATGTTGTTATGAATTACCAAAACCACCTAGGGATAGTTGCACTTTCAATCTCCCCCTTTTTGGTAATTGATGACAACATATAGATCAAAGCTTCGACAAATGATAATAAGATTGAAAAACATCGTCGCTTTGAGAAGTATGTGATAAGCAAGAGCTCCCCCTAAATTTGTGCATAGTTTAAGATTTGCTTTGGACTGCAAATGCACAAGGAATTAGGCTCATGGGTTACTCTTCTATGTCACATACATCTTGGTGGAGCACTCAAAATGATAAAGATTGAATACCTGCACTCATCACCAAGCAAAGTGAAAGATCACATAGGATAGATAAGATAATATCATCAAACATGCATAAGTGTAGCTTAAGATCAAACACATGATCATCAATGTCTCACAAGAATAGCATAGTATCTCAAGCAATCAAAAGCAAACAAGTTTTAAACCACCAAAGCAAGAGAGAACAAAAACAATACTAAACCACCAAAGCAAGAGAGAACAAAAACAACACTCTCTCTCTCGAAGCCTATGATCTATACATTTTTCTCCCCCTTTGGCAACAAGTTACCAAAAAGTTCATAGAAAATGCATAGTGCTAGATCGACTCTCAAGCTTGATCTTCAGTTGGTGGTGTAGAGATGGCTCCTTGGACGAAGGCTTCAGTTGATGTAGAGGGAGCTGGAGGAGTTGTTGCTGGAGCTGGTTGCACTAGAGTTGTAGGAGTTGTGGCTGGTGCAGGTGATGTTGCTCTAGTGTCTGGCACTGGCACTGCAGCTAACCTCTGAGCTCTAGGCACTCTGGCAAATACATTAGTGGTAGTCTTGCCCTTCCTCTCCTGCATGTCATCCTGCAGCTGCTCCACAACTGACTGAATCTCAGTTACCTTGACATCAAGATCATAAAATTTTTGTTCCATGATTCTCTCCAAGCTCTCCTGATTTTGAGTTAGGGTGGCCAACCCCTTCTCAATCCTCAGTGTTGATGCTATCAAGTAACCAAGCTGCTCTTGTTTGGTCTTCAAGAAATACTCAGATGCCTCCTCTTGAGTTGGCATCTTGGCAGCCTTCTCCTTCCTTGCCTTCTCCTTCTTCTCTTGTGCTTGAACTGATGATGGATCATCCTTGAGGGAGTCCTGGATTAGGGGGTGTCCGGATGGTCGGACTAAGACCTTTGGCCGGACTCCCGGACTATGAAGATACAAGACTGAAGACTCCGTCCCGTGTCCGGATGGGACTTTCCTTGGCGTGGAAGGCAAGCTTGGCGATACGATATGAAGATCTCCTCCCATTGTAACCGACTCTGTGTAACCCTAGCCCTCTCCGTCCGTAGGACGAACAACAATCATACCATAGGCTAGATTCTAGGGTTTAGCCACTCCGATCTCGTGGTAGATCTACTCTTGTACTACCCATATCATCAATATTAATCAAGCAGGAGTAGGGTTTTACCTCCATCGAGAGGGCCCGAACCTGGGTAAAAACATCGTGTCCCTTGTCTCCTGTTACCATCCGCCTAGACGCACAGTTCGGGACCCCCTACCCGAGATCCGCCGGTTTTGACACCGACATTGGTGCTTTCATTGAGAGTTCCACTGTGTCGTCACCATCGGGAAGGATGCCGCATCCCGTCTTTAAAGACGGTGTCGTTGCTAAAGGAGCTTTGGCTGTCGGCCAAACTCTCCGGCTAGGCAGGTTTTTGATGACCGCCTGTGTGGCCGTCGCGCCGACGATGACCTCTCGGGCCATCAAAAGCAATCTTCACATCAGCTCGGAGCTTGCCGAGCAGTTAGATCCGAGTGGAGCTCTTCTCCCTGAACGAGCTCTTGGATCGCATCGCGGCCCTGGGAGTCGCTACTGATTATGACCAGATTGGGCTTAAACCCGATCAGAGAGAGATTAACTCTCCCCAGATTACCCACCACGTCGAAGTGGTGGAAGAACAATGCGGCGAGTCTTCGCCCACCCTAAGGACCAGATGCGTCCGGATTCCCGATCCCTCCAAGCCGGATACCCGCGGAGGGGAGGGTGTCGCCCAAACCCTGAACCTAAAGTTAGGCAGCAGGCCCAATTCATTGAATAATATCCGAGAAAGCAAGCTTCCGAATTTGGAAACTGCTCGGCCCCTGAATCTTACATCGGGCAGGGTTCCGGATTTAATTCCACCCGCCCACCCAACTATACGAGATTTATCCCTAATACGGCAAGAGTCCAGAGAAAAAGTACACCACTACTGGGCCAGATTCCTCCTGGTTATGAACAGGATAAAGGACTGCCGTGAGAAAGAAGCAATTTCACTCTTCTTTAACAACTGCACGGACATCAGAATCCTCAACGCCATAAGTCGCCGCGAAATTACACGATTCGCCGACTTGACATCCATAGTACGAAAGTACTGTGCGACTGAAAGCATTCGGAAAACTAAAGATAAATTCTGGGACAATCCGGCCCCGAATATAACACGAGTCCGAAACAAAAGGGCGCATTATCGCCAGGCATCTGAGCCAAACATCAAAAAACAAAAACCCTCTACAGGATATGGGACCGTACTGGAAGGATGGCTCAATGGACCCTATAAAATTCATAATTCAGGGAAAGTCACACCAACGCACAGCCTCAGAGCATGTTGGATACTACGGCAGGTGGCCAGAAGTGGCGAGGAGCTTTTAACTCCAGCACCCGAAGAATACCTCCCCAGTACGGTCTCGACAGTCTTCGAGACCTTCACATCAAACAATGCAAGGAAACGAACGCTCCGCAACCTTGCCGAAGTCTACCAAGTAGCAACAATAAACCCATGGAGTGACACGGCTATCACCTTTAATGCCAGTGACGAACCTAAATTCCGGACAGCCCGAGCACCAGCCGCATTGGTCCTCAGTCCGATAGTGGACGGCTTCCGACTTACAAAGGTACTCGTGGATGGCGGCAGCGGACTCAACCTCATCTATGAGGAAACCCTGCGAAAAATGGAAATTGATTGGAGCCGCATTGAGCGAAGCAACACAACTTTTAGGGGAATAATCCCAAGCCGGGAAGCGTGCTGTTCAGGAAAAATCACACTAGATGTGGTGTTCGGCACGTTGGACAATTACAGATCCGAGGAGGTCACGTTTCAAGTGGCCCCGTTCAGCAGCGGATACCACGCTCTGCTAGGGCGAGAAGCATTTACAATTTTCCAAGCCATACCCCATTACAGGTACATGAAGCTCAAAATGCCCGGGCCCAATGGAATCATCACTCTCGCAAGTGATCCGGACATAGTGCTCCGCGCTGAAAACAAGACAACCGCACTGGCCCTGGAGGCATTATCTGAGGCCCTAGGGGCCGAGGAATTAACGGTGTTGCGCTCTATGGTGGACAGGGACGATGTGATACTAGACAAGAGATCCAAGTCCAGCTCTTTTAAACCAGCGGACGAAATAGTCAAATTCCAAGTCCATCCAACGGACCCTACAAAAACGGCCTCCATCGGTGCACAATTAAAACCCGATGTAGACGCCGCACTCAGAGACTTCCTGCGAGAAAATTGGGAAATTTTCGCCTGGCACCCCTCGGATATGCCAGGAATCCCACGCAGGCTGGCCGAGCACAGCCTGAACATCATAAAAGGGTTTAAACCCGTCAAGCAGACCCTACGGTGTTTTTCCGAACCCAAGAGACAAGCCATGGGAGAGGAGCTAGCAAAACTGCTGGAAGCCGGATTCATCAGAGACATAAAACATCCGGACTGGCTAGCAAACCTGGTGATGGTACCAAAGAAGGACAAATCTTGGCGCCTATGTGTCGATTTCAAAGACCTAAACAAGGCCTGTCCAAAGGACCCTTTCCCACTCCCCCGAATTGATCAAATCATCGACGCCACCGCAGGACACGACTCATTGTGTTTCCTCGATGCATACTCTGGCTACCATCAAATCAAGATGGCAGAGTCGGACCAAGCCGCAACGGCATTCATCACCCCATACGGCCCATTCTGCTTCAACACGATGCCCTTTGGGCTCAAAAACGCCGGCGCAACATATCAGCGCATGATTTAGACATGTCTGGCCAACCAGATCGGCAAAACAGTCGAAGCATACGTAGATGACGTGGTCGTCAAAACAAAACATGTCGATACTCTAGTAGATGACTTGAGGCTCACGTTCGACAATCTTCGAACATATGACATTAAGCTCAACCCGGAAAAATGCGTTTTCGACGTACCAGCCGGAAAGCTCTTGGGCTTCATCGTATCCGGTAGAGGAATTGAAGCAAACCCAGCCAAGATCCGAGCTCTGTCACAATTGGATACCCCAAAGGACCTCAAACGAATACAAAAACTGACAGGATGCGTGGCGGCTCTAAGCCGCTTTATCTCCCGCTTAGGAGAAAAGGCATTACCCCTCTATCGCCTCCTGCGGTGCACCGACCACTTCGAGTGGACGGATGCCGCCACGGCCGGACTCGAAGAAATAAAAGCCATACTGGCAACAAATCCGGTCCTGGCCACGCCCAACACGGGCGAACCAATGCTATTATACATCGCGGCAACCCATCAAGTTGTAAGCGCGGTGCTCGTTGTCGAACGAGAAGCGGACGGACACAAGTTCCCCCTCCAAAAACCAGTGTACTACGTGTCCACTGTGCTAACTCCATGTAAGTCACGGTACCCGCATTATCAAAAGATAGCATACGCGGTGTTCATGGCATCCCGGAAGCTACGACACTACTTTCAAGAGTGCTCCATAATAGTGGCATCCGAAGTACCCCTTAATGATATTATAAACAACCGCGACGCAACGGGCCGGATTGCCAAATGGGCCATCAAGCTCCTCCCGTTCGACATAACCTACAAGCCAAGGCGAGCTATTAAGTCGCAGGTTTTGGCCGACTTCATCACCGAATGGACTGAAGACGAACTCCCTAAAGAATACGGCGCATACTCCAACTGGATCATGCACTTCGACAGCTCCAAAATGTTGGCTGGCCTAGGTGCTGGCGTCGTCCTGACGTCCCCAACTGGGGACACAGTCCAATACGTACTTCAGATAATGTACACGGATTCCAACAATGCAGCCGAATACGAGGCCCTTTTACATGGCCTCTAAATGGCAGTCTCCATGGGCATTCAGTGCCTAGAGGTCCGTGGGGATTCAAATCTTGCAATATCCCAAATAAATGGAGACTTCAACGCCAAGGATCCAAAAATGGCAGCTTACCGCAATGCCATCTTAAAGATGTCAGCTCGGTTTGAGGGGCTCGAATTTCATCACATAGCCCGGGAAAATAACCAAGCAGCAGACGTGCTGGCACGCATTGGAGCCAAGCGCGAGGCCGTCCCTCCCAACATCTTCCTAAAAAGGCTGCTCAAGCCATCTGTATCATGGGAAGGATAATCCGGAAACAATAGCCCAGACACAACTACACTGCCCCTCACCAAACATTCTGACACAGTTGGGGGCTCCGCCAACGAAACAACGCCGTCAGCCCACGCAATAATGGCAGTCATTGCCGCTTGGACAGAACCATTCCTAGCCTACCTAACTAGGCAGGAACTTCCCGAGGACCAAAACGAGGCCCGCTGCATAGTGCGGCGATCTAAAGCCCACAAAGTCCACGAGGGAGAGCTCTGCAAGAAAAGCACAACCGGAGTCCTTCAAAGGTGTATCTCCGAAGAGGAAGGGCGAGACCTTTTGGCTGAAATTCATGCCGGACTCGGCGGGCACCACGCCGCAGCCCGGGCCCTTGTAAGCAAGGCCTTCCGTACCGGATTTTATTGGCCAATGGCCCGGGTAGACGCTCAGGACTTAGTGCAACGATGTGTTGGTTGCCAGTTATTCGCCAACCAAAGCCACATGCCGCCTACCACCCTACAAACTATACCCATTACCTGGCCTTTCGCGGTCTGGGGGCTTGACATGGTCGGACCCCTTAAAGGAGGAACCCACAAGCAAAAATATCTACTGGTCATGGTGGACAAATTCACCAAATGGATAGAAGCCAAGCCTGTAAAGACGGTCGAATCCGGACCAGTGATAGACTTCATATCCAGGGTCGTACACCGTTACGGCGTCCCCCACAGCATCATAACCGACAACGGCACAAACTTCACGGCCGATGAAGTCAAACTTTGGTGCAAAAACATGGGCATCAAGCTCGACTATGCTTCAGTCTATCACCCTCAAACTAACGGTCAAGTCGAACGGGCCAATGGTCTCATTATGAGCGGCATCAAACCCAGACTAGTGCGATCCCTCAACGAATCTAACACGCACTGGGTAGAGGAGCTTGACTCCGTACTCTGGGGGCTGCGGACCATGCCGAATCGCACTACCGGATTCACACCATTTTTTATGGTATACGGTGCAGAGGCAGTACTGCCATGCGACATAATCCATGACTCACCTCGAGTGCGCATGTACGAAGAAAGAGAAGCCGAGCTCGATCGGCAGGACAGCTTGGACGCATTGGAAGAGGAGCACGACGTGGCAAAGGCTCGTTCCGCATTCTATCAACAGCAGGCTCGAAGATACCAAAGCAGAGAAGTACGGGCCAAAACCTATAACGTTAGCGAACTAGTTCTACGCCTGCCGGACAAGAAAAAGGATAAATTAAAGCCCAAATGGGAGGGCCCCATCATCATCGACCAAGTACTGACCGGCGGAGCGTACCGTCTGCGAAGCGCATCGGATAACCGACTCGAGCCGAACCCATGGAACGCAGCACGCCTACGAAGGTTCTACGCCTAGCGCCGGACTCCGTGTTCGTTTCCTTCCCTAATCCCTTTGTTTTATTTTTTATTTTTATTTTTGGCAGTCTGGGATTTTGTTCCTTCTCCCTACCCCTTTTTTTCTTTTTTACAAGCCCTTAGGGGCTTGCATGTGCAATATTCGCACATACCCGACGCGCTACCTGCGCCCATAATACCTGGGGGCTTCTCTACCAAGAAGTTTATATAAAATGGGCCTCATGCCCAAAACATGTGATGCTTCCGCATGAACCTTTTATACACCATTATATGCATCGATATGACTTAAGTTTTGGCCAAGCTGGGTTGCCTGGCTCCTGTGCTTACCCCTACGTTCCCGTTCGTTCGGCTAGGTGGTAAAGGGAGCACCTCTGCGATTGTTACTGCTGGGTCAGCCGGATGTGTACCTCAGACTGGGTGAAGCCGAAAGCTAGCGTTCTTAAGGGAATATTTGGTCGGCGAACTAAAAGATGATCTTTCGTATTCATTCATTTTCCCCCAGATGCTTTTCTGCTCTTTCCGGCAGTTCGGACATGCACTTTAGGGCATGCCTCCCAGGGAAAGGAACCCCTAACGAAACTATTCTCTCTGGAAGATGTTTCTTACTAACCATGTAATATAACATAACTAGTTGGGCACTTGTCTGCTAAAGCACTTATGACCCCTACGCCTTGTCTCCATGCATGCCCCGGTTCTTACATAACCGAGAGGGTATTCAGACACAGTCCGGACTATAGGGTCCAGAGGTCGAAGCGAAAAGGTTCGCCATGACAAACGATCTACAATCCGGCTAGAAGACATTTTTTATGCCAACAGGCGGTCTAATTTACAGTCCTGTTGGGAATACTTTGCAGCCAGCTCCACCTGGCCATATGCTAAGCTGACCGGGATCTCCTTTCCGTCCGGACCTATAGGGCCGACCTCGGCCATGTGGTTTGGGTCAGCCTTCATGTACCGAGTCTTCACCATGGCCTAGGCCTCCCTGGCACCTTGACGGCAAGTCGATATCTTCCACAACCGCAAGCGCTGCCGCACTCCCTCCAGCTTCTTGGCAAGCTCCTCAAGGCCTTCAGGCACGGAGAGGGATGGCCACATAGCCTGGATGACGCTTTGCATTGCCTGCCGAACTCGCTCGTGTAGTTGCAACAGCTCGGGAAGAAGGTCTCCCGATGAACCGGGCATTTCCTCCGCCGGACGACCCGTCAGCAGACCTACAGACATAGCTCTGTCAATCGACTTCCTCGCCGAATTCTTTTTTCGAAGATTCGTTCAAGCACTTACTAAAAATGCTGCGTCGAAGTCGCCGATTCTCCTTCACGGCAGAAGACAACTGAATACGAACATCTTTCAGTTCCTCGCCTAGCTGGGTATTGGCGTCTTGAAGCTTGTTCTTCTCTTGCCTCACCCTTGTCAGCACGCTCTCGCCAGCCTTTAGTTGGCGTAGGAGTTGTTGCTGGTCCGGATTTACTCCGGCCTCATCTGCATTATTAACATCAGGGTTGCACGCCTGCCGCATTTCAAAACAGAAGTACCTTTCAAAGCACATATTACCTGTGGGCGTCCCCTTGACATTCTCTGAAGTGGCCAATGCGGCCTCGAGCTGAGCCTTGCACTCTTCGAGCTCCTGGGACAATTGCGTGTTCTTCTTTGTAAGACACTGCATAGCACATGATCCTTCAAACAGTTATCTTCACTGTTTCAAGTCTCGGGGGCTACTGACATATATAACCTTCAATTTTACTCACCTGTATGTCTTTCACATACTGCTCTATGGCTCTGGCTAGACCATTTTGAGCAGCACGAAGATACGCATCTCCTGTATTAAAGGCGTCCAACGCTTCTGGGGAAAAACACGCGTCACAAAGAATAGTCCGGTGGCGCCTGTGGTTCAGGGCACTCTCCACCTCTGAATCGGTGGCAGATAGCCCGTCGGCACCCTCTGTCGGAGGAGCGCCCGAGGCGCGTCCCGTGTCCGCCTCCGCTTCCGGACCCGGCTTCGAACCTTGGCCGGCGGACATAGTTCGGCGGGCTCTCTTCTTCCTAAGAAAATCATGAGCATTAGTAAGACTCAAGGGCATAAACCCTAGGCGTTAAAACCGCACGCCATACCGTTGCGCCGGAATCTCGATCCGGTCCGCACTTCTTTTTGGCCCGCCTGGCTTCAGCGGCCCTTGTTGGCTGCCCACCACGGGCTCGGCCTTCCGCCTCAAGGATTTACCCTACGAAACGTTGTTAGTACACGGCATGCGAGATAAAACATTAGAATACTGGGACTTCGGTCTTAGTTACCTTGGAGGCTGGAAGTAGTCCGGGATAGTCGGCCGTGATGGCCACTAAGGAGTTATCCTTGCTCAATTGATGAAATACTCCATCAATCAACTCCACGCATAAGTCCGGATCTTCTTGGGAGTCCGGATCGAGGGGCCGTCCCGGGTCCTTGGGTTGTGGAGCAGGGTTGTTTATTTCCTTCACAGCCTCGCGCAGCTCCTGCGTTTGAACATTACTAAGTCTAAGTACTCAACTACGGGAATTTCACAAACGGATAGGCAAGTGAAAGTGTCCGCTCACCCAACTAGGAGGATTGTACATAGAGAATCCGCCTTCCGGTTTGACACGAAGGAATTCTTCCTCTTCCCCCTTGTACAAAGCGGATAAGATTCTCGTTAAAGTGGCGGCCGAATCTGGCCCCTTGCGACCGCACCGGGTGGCATCATCCTCCCCGTTGAAATCCCACATGGGGTGGCCTCTGTATTGAAGCGGCTGCACCCCTCGCGTAATGCATACGGCCATGACCTTAATCATGGTCAGTCGAGAGTGAGCCAACAACCTTATCTGGCTCATCAGGTACAGGACGTCCCTGTCAGCTTCCCTCTGAGGGTTCCGTGGGCGCCAACTTAGGCGCTTCTTCAACGGGGCATTATTGAACTCGGGGAATCCGATCCGCACAGGGTCCGGCAGGGGGACGTCATCTATATAAAACCACTCCGAGGGCCAGTCTTCGGACGCCCTCTTTGGGGTGCCGGATAGATATCCGGTCCCGGCGATGCGCCATAGTTCGGCTCCGCCCACCTGATAAATAGACCCCTCCTGAGAACGGGGTACAAGGCAAAACAACCTCTTCCACAGCGCGAAATGGGCCTCAACACCCAAGAACAGCTCGCAGAGGGCCACGAAGCCCGCGATGTGCAAAATGGAGGCGGGCGTGAGGTTATGTAGCTGGAGGCCGTAGAACTCTAGCAACCCTCGGAGAAACGGATGAATTGGAAATCCTAGTCCTCTCATCAAATAAGGGACTAGGCATACCCGCTCTCCTTGAGAGGGATTGGGAACGCCCTCCGCCTGCTCTCTGCCACTATAGGCAGCAATCCCGGCTCGAACAGGGACCATATATGCTGGGGGGGAAGCCCCTTGGACTGAAGCACTACTAACTCGCTATGCGGGATGGAGCACCGCCCCCAATCTCCGGGTCGAGGGCTGGAGGAGCGAGAGGAGGAGCGGCATTGACTGGCCATGTTGGAATGGATCTCTGTCAGAGGCGCTCTGATGAAGACTCGCGGAGGGAAGATGGTGCGAGTGGGATCTAAATCCCCGTCTCTTTTATGGGCGGCTCATTAATGCAACCGGGGGGGGTAAGTGAAAAGAAAACCCCCTGGCTTTTCGCATTCGTTTGACGCGTGGAAGATGGTCATTATGGGGCACAGAAGCCGAGGAGGACAGCACACACTAGAAGTCGGACACTATTTGACGGATACAGAGAATTTGCAGGAGAACCCGCCTTGCAATGCCGAAGACAACTTGCGCGCCGGACTCGTCGTCATTGAAGCCTGGTTCAGGGGCTACTGAGGGAGTCCTGGATTAGGGGGTGTCCGGATGGCCGGACTAAGACCTTTGGTCGGACTCCCAGACTATGAAGATACAAGACTAAAGACTCCGTCCCATGTCCGGATGGGACTTTCCTTGGCGTGGAAGGCAAGCTTGGCGATACGATATGAAGATCTCCTCCCATTGTAACCGACTATGTGTAACCCTAGCCCTCTCCGGTGTCTATATAAACCGAAGAGTTTTAGTCCGTAGGACGAACAACAATCATACCATAGGCTAGATTCTAGGGTTTAGCCACTCCGATCTCGTGGTAGATCTACTCTTGTACTACCCATATCATCAATATTAATCAAGAAGGAGTAGGGTTTTACCTCCATCGAGAGGGCCCGAACCTGGGTAAAAACATCGTGTCCCTTGTCTCGTGTTACCATCCTCCTAGACGCACAGTTCGGGACCCCCTACCCGAGATCCATCGGTTTTGACACCGACAATCCTCATTCATGACAACCTCATTGTCCTCAAAGTCTGGATAGAGAGGAAAATGTTCCCTATCCAATAGATATTTGCATGTGCCCATCTTTGAGTTAATCAACTCCTGAATCTGAGGGGCATATCCACAACTCCTCTTATGATCTGTTGTAGTCCTCTTAATGGTTTCTACTATAAGGCTCATGACCTTGAATTTCTGAGGCACATCAAACAAATGCAACATGTTGATTGCATGCCCTCTGATCATGTTGTGGTCACCAGACTTAGGCAATAGAGTGTGCCTTAGGATCCAGTTGATTGTAGGCAGCCCTGACAGAAGAAAGTGGACTGATCCAAAAGAGAAAGTCTCTAGGGCTTTGTCTGGGATCTCCTTGTACATATGTGCCATGGTATTGTGTCCCATTTTCTTCTTGGCATATACATCCAGGTCATCATCATTTTCCTTTGGGGCATTTATCAGATTTGCCCACTCCTCAACAGTTGACTGGTACCTTGTACCTTCAGACATCCAAACTATCCTCCCATCTGGATAGAAGTGTGCTGTGGAGTAGAATTGCATTATAAGTTCATCATTCCAGTTGGTGAGCTTCTGCCCAACAAAATCTGCAACTCCACAAGCAACAAAACTGTCTTGTACTCCTGGATAGTGTTCTTCATTTTCCTTCATGTAGGTCCAGTCGACCCACCTTATATCACACACAATGGGCTTTTTGTCCACCAAAATTGTCTCATAGAAGTCCTACTGTTCCTTTGTATGGAACCTGTAATCAACAGCAGTTCTTCTCCTTGTGGCATATGGATCTGCCATCCTCCATAGCCTCAACCCTGAATCTTTTCTGATGTTCATGTCCTCAGCTACAGGATGGGCATCATTATGGTCTGGTATCTTGTGCTTGAGCTTCCTCAGAACTTGTCCTTCTTCATCTTCCTCCTCAGCAACCTCAGGCATTGGGGCCTTGTTCTTCTCACCAGCTGGAATACTCCTGGTATTCCTCTTTGGTGCAGACTTGGCCTTGGGGTAGCTTTGGGTGCATCCTTGGGCTTAGATGTTGCAGCCCCTGATCTAATAGCATCTCCCATAAGCTTTGGTGCCTTTGGTGCTGGTGCAGCAAGCTCTTCTTCTTCTTCCATCATGGAAGGTTACCCAACAACTCTGGCCATGGTCTTCTTGACCCTTTCCTTCCTTTTCTTTCCTTCAGCAGCTGGCTCTTTGGGATCAGGCTTTTCAGGCAGTTGAGTTGATGCTCTGGCTTTGGACATTGGTTGTCTTCCTGCAGGCCTTTTAATCTTCATGCCTGGCTTTGTATGCTTTGCTGAGCCATACACCTTTTTGAGTACTACTTTCTTGGAAGTATCTTCATCCTCTTCAGCTCTATAATCCTCATATTCAGAGTCTGAAGTTCTCTTCTTCCTTTTCCTAGTAGCAGCCTTAGGTAGGTTGCTAGGAGTGCTCCTGCTGCCTTCATCTGAAGTGCTGGAGGGACTAGTGCCCTCACTCATTTGCATCTGCCCTTCTGACCTGTTCTAACTGTCACTCTGGTCTGACATGCTGAAAACTCTGATTGCTGTCCCTGTGAAGAGTTATAGATGAGATGGAGTGGATGAGCATCACAAAATGCAGAGATTTTTGCAAAAGAATGATTCAAAAAATTCAGTTTTAGTTTTCCATAGAAAGCATTTCGGATCAACTGATTTTCAAACTCGGTGATACCGAAGCAGTTTTGGAACCTAAACTGATGAACTCGGTTGGACCGAGTCACAGTTCGGTGGCACCGAGACTGCTAGGGTTTCACAAAGTCCTAAAATCGGTCGCACTGATTAGCAATTCTCGGTCAAACCGAGAGTTACTAGTGCAATGGCATAAGCCAAATCGGTGGGACCGAGTTTTTCAACTCGGTGGGTCCGAGATGGTTTCGGCGGAAACCTAACCCTAAATTTTCAAATCTCATCTAATCTACGGATTGCATTGACTGGATAGGAGTGTTTCAATCGTGGCAAGAATCAATATGAACACAATGTGCTAGGAATCGGACGAGGATAGCACTGTGATCGAGTCCATACCCTAGCTTGGTGATGAACTAGCTACGGTGGCAACGGCGGAGTTGAATTCCGTTGACGGTGGTGGAGACCAGCGACAGGAGGCGGCTGGCGACGAGGAGACGATTCGGAGACCTTGGAGGCAAAGCGAGCTATTGCACGGGCGAAGGGGTTCGGAGAAGTTTCCAAATTTTTGCCCGTGACTATATATAGCCCGACCCTGTCGGTGTGACCGAGTGGAACAACTCGGTGGCACCGAGATGCATAACTGTGTTCATTACAGCAACTCAGTGTGACGGAAAAGTTCAAATCGGTTGCACCGAGATTGAAAACCTAGATCGACTTAGTGATCTCGGTAGAACCGAAATGGAGGAATCGGTCAGAGCGAGAATCACAAAGAAGTTTTGGAAGTTTAAGTCTATGACGAATCGGGGACTCCGAGTGCTCCTCACACAGAGTGGTTCGAATTTGACTTGATCAAATTTTGTGATGTAGCATCAATAGAGTTTGAGACGAGAAGAACATAGATAGCTAGAGAAAGTTCTTAGGCATTCTTGTCCATCCACTTGGCCAAAAGAAGGAAGAACCAAACAATCAAAACAACAAGTGGATGTCCTTGAATGAGTAAAATATGCACCAACATGCTCACACAATAAGATGGCAAATGAAATATGTGGCAAAGCATGCACAACCAATTCTAGCATCTATCAAACAATTGGCGATGACTAGGTCATCTATATATGAGTACATTGACTTAGGAGTCAAATGATAAACATTTGATCATAGGTCATACTCATCGTTTAAGCTCAAGTGGGGTTACCACTTTTACATAATGCATTGATGTGTTCACACCATTAGAGTTGCTTTGACTCAAGTCTTAGAGTTAAGCTCCCCCTAGATGTGAGATCCCCTTTTAGAGGGATGAACTAACCTTGGGTTTTGTCGATGATGACTTCATGTAGGTGTTGAAGATGTGGATGCTCAATGTTGATTACATCATTTGGAGCAATCTGTTGGAGTGAGTTGCACTTTCAACATACCTACATGGGTTAGTCGCACAAGGAACAAACAAGAATATCCATAGACATAGAGTGATGCACACACAAGGTGATGTCCATGAAAACATTAGGTTACCTTGTTCCTCGCCTTACTAACATGAGGGTTTGTGACTCCTTGAACTAGTGCAAGATGTGGAAGTTGATTGCACTTGTCATTGCCATAATAATATGAGTGAAGAATGTTGGCGGAGTCACCCTCAAGAACTCTCTAGTTCTTCTTCTTCGGGATCCACATCATCTTGATGGGAATCCTTGGAGTTGTAGTTGTACTTGATGAAGTAGAACTTGACGTAGTCTTGGGAACCCACTTGACCAAGGCCTTAGGTGCTTCTTCAAATGCATCAATCTCCTCTTGAAGCTTGTCCTTGCCTTTATGGTCTTGTGGTGGAAGATCATCTTGAGCTTGTGTTCCCTTGAAGGAAGTAGGATCATACTTCTCTTGTTGAGGAACAAACTTCGTCTTGGGTTATTGATCTTCTTCCCACTCAACTCCATTGGCATTGAAATTTCGTTCAAAACCAACACATTCATTCTTCCGGTGTCTTCCTTGCTTGTGTACAATTTCCTCGAATTGCTTACTCCCGGCAAGGCTCTTGTAAACACCTTTCTCTATAATTCCCTTCAATAAGCTATTTTCTTGCTCAAGAGTAACTTGGCTAAGAGAATCATTAGTGGAATCAAGAGAACTACTAGAAGCAACAATATTGGATTTGACATTATTATTGTTACTACTAGAGGAAGTATATTTCTTGTACTTGTTACTAGACTTGACTTGAGGCATGTAAGTAGATAGGAGTAAACTCTTGGCAATGTAAGAAGAACTTTTCTTGCGAAGATCATCATTGATTGCCTTTAGGAACTCATGCTCTTGCTCAAGATTGAGCTTTTCAAAGCGTAACTTCTCATGAGCCCTTAAAAGTTCTCGATGATCTTCAAAGATAGTTTCATGAGCCAACTTAAGAGTGTTTAGTTCTTTAGTTAGAAGCTCAACCATCTCGTTATCATTGTCATTCGTTTTATGTTGATTAACATGATTAATTGACGTTTCATCATAGTATTCATCACTAGAGTTGTCAACAAGTAAATCATCATCCACAAGCAAGTCATCTTCATCACTATTGAAATCAACATACTCAGGATGTGTTACCTTTGGACCTTTGGCCATGAAGCATCTTCTAATTCCTTCATTTGGTGAATCAAATATGTCGTAGGAGTTGGTTGACACAAGTGCTAGACCGGCAACACCTTCATCTTGAGTATATTCGGAGTCGGAGTGATAGCTTCTCTCGGAGTGTTTGTCGGAGTCGGAGCCGGAAACCCATTCACCAACATGAGCTTGATGTCTTTGTTTTGTGTAGCTCCTTGATGACTTGTCCTTCCTTTCCGAATCCTTGCTTCTCCGTGAGGATCTTCGTTCATAACGATCATCTCTACTCCTCCTCTCTCTTGGTGGTGATTCTTCTCTTTTGCTTCTTCTTTTTGGAGAATCTTCTCTTCTTTTGTAGGGTGCCGTACACTCATTGGAATAGTGTCCAGGCCTCCCATAATTGTAGCAATTGTGCTCTTGACTAGAAGATCTTTTGTCATGGTAAGACCTTGACTTGGAGCTTCTTTCTTTGCTTCTACTCTTGTAGAATTTGTTGAAGTTCTTCGCCATTAAGCTCAATTCTTCATTGAAGGTTTGTTTCTCACTTGATGATGTGGGGGATTCACTTGAGGCTTTGTAAGCACCACTTGACTTGTTGTGAAGTTCCTCCTTATCCTTGAGTGACATCTCATGAGCAACAACTCTTCCAATGACTTCCGTTGGCTTGAGATCTTTGTAGTTTGGCATTATTTGGATCAATGTGCACACGGTATCATACTTTCCATCCAATGCTCTTAGGATCTTCTTGATGATGAATCTGTCGGTCATCTCTTCACTCCCTAAGCCGGCAATCTCATTTATAATAAGAGCAAGTCTAGAGTACATTTCAGCGACACCTTCACCATCCTTCATTTTGAACTTGTCAAGCTGACTTTGGAGCACATCCAACTTGGATTCCTTGACGGACTCGGTGCCTTCGTGCATATCAATCAAAGTGTCCCAAATTTCCTTTGCATTCTTAAGACGGCTGATTTTGTTGAATTCTTCGGGGCACAATCCGTTGAAGATGATATCACAAGCTTGAGCGTTGTATTGCAGCATCTTCAATTCTTCCGCATTAGCTTCACGGTTCGGCTCTCTCCCATCAAAGAATTCACCTTGCAATCCAATACAAATAATAGCCCAAACGGCGGGGTTATGTCCGAGAATATGCATTTTCATCTTATGCTTCCAACTAGCAAAATTAGTACCATCAAAGTTGTGAAACCAATGCTATGACCACCAAAAGCTATGGAAATCAAAGCAAATGGAGACCAAAGCTCTGATACCACTTGTAGGACCTTGAAGTATGTCTAGAGGGGGGTGATTAGACTACTTGACCAATTAAAAACTTAACCTTTTCCCAATTTTAGAGTTTAGCAGATTTTAGCTATCTTAGGACAAGTCAAGCAATCATCACACAGTTCAAGCAAGCATGCAAAGAGTATATAGGCAGCGGAAATTAAAGCATGCAACTTGCAAGAAAGTAAAGGGAAGGGTTTGGAGGATTCAAATGCAGTTGGAGACACGGATGTTTTTGGTGTGGTTCTGATAGGTGGTGCTATCGTACATCCACGTTGATGGAGACTTCAACCCATGAAGGTTAACGGTTGCGCGAGTCCACGGAGGGCTCCACCCAAGAAGGGTCCACGAAGAAGCAACCTTGTCTATCCCACCATGGCCGTCGCCCATGAAGGACTTGCCTCACTAGCGGTAGATCTTCACGAAGTAGGCGATCTCCTTTCCCTAACAAACTCCTTGGTTCAACTCCACAATCTTGTCGGAGGCTCCCAAGTGACACCTAGCCAATCTAGGAGACACCACTCTCCAAGAAGTAACAAATGGTGCGTTGATGATGAACTCCTTGCTCTTGTGCTTCAAATGATAGTCTCCCCAACACTCAACTCTCTCTCATAGGATTTGGATCTGGTGGAAAGAAGATTTGAGTGGAAAGCAACTTGGGGAAGGCTAGAGATCAAGATTCATATGGTAGGAATGGAATATCTTGGCCTCAACACATGAGTAGGTGGTTCTTTCTCAGAAATGGTAAGTTGGAAGTGTAGGTTTAGTCTGATGGCTCTCTCCATGAATGAAGAGGAGGTGGAGGGGTATATATAGCCTCCACACAAAATCTAACCGTTACACACAATTTACCAAACTCAGTGGGACCGATTCAACAGACTCGGTCGGACCGATTTAGTAAACCTAGTGACCGTTAGTGATTTTCGGTGGGACTGACATGCAACTCGGTGAGACCGATTCGGTTAGGGTTAGGGCGTAACATAATCTCGGTAAGACCGATTACACAAACTCGGTGAGACCGATTTTGGTAATAAGCTTTCCAGAGAGTTGGTCAGGTAAACTCGGTGGGACCGATTTGCTCTTTTCGGTGAGACCGAAATGTTACAAAAGGGAAACAGAGAGTTTACATTGCAATCTCGGTGGGATCAATCGCTCACTTCGGTTTGATTGAAACGTTACAAAGGGAAACAGAGAGATTACAATCCCATCTCGGTGAGACCGAGATCCCTATCGGTAGAACCGATTTGCCTAGAGTTTGTGGCAGTGGCTATGACATTTGAAATCGGTGGCGCCGGATAGGAAGAATCGGTGTGACTGATTTTGGCTTTGAGTTTAGGCCATTTGTGGATGTGAGAAAGTAGCTGAGGGTTTTGGAGCATATCACTAAGCACATGAAGCAAGAGGCTCATTAAGCAACACCTCATCCCTCCTTGATAGTATTGGCTTTTCCTATAGACTCAATGTGATCTTGGATCACTAAAATATAAAATGAAGAGTCTTGAGCTATTAAGCTTGAGCCAATCCTTTGTCCTTAGTATTTTGAGGCATCCACTTTCATCATCCATGCCATGCCATTCATTGAGCTTTCCTGAAATATATGTCTTGGAATAGCATTAGCTCAATGAGCTATATGTTGTTATGAATTACCAAAACCACCTAGTGATAGTTGCACTTTCAAGGAGGGCAAGCGTGCACTTAGGGACGTTTATGCGATGGAGCCCGTTGCCCCAAAATTCAATCCATGGTCATCCTGCCCGATCACTTTTGATCGTAGGGACCATCCCACCAGCATCCGTCACGGCGGCTCAGCCGCATTGGTCCTTGACCCAATCATCAATGAATTCCACCTCACGCGAGTCCTCATGGACGGTGGCAGCAGCCTGAACCTGCTTTATCAGGACACAGTGCACAAAATGGGCATCGATCCGTCACGGATCAAACCCACCAAAACCACCTTCAAAGGTGTAATTCCAGGGGTAGAGGCCCATTGCATGGGCTCAATAACACTGGAAGTGGTCTTCGGATCCCCGAATAACTTCCGAAGTGAGGAGTTAATCTTCGATATTGTCCCTTTCCGTAGTGGCTATCATGCACTACTTGGACGAACTCGTTCGCTCGATTCAATGCGGTTCCACACTATGCATACCTCAAGCTCAAAATGCCAGGACCTCGCGGGGTCATAACAGTCAATGGAAATACAGACCGCTCCCTCCGTATGGAAGAGCACACTGCGGCCCTCGCGGCAGAAGTACAAAGCAGCCTCCTTCGACAAACAGCCAATTTGGCAACAACAACCCCGCACACTGTCAAGCGAGTCCGGAGCACCCCGCAACAGGACCGTCAGGCATGCCAGGAGCTCGATTAGCAATCCGGCCTCCACCCCAGTCCCATTCAGGCGGCGTTTGTGCCACGCGTACATAAATACGCGCTTAAAATACCATGGGCATAGGTGGAGGCGAGACGACAATGCGGCCAGAGTGCGGTTCAGCCGCCATGAGGCCCACATACCATTCTTTCTTTTTTCAGGACCCTACTTTCGGGCAGCCCCTTCAGAGAGATCGGATAACCGGACTCATTACAGGAGGGAACACCAAGGAGGCAAGAGGCTTTGCACACAAGGGAATACCCAGGTGGTCTTCTTCAATGATCGTTATACCTGTTTTTACATACCCGCATGTAGCCTGCCCTTGGATAGGACATGTTAAATAGTCCTATTTCTTTTTTCTTAATGCATTAATTGTACACATACACCTTGCCGTATTGTCCAAACAAATGGGAAGTAATACACAGTGTCAGCTTCTTATTACTATCTTCATATTTTCCCTTGAATATTAATTCAATATTGCATCCGTACATTTTGATACGCTCAATTCGCCAGGGGCTTCTTATCGAGCCCCATAATATGGCAAGAAAAGTCCGAACACTTTCGACAGTGCGGCACCCCGAACTTATAGCATTATATGTATCAGCTCCGAATCATGTCTTGGGTCAATAGTTGGGTTAGCCCGGCTCCCTTGTTTTGGTAATTTACGTTATGTTATATCGGCTAAGGTGGCGCAGGGAGAACTACTGCGATTGTGTCCCGGTTCTTCCAGACGAGCACCTTAGTAGAGAAAGTCGAAAACTGACCGTCATGATGCGGCGAGAGCTGGTTGCTGTTCGCAAGGTACTAAATCCTTAAAGATTTCTTCCACTTAAGGCAAGGAATCGGCCTTGCCCGATTTAGGCGTGTATAATGCCCCAGTTCGGCCTTCCAAATACTAGGGGCTTTGCCGAAATTTAAAATTGTAGACTTTTATGGCCAAGTGAGAGTTATAAAGCCGAATAGTCTGATTGCCTTGTTCACTGCACTAAACACCTCCATAAAGGACCAAGAATTTGGATAAAGAGTGTTTGGGTTTTCCACGAACACCCTAGTACTTGGTACAAGGGGGCGGAAGCCAACGACTGGCCTAATTTCAGATTTTGATAAATGGCCGCAGAGAAGGTAATATTTTAAATCAAACAAAGCGTTATATAGCACAATCAAACTCGTTCTCATATTACATAGACGACATGAGTACATTTACTCAAAAATTACGTTCTTAGGACATTCATTTTCCACAAGTCGAGCGCCTTTCATAACGCCATCATAATATTTTTTGGGGTAGCGATGCTCCTTACCCTCCGGGGGTCCATCCTTCATGAGCTTCTCAGCATCCAGTCTGGCCCAATGCACCTTCGCGCGGGCAAAGGCCTGTCAGGCACCTTTAATATAGACGGACTGCTTGATAACTTCTAGCTGTGGACACGCATTCACCATCCGCTTTATCAGGCCAAAGTAGCTGCTGGTCAGGGGCTCGCTAGGCCACAGCCAGACTATTAGGTCCTTCATGGCCTGTTCGGATGCATTGTGGAGTTTGACCAGCTGCTTCAGTTGGTCACTTAGAGGCATCGGGTGTTCAGTGCCAGTATATTGGGACCAGAACAGCTTCTCCATGGAGCTCCCCTCTTCAGCGCGATAGAACTCCGCGTCATCCAAAATGTTGCATGGCAGACCTGCGAAAGCCCCTGGAGAGCTCCGGATTCGTGTAAGTAAAAGAAATGACTCCTCCACATGCTTGCTTTGCATAAAGAATGCCTTACACTCCGCTATTTTCTTGGCCGCCTGGATTTCTTGGAGGGCCTTTTGGGCTTCGGCCTTGGCGTCTGCCGCGCTCTGGAGGGCCTTCGCAAGCTCAGACTCTCGCGTATTGAAGTCATGCTCCAAGGAGTCAAACTTATTGCCAAGCTCCTGGAGCTCTTGTTGTACCTCTCCCACCCGAGCATCTTGCTTCTCACGCTCGATGCGCTCTGTATCCGCCTTGGCTTCGGCTATGGACAATGCTTCCTTCAGGGCCGCCACTTCGGTCGTGGTCCCTATCAAAAGCCATGATGCTTTTTGTTAGCATCATCAACTTTTTATCCTCTACAAGACATGGATGGGGTTTCACTTACCTTTGTTCTCCTCGAGCTGCTTCTTCACGAGGCCAAGCTCTTCTTCGGCCTGCCCCAGTTCGCGCTTGAGTCCGGCAACCTCCACCATGCACACAGCTGTGGTCAGCAGCAATGTCTGTTTGTTCACATAGACAAGTACTATTAGCTCTCTGCGTTTTTTTGTTTTAGTTGACCCTCCGTTTGGCTTTTCTTTCCGAACACCAACCAGAGCATCAGGGGCTACTGTCTATCGGGTGATATTTCCTCACACTCTTTTATTACTTACCTGAAAGCCTGTTAGTAGGTTGGTGCAGGCTTCGGTCAATCCGCTCTTGGCGAACCGAACCTTCTCAATCACCGTACTCATAAGAGTACGTACTCATAAGAGTACGGTGTTCATCGTCGATGGAAGCGCCTCGAAGCACTTCCAACAAATTGTCCGATGCCTCCGGTTGGGCTGAGGTCATCAGCATGGACGGCTCGCCCTTCTTCGCGAGGGGCTGCTTACTGGAATCCGGAACCTTTGTAGGCTCCGGCGCAGTAACCGGCTGGGAGCCAAACTTGTTGTGGCTCCCGTCAACATAATCCATGGGGGTCTTACCCCCCATGTGTCCGGCGCCCGGGATTTGCCTTGGGGCGTCTCCGGAACCATCACCTCCTGCTCTGGCATCCTCCGAGACAACACCTCGGTGTCATCCACAGGTCGTGGGGAGGTGACCGTCGGGAGTGAATTCATCTCCGACTCATCCAGAGACTCCTCTGAATAGGGCACCTCGAGATTGGAACTGGCCAGACTGCATATACGTATTCGGCGTTATTACAAACCATGGGGTAAGAGTCGCATGAAAGAGTATTACAGAATGCGGATACTTACGACCTCGCCTGGGGCTTGCCCCTGGGCAGCCACTCCTCATCGCTGTAAGCGGCGGTAGTGGAGTGATCGGGAAGGGATGCCTTCCCCTTCTTCGCCCCCCCCCCCCGACGGGGCGGCCTTCCTTTTCTTCTCCTCCCTAGTAAGGGGAGGGGGCATTTCCTCACGTTTCCCCCCATCTTGGGGGGGGGATCTTCCTCGTCATCTTCGGATGATGACTCTATCACGGCCCTGTGCCGGAGACTTTTTCTGGTCCCCGCAGCCGCCTTCTTGGCCCCTTCGGCCCCCTCAGTTGAGGCGGCCTTCCTCTTTCTCCCCCCACTTCGTGGGAGGAGTGCACCTTGTCCTCTTCTGGCGAGGCGTCGGGTGCGGCCTCGCGCCGAAGACCCTTCCGGGTCCCCGTGGCCTTCTTTTCGGCCTTTTTCTCCGATACCTTGTAAGGCGCCGGAACCAGCATCTCCGCTAGGAGTGTGTCTACTGGGTCCTCAGGCAATGGAGCCGGACAGTCAATCCGCTCCGCCGTCTCCACCCAATCCTGTTTGGTCAGCATGATGACTTAAAAATCCTCCCACAAATATACTAGGAAAGGAGCATCTTGTGATGATCAGAGGACTTACCAGATTAGCAAGGCGCGTTGTGCCGAGCCAACGGTCCTCGGAAAGGGGAGGAGGAACTTCGCCGGTCTTGAACAACACCTCCCAGATTTCTTTGTGCGTCATGTCAAAGAGCTCCAGCAGCATCTGGTGTTCGGCCGGGTCGAACTCCCACATATCAAATGTCTGTCTTTGACACGGGAGAATCCAGAGAATAAGCATGATCTGGACCATGTTCACAAGCTTGATCTTCTTGTCCCTCATACTCTTGATGCAGGTCTCGAGTCCGGTCAGCTCCGTGGGCTCGCCCCTGGCCAGGCCCTTCTTTTCCCAAGAAGTGAGCCGCATGGGGATTCCGGATCTGAATTTGGGGGCCGCCGCCCAGTTGGCGTCGCGTGGCTCGGTGATGTAAAACCACCCTGATTGCCATCCTTTTATGGTCTCCACGAAGGAGCCATCAAGCCATGTGACGTTGGGCATTTTTCCCACCATGGCACCTCCGCACTCCGCCTGTTGACCGCTCACGATATTCGGCTTCACGCAGAAGATTTTCAACCACAGGCCGAAATGAGGCTTGATGCGGAGGAAGGCCTCGCACACGACGATGAACGCCGAGATGTTGAGGACGAAATTCGGGGCTAGATCGTGAAAATCTAGCCCGTAGTAGTACATGAGCCCACGGACAAACGAGTGAAGTGGAAATCCTAGTCCGCGGACGAAATGAGGGAGAAATACTACTCTCTCCCGAGACTTCAGGGTGGGGGTAATCTGTCCCTCTGTCGGGAGCCTGTGCGCGATGCTCTCGGCCAGGTATTCGGCCTCCCGAAGCTTGGTGATGTTCTCCTCTGTGACAGAGGAGGCCATCCACTTGCCTCCCGCTCTGGACATGCTGCGGTCCTACGGAGAAGGTGAGAACTTGGGTGCTGGAGCTCGAGGGTGCGAGAACAGATGAGCAAAGGAGGAAGAAGGCGTGGGCAAAAACGGGAGATCTCTGTCCCTTTATAAAGGCGATGCAGAATGTGCACCTCCCCACTTGCCTCTCGAAATCTCTTATTTTTTCAAGCGCCTTGATTAACAATGCTGGTTGGGTTACCCGTACCCGTATTTATGGAGATCCCGCGATAAGGGGACACGATCTCTACTTTGACAAGACGTGCCAAAGAAACCGCCTCGTGATGTGTGCGGAAGCAGGTTATAGAAAATGGTTCGAATAAATTACCGAGTCGTGGCGTGATGTCACACTACAAAGAGTTGTTAGCAGATCGGATTCGTGGATTATTATTCTCTCTACGGTAGTATATGGAATCTATCTTGCAGAGCCGGACACGGTCCTTGTGTTCGGAATTTATCTTGGAGTATTTGGAGAAGGAACCCGCCTCGCAATGTCGAAGACAATCTACGTGCCGCACTCATCTTCATTGAAGCCTGGTTCAGGGGCTACTGAGGGAGTCCTGGATAAGGGGGTATCCGGACAGCCGGACTATATGCTTTGGCCGCACTGTTAGACTATGAAGATACAAGATTGAAGACTTCGTCCCGTGTCCGGATGGGACTCTCCTTGGCATGGAAGGCAAGCTTGGCGATTCGGATGTAGATCTCCTTCTGTGTAAACCGACTCCATGTAACCCTAGCCCCCTCCGGTGTCTATATAAACTGGAGGGTTTAGTCCATAGGACACAACAATAACAACAATCATACCATAGGCTAGCTTCTAGGGTTTAGCCTCTCTGATCTCGTGGTAGATCAACTCTTGTAATACTCATATCATCAAGATCAATCAAGCAAGAAGTAGGGTATTACCTCCATCGAGAGGGCACAAACCTAGGTAAACATCGTGTCCCAAGCCTCCTGTTACCATTGGCCTTAGACGCACAGTTCAGGACCCCCTACCTGAGATCCGCTAGTTTTGACACCGACAGCGGTCAAGCGAATCTTTTGATATTTGGCTCATATCCCAAACTTTGGCTTATGGTACCCAAGAGGAGCAAACTTCAAACTTGAGGGATGTTCGGATTCCAATTGGGCTGGAGACAAAGTGGATAGGAAGTCCACTTCCGGAGGGTGCCAATTTCTTGGTTGCTCTTTGGTTAGTTGGTCTTCCAAGAAGCAAAGTTGTGTGTCTCTCTCGTCCACCGAAGCGTAGTATGTGGCGGTCGGTAGTTGTTATGCACAACTCTTATGGATGAGGCAAACTTTAAAGGATTACGGTGTCATTTGTGACAAAGTGCCTCTTTGGTGTGACAATGTAAGTGCCATCAAGATTTCTCTCAACCCGGTGCAACACTTCAAGACGAAGCACATTGAGATTCGGTATCACTTCATCAGGGATCATATTAGGCGAGGGGAGATCGAGCTCAACTATGTCAACACTCATGATAACCTTGCAGATATTTTCATGAAGCCCTTGGATGAAGCAAGATTTCGCGAGTTAAGGAATGAGCTAAATATCATTGATTCGAGCAATGTGACTTGAACCCTTGCACAACCCACCACTCTCGACTTGTTGTCTAGTTTAGGTGTAGGCATGGACATAGGGGGAGTGTTGTTCTTTCAGTGAACTCTCCCTCCCCCCATTATGCATAAATTGATCAACTCTTTCACATTTGCCATTGTTGATGGTACTTGTGCTTCAAAGACGAGTTTTGGTCATGGGCCCAAGGATATTTCTTCGCGGTGCCATACCAATCGACTCAAACATAGGTGGCTCCGGCCACCGCCCTCTCCTTGGAGAGGTTGGTTCTCGTTTTGTGTTCCTTGTTGTCTCTTGTTTTTCTCTCTTCCTGCCTAGCTTGTGCTTGTGGTGCCTCATTCGTCAGCTCGTTGGTGTGTTCGTTCGCTTCAAGGTTCCGTGCAAAGATGTTTCTTTCTTTGGTTGAAATTGCATTTTCTTGGGTCACGGTACTATCGTGGCATGCCACGGTACTACCGCAGGCACGGTACTACCGCAACCAGTGTGGCAGTAATTTTTTACTACCGCTGGTGGAGCAGTACTACCGCCCACGGTGCGGTACTTCCGCCCGGGTGGTACTACCGAGATGACGCGCGGTACTACCATGGAGTAACGAGCGCGGGGGGGTTAAGAGCAGGCAGGGGGAATTCCAACTCCCCCATACCCATTCACTCTTTCTTCCCCCACGCCGCCTCTCTCTCCCCTACCCACGAACGGCGTCGAAGGCCCTCACCGGATCTCTGTCCCTGGCCGCTCTCCTCGGATTCCGACCGGTGGGATCGTTCCCCACCACGTCCTCTTGCCATGGACCAAGGTTTCTCCCCAAATCCCTCTCTTGTTGGTTTGTTCTTGTGCTTCTAGGTTTTTGGGGAGATGCATGCATTCTTGAGATTTTAGGCTAAATCTGTGCAAGAGTAGGATGTAGGAGAGTAGTAATGCATAGAGATAGTACTTGCTATGTTGCCCCGTGGTAGATTTGATCGACCGTAGTACCGCTTTGTCGCTGCGGTAGTACTCAGATCCAGCGGCAGTTTCGTATCTGACTCCGTGCGGTACTACCACACCTCCCGTGCGGTACTATCGCCGGAGCGGTACTACCGCATCTCCAGCGTGGTACTACCGCCCGCGCGGTACTACCGTGACTTGGAGCGGCACTAATTTTTTAGTACCACGCGTGCAAAGCAGTGCTACCGTTGTTGTCAAACCTCTCATGTGGAAGTTATCAAATGCTAGTTATACTTGTTTCACAACTTTGTTGTGTTCTTTGCATTGATCCTTCTTGCTTCTTGTGCATGTTCTTGTGCCTTGTGTCTTAGGTGGTGGATCTGGTACCTCTACTCGCCGCTCTAATCCAAGCTGTGACACGGGCTCCAAGCGTCTGCGCAATCAAGATGAAGCTCCAGAGGGCTCCCGTGCCCCCCAACGGAGGACCAAGTCCACCGCCAACAAGGACAAGGAACCCGCCATGGGTATGGATGAGATACCACTTGCCGAGTTCACCTCTCGAAGGAGGATCAACCCCTATGTGCAACCTTGTGCCAACTTCTGAGGCAATGATTTGTTCTGGACCAAGCAGCAGAATCTCATTTATCTGGATGTGATCAAGGCCAAGCAGAACATCTATGTGGACGTGCACTGGATCGACATGCATCATCTGAGGGAAGAAAAACACTGGAACTACTTTGGTGAGTCTCTGGATCTTGTGGAGCAATTTGACATTGAGCACATCATCTCTTTCCACAAAGACTATGATCCTGAGATTGTGGCTCAGTTCTTTGCCTCGGTGTACTTTCATTCTAATCAAGAACGGACTATGACTTGGATGACCAATGGTCAGAAGCTGACTACTACTTGGAAGGAGTTCATGACCTTGCTTGGTGTTCAGGATGAGGGGCTCGCCACTCCCCAAGGCGCTCGTCCTCATGCCAATCCTGAGTCAGCCAACAAGAACAAGCTTCAGCCCTTCTATGTTGAGAAGAAGCCCTCCAGTGGCAAGTCAACTTGGGTGCTCAACTCCTTCCTTGACATCATGTACCGGATCTTCCACAACATAGAAGGGCAATCCTGAGTTCATGTACCGGATCTTCCGCAGCATAGAAGGAGTTCATGACCTTGCTTGGTGTTCAAGATGAGGGGCTCGCCACTCCCCAAGGCGCTCGTCCTCATGCCAATCCTGAGTCAGCCAACAAGAACAAGCTTCAGCCCTTCTATGTTGAGAAGAAGCTCTCCAGTGGCAAGTCAACTTGGGTGCTCAACTCCTTCCTTGACATCATGTACCGGATCTTCCGCAACTCTCTCTTTCCTCGCATTGGTGACAAGGACAAGGTGCATGCTTATCTGGTGGACATGCTACTTCTGTGTGAGGAAGCGCACAACTCTTAGTCGCCACCACTTGATGTCTCTCATATCATGTGGTGTGAGCTTCGGTTTGCGGTATTCAACCGCAAGGTCCCCATCTATGGACCTTATCTGTTTCATTTGATCTCGACGACTTGGGAGAAGGAGTTCCCTCAGAGGAGTTTGAGGCCCCTGGTTGGATTCTACACGAGTCCATCAGGCTCCATGTCAAGACTCAGTGGGCTAACACCACTTCTCGTGCTGAGGCCACGGCTGCCATGGATGTGGATGCAGATGAGGATGAGGAGGAGGCAGAGGACAAGGTCATGTCTGAGGGTTTCATCCCTCCCACCTCTGAGCCATCTTGGGCTAAGAGGCTGAAGAACAAGATGAAGGCTATGTTCTGTATGCAAGCTTAGGGGTAATATCGGGCTCACGTTGCTTCCAAGGAGAGTCGCCGTCGCGACAAGAGGATCTTGAGGAAGCTTGGCGAGGAGGTGTTAAGCGGTTCTTAGAAGCACATCACTCCTGAGGTTGACTAGATGGCCAAGCAAGGCCTTGTGTGGACCGATTCTGAGGAGGACAACAAGGAGACCGTTCCCACTGCCGAGTCTGACGAGGAGCATGCGTCTGAGTACTCCGCTTGAGCCACCACTTGTGTTTTAGGTGTCCTCTCTGCCTTTTTGGCGTCTCGATGCCAAGGGGGGAGAGAGTGTAGGGATTTGCGAGTCTTGTGTCATGCTTGTGTTGCGAGTCTTGTGTCGTGCCTGTGTTTTGCTTTGCTCGTGTTTGTTTCATTGAACCTTGCTTGCTGTGGTTTAGTTTGCTCGTGAGACTTGATCTATCATATGGTGTAAGACATATGCACTCTATCGTACCTTACTTGAGCTTACGTTATATTGTGCTAGTTATGTTATGCTCATATCTATCATATTGTCTAGTGTTAACCTTATTGTTGCCTATATGCTTTGTTTACAAAATATAGGGGGAGTGTTGATCCTAGTATACGTGCCGTGCAGTCCAAAGCACTTATCTAGATAGCACGCATCTAGGGGGAGCTCGTATATATTTTGGAGTTGTGGGGTTTGCATATGTTCTATATTGTTTCCCTTTGTGCAAATCCCGTATTGCCATCAATCCACCAAAAAGGGGGAGATTGTAAGGGCATATTTATCACTAAGGTGTGTTGGTGATTGATGACAATGCTTTTGCAGACTAATCGTGTGCCTTGAGTATCTCAGACAATTCATCACTAGGCACAAGACGGTTTGGTGCCCCTCGAAGACTATTGAAGACGGCATGTTTCTACGGTTCTTTTCGGTGGTTTGAGTCATAGGAGAGCCGTACTATTAAGAGGGGGTCCGCGTTCGAAAGGTTCGGGTGGAATCATCACGTACACATTTTCTTCGTTTTCACCGCCTTTCCCTCTGCGCTTTGGAGCATCCTCCGTTGTCTTCATATCTTGCAAAAAGAAGAATTCCTAGTGTTGTTGTTTCTAAGGCATGTAGTAGTACTGCTCTTAGGAGCGGTAGTACCGCAGGCCACTGCGGTAGTACCGCACGCCATTGCGGTAGTACCGTAGGTGCCCACGGTAGTATCGCTCTTAAGGAGCGGTAGTACCATGGCCTCGGATCTAGCACAGCAACACGAGCGGAAGTAGGGGCCGATGTAATTTTTTTCATCCGCTCCCTGCGCGGTAGTACCGCACGCCACGCGCGGTAGTACTGTGTCAGATTTTTGCACCATCTGTTTTTCAGTGGAAGTAGGCACGGATGTATTTTTATTCATCCGCGCCCTTCCCATGACTAGTCCACTCCAGCCTTGCGGTAGTACCGCAAGGGGGGCGGTAGTACCGCGCCAGCGGAAGTACCGCTCTCAGCCGTTGCGGCTCTGGACTGGACTAGCGCCTGCCGTAGCAGCGGTAGTACCGCGGCCCACCGCGGTAGTACCGTGAGCCCTTGCGGTAGTACCGCTGGTCTGGAGCGGTAGTACCGTGAGCCCTTGCGGTAGTATCGCTGGTCTGGAGCGGTAGTACCCCAAGTCACGGGCTGGTTAAGTGGATAATGGTTGGATTTGTCCATCCACTATATAAGGGGTGTCTTCTTCCTCTAGTTGACTACCTCTTCCAACCCTAAGCTCCATTGTTGCTCCAAGCTCCATTTTCTCCCAATCTCTCTCCCTAGCCAATCAAACTTGTTGATTTGCTCGAGATTGGTGAGAAGGCCCCGATCTACACTTCCACCAAGAGAAATTTGATCCCCCCCACTAATCCCTAGCGGATCTTGTTACTCTTGGGTGTTTGAGAACCCTAGACGGTTGAGGTCACTTCGGAGCCATAGTCCATTGTGATGAAGCTTCGTGGTGACGTTGGGAGCCTCCAATTAAGTTGTGGAGATTGCCCCAACTTTGTTTGTAAAGGTTTGGTCACCGCCTTCAAGGGCACCACGACATCTCGCATTGTGTGAGGGAGTGAGGATAATACGGTAGCCCTAGTGGCTTCTTGGGGAGCATTGTGCTTCCAGACCGCTCTAACGGAGACGTACTTCCCCTCAAAAGGAAGGAACTTTGGTAACACATTCTCGTCTCCACCGGCTCCACTCTTGGTTATCTCGTGCCTTTACTTGTGCAAGCTTATTTGTGTTGCTTCCCTTGCTTGCTTATGTGCTAGTTGTTATTGCATCATATAGGTTGCTCACCTAGTTGCATATCTAGACAACCTACTTTGATGCAAAGTTTAATTTGGTAAAGAAAAATCTAAAAAGTGTTAGTTGCCTATTCACCCCCCCCCCCTCTAGTCAACTATATCGATCCTTTCAAGTAGCTACGTGTTTGATCTCTCTCTCTCTCTCGTGTTCTTGATTTGGCACGATCTTGATGTACCGCGGGCTTTGCTATTATAGTTGTATCTTATGATGTTTCTCCCCCTCTACCTTCTTGTAATGGATTGAGTTTTCCCTTTGAGGTTATCTTATCGGATTGAGTCTTTAAGGATTTGAGAACACTTGATGTATGTCTTGCATGTGCTTATGTGTGGTGACAATGGGATATTCATGTGATCCACTTGATGTATGTTTTGGTGATCAACTTGTGGGTTCTGTGACCTTGTGAACTTATGCATAGGGGTTGGCACACGTTTTCGTCTTGACTCTTCGGTAGAAAGTCTGGGGCACTCTTTGAAGTACTTTGTGTTGGTTTGAATAGATGAATCTGAGATTGTGCTTGTGGGTTCTGTGACCTTGTGAACTTATGCATAGGGGTTGGCACACGTTTTTGTCTTGACTCCTCGGTAGAAAGTTTGGGGCACCCTTTGAAGTACTTTATGTTGGTTTGAATAGATGAATCTGAGATTGTGTGATGCATATCATATAATCATACCCGCGAATACTTGAGGTGACATTGGAGTATCTAGGTGACATTAGGGTTTTGGTTGATTTGTGTCTTAAGGTGTTATTTTACTACAAACTCTAGGGCTGTTTGTGACACTTATAGGAATAGCCCAATGGATTGATCGAAAAGAATAACTTTGAGGTGGTTTCGTACCCTACAATAATCTCTTCATTTGTTCTCCGCTATTAGTGACTTTGGAGTGACTCTTTGTTGCATGTTGAGGGATTGTTATATGATCCAATTATGTTATCATTGTTGAGAGAACTTGCACTAGTGAAAGTATGAACCCTAGCTAGGCCTTATTTTGAAGCATTGCAATACTGTTTTCACTCACTTTTGTTACTTGCTACCTTGCTGTTTTTATATTTCCAGATTACGAAAACCTATATCTACCATCCATATTACGCTTGTATCACCATCTCTTCGCCGAACTAGTGCACCTATACAATTTACCATTGTATTAAGTGTGTTGGGGACACAAGAGACTCTTTGTTATTTGGTTGCAGGCTTGTTTGAGAGAGACCATCTTCATCCTACGCCTCCCGCGGATTGATAAAGCTTAGGTAATCCACTTGAGGGAAATTTGCTACTGTCCTACAAAACTCTGCACTTAGAGGCCCAACAACATCTACAAGAAGAAGGTTGCATAGTAGACATCAGTCATCAATACTCCAATGTCACCACAAGTATCCGTGAGTTGATTAAATGATATGCATCAAACAATTTCAGATTCATAATACTCAATCCAACACAAAGACCTTCAAAGAGTGCCCCAAGATTTCTACCGGAGAAACAAAAACGAGAACATGCATCAACCCCTATGCACAGATTACCCCAATGCCACCTCGGGAATTCATGTGTTGATTGCCAAAACACACATCAAGTGAATCAATATGATACCCCATTGTCACCACGGGTATTCGTAGCAAGACATACATCAAGTGCTCTCAAATCCATAAAAGTATTCAACCCGATAACAACGAAATCTCAAAGGGAAAACTCAATTCATCACAATAAGATAGAGAGGGAGAAACACCATATGATCCAATTATATTAACAAAGCTCGCGATACATCAAGATCATGCCAAATCAAGAATACAAGAGAGATAGAGACTAAACACATAGCTATTGGTATAGAAACCCTTAGCCCCGAGGGTGGACTACTCCCTCCTCATCATTGTGGTCGCCGGGGTGATGAAGATGGCCACCAGTGATGATTTCCCCCTCCGGCAGGGTGCCGGAATGGGGTTTAGATTAGTTTTTCATGGCTACAGAGGCTTGTGGCGGCAGAACTTCTGATCTAGGGTTATTTCTGATGGTTTCTCTATTTATAGGATTTTTCATCGTTGGAATCATGCGAAGATGGAAGGGGAGCCTTGGCGCAGTGGTAAAGCTGCTGCCTTGTGACCATGAGGTCACGGGTTCAAGTCCTGGAAATAGCCTCTTACAGAAATGTAGGGATAGGCTTCGTACTATAGACCCAAAGTGGTCGGACCCTTCCCCGACCTTGCACAAGCGGGAGCTACATGCACCGGAATCATGCGAAGATGGGCCTCGAGGTGAGCACAACCCACCATGCCTAGGGTTGGGCTCCAAGCGTGCCCTGGTGGGTTGTACCCTCCTTGTGGCTCTTCTCACCCTCCCACGAAGCTTCTGCAGTCTCTTTTGTTCCAAAAAAATCGTCAAAAAGTTTCAGCTCATTTGGAGAACTTTCATTTCTGCACAAAAAACAACACCATATGGTAGTTCTGCTGAAAACTGTTGATGGCTCGTGTCCGCTTCAGTATTTCCCTGAAGAGGAAGGGATGATGCAGCACAGCTACGGTAGGTATTTCCCTCAGTTATGAAACCAAGGTTATCGAACCAATAGGAGAACCAAGCAACACTATTTAAACGGTACCTACAAACAAATAACAAATACTTGCAACCCGACGCGTAAGAGGGTTGTCAATCCCTCTCGGGTAAAAGATAGATTGGTTTGTATGATTTTGGATAAATAGATCTCGCAATAAAATAAAATGAAATAAATAAATAAAAAGTGCAGCAAGGTATTTTTGGGGTTTTAGAATAATAGATCTGAATAAAAGCAAATAAAAATAGATCTCAAAGCAAATATGATAAAGAATAGACCCGGGGGCCATAGATTTCCCTAGTGGCTTCTCTCGAGAAAATAATATACGATGGGTAAACAAATTACTGTTGGGCAATTGATAGAACTTCAAATAATTATGATGATATCCAGGTAATGATCATTATATAGGCATCACGTCCAAAATTAGTAGACCGACTCCTACCTGCATCTACTACTATTACTCCACACATCGACCGCTATCCAGCATGCATCTAGTGTATTAAGTTCATGGAGAAGCAGAGTAATGCAATAAGAATGATGACATGATGTAGACATGATCTATTCATGTAGGAATAGACCCCATATGATTATCCTTAATAACAACGATCAATACGTGTCTTGCTGCCCCTTCTGTCACTGGGAAAGAACACCGCACGATCGAACCCATCACAAAGCACCTCTTCCCATGGCAAGAAAAATTGATCTAGTCGGCCTAACTAAACCAAAGATTCTAAGAAGAAATACGAGGCTATAAGTAATCATGCATATAAGAGATCAAAACTCAAATAACTTTCATGGATAAAATAGATTTGATCATAAACTCAAAGTTCATCAGATCCCAACAAACACACTGCAAAAGAGTTGCATCAAATATATCTCCAAGAGACCATTGTATTCAGAATCAAAAGAGAGAGAGGAAGCCATCTAGTTACTACATACAGACCCGTAGGTCTACAATGAACTACTCACGCATCATTGGAGAGGTACCAATGAGGATGATGAACTGCTCTGTGATGGTGTCTAGATTGGATCTGGTGATTCTGGAACTTGCGGCAGCTAGAATTGTGTTTTGTCGACTCCCTAGGGTTTTTGGATTTTCGGGGTATTTATAGAGCAAAGAGGCGGTGCGGGAGGCGGCCGAGGTGGGCACAACCCACTAGGGCGCGCCTGGGGCCCCATGCGCGCCCAGGTGCATTGTGCTCCCCTCGAATCCCCCCTCTGGTACTTCTTTGTCCCAACAAGTGTCTTCTAGTCTAGAAGAAATCTCCAAAAAGTTTTGTTGCGTTTGGACTCCGTTTCGTATTGATTTTCTGCAAAGTAAAAAATAGGCAAAAAACAGCAACTAACACTGGGCACTATGTCAATAGGTTAGTCCCAAAAATGATATAAAGTTGCTATAAAATGATTGTAAAATATCCAAGAATGATAATATAACAGCATGGAACAATAAAAAAATATAGATACGTTGGAGACGTATCAGCATCCCCAAGCTTAAGTCCTGCTCTTCCTCGAGTAGGTAAATGATAAAAACAATTTTTTTTGATGTGGAATGATGCCTAACATGTTCATCACATATTCTTTTCTTTTGTTAGCATGGACATATGGAATTTTATACGATTCAAATCAATAGTCTAGTTTTGACATGAAGATTTCAATACTCAAGCATATCAACAAGCAATCATGTCTTTCAAAATATCAATGCTAAAGCAAGTTATCCCTAGCCCATCATATTCAATCATTGATCCATTCATGAAACACACTCGCATATTAGGTACACCCAATGCTCAAGTACGATCGTAGTGCCCCTTAGTTGGTGTTTATAAGAAAAGATGGGGACTCAAAAAAATAAAAAAATAAAAATGCATAAAGTAAATAGAAAGGCCCTTCACATAGGGAAGTAGGGATTTGTAGAGGTGCCAGAGCTCAAAGCAAAAATGGAGAGATAAAAACATTTTGGATGACATACTTTTCCCATCAACAAAAACGATCGAGTAATTCCCAACACTTTCCATGCTAGATATATCATAGGCGGTTCCCAAACAAAAAATAAAGTTTATTCCATTTTCCACCATTCTTTCACTTTCCATGGCTAGCCGTATCCATGGGTGCCTTCCATACCAACACTTTCCAAGGAATTTATTAATTGACAACATAAAGGAAATTTCTTTTTCATTTCAGGACTGGGCATCCCTAATACCTTTGTCGTACTCTCGTGCAATGACAAGTGAATAAACACTCATCTTGAGAATAACACATCTAGCATGGAAAATAATGGCCACCCCCTGCCGCTTCATGAGCGATACAAGCACAAAAAAAGGAAATTCATTTTGAAAATTAGAGATGGCACATACAAATTTGCTTAGAACGACACGGAAATACCGCATATAGGTAGGTATGGTGGACTCATGTGGCAAACTAGTTTAAAGGGTTTTGGATGCACAAGGAGTATTCCTACTTAGTACAAGTGAAGGCTAGCAAAATATTGAGAAGCAACCAACTAAGAAAAAAATTCACATAAGCGAGCATTAAGCATAATTAACACGAATAATACACCATAAGTAGGATGTAATTTCATTGCAAAACTATTGACTTTCGTTTTTGCATAGGGAATCACAAACCTTAACACCAATATTCTTACTAAAGCATAGTTACTCACCAACATAACTCACATATCACTATCATCATATCTCAAAACTATTACAAAGAATCAAGTTTATTTTGTCCAATGATCTTCATGAATTTTTTTATTACATCCCTCTTGAATATCTATCACTTTGGGACTAATTTCATATGTTGCTTTTGATAAGTTGAAACAAATCTAAGTGGAGAACATGAGCATAAAAATTTTCTTCTCTCAAAATAATATAAGTGAAGCATGAGAGAATTTCTTCAAAACTTTACTAACTCTCAAATAAATCTAAGTGAAACATGAGAGCATTTCTTCAAAATTTTACTAACTCTCTAATAAATCTAAGTGAAGCATGAGAGCATTTCTTCGAAAATATTAAAGCACACCATGCTAAAAAAGATATAAGTGAAGCGCTAGAGCAATTCCATAGCTGAAAATTTTTATGTGAAGCATATAGAGCAATTCTAACAAATCATAGCATAATTTTGGGTCTCTCAAATAGGTGTGTCCAGCAAGGATATATAACACAAACTAAAAAGTAAAACAAGCAAAGACTCATATAATACAAGACACTCCAAGCAAAACTCATGATATGTGACGAAAAAATATAGCTCCAAGTAAAATACCGATGGTCGTTAGAAGAAAGAGGGGATGCCACTCGGGGCATCCCCAAGCTTAGTTGCTTGTTCCTCTTTGGATAATAACTTGGGTGCCATGGGGCATCCCCAAGCTTAGGCTCTTCTTACTCCTTATTCCTTCATCCATCGTGATCTCACCCCAAACTTCAAAACTTCAATCACACAAAACTCAACAAAACATCCGTGAGATCCATTAGTATAACAAAGCAAATCACCACTCTAAGTATTGTTGCACACCCATTCATATTTTATTTTTGCATTATATATATATTGTATTCAAACTTTGCTATGGCTTATACCCCCGATAAAGTCCATAGATTCATCAAAATAAGCACACAACGCAAAGAAAACAGAATCTGTCAAAAACAGAACAATTATAGCAATCTGAAAACTTTGAATACTTCTGTAACTCCAAAAATTCTGAGAAAATTAGGAAAACGTAGGCAATTTGTATATCAATCTTGTGTACAAAAATCAGAATTTTATCGCGCTTCTATGAATATTGAAAATCATTTTACTGGACGCAAAAGTTTTTGTTTTTTAACAAGATCAAATCAACTATCACCCAACATGACCCCAAAAGCTTTGCTTGGCACAAACACTAAATTAAACATAAAAACACAATCATAACAGTAGCATAATTGTACAAACACTCAAGAACAAAAAGAAAAAGGCAAAAATAAAATTTATTCATTGAGATGCCTCCCAACAAGCGCTACGTTTTATGCCCCTATCTAGGCATAATGCATAGATCTAAGTATTGTCATCTTTGGTTCTAGAACCATAGGATGCCCTCATGATTGATTCATATGGTGTATTAATTCTTGTTATAGGGAAGTGTTTCATACCCTTTCTTAGTGGAAATTGAAATTTAATATTGCCTTATTTCATATCAATCACGGCACCTATAGTGCGTAAGAACGGTCTACCAAGTATAATTGGGCAAGACGGATTGCAATCAATACCAAGAACAATAAAATCTATGGGCACATAATTCCTATTTGCAAAAATAAGAACGTCATTAATTCTTCCCATAGGCTTTTTAATAGTAGAATCCGCCGAGTGCAAATTAAGAGAACATTCTTCAATATCGGAAAGACCAAGCACATCACATAAAGACTTAGGAATTGTGGAAACACTAGCACCCAAATCACACAGAGAAAAACACTCATAATTTTTAATCTTGGCTTTGATACTAGGTTCCCATTCATCATGTAATTTTCCAGGAATTGAGATCTCTAATTCCAATTTTTCTTCCAAAGCTTTCATCATGGCATCTACGATATGTTTAGTAAAAGCTTTTTTTGTTCATAGGCATGGGGTGAGTTAATCATGGATTGCAAAAAAGAAATACAATCAATCAAAGAACAATTATCATAATTAAAGTCTTTGTAATCCAAAAGAGTGGGCACATCACTAGTTAAAGTTTTGACCTCTCCAAACCCACTTTTATCAATTTTCTCAACAAGATTTTCATGCTCCGAATTATCGGGACACCTTCTAGCTAAAGTTGACTCTTTTTCAGTCCCTTTATCATCAATCTTAATTTTACTAAACAAGGAATCAATGGAAGAAACACCAATCATTTTAAGCATCATTTTTATTAAAGCAAGCAATAGAAAACGCTCTTTCTAAAAATTATCTTTTAGATCTAAGCATAGCGGTTCTTTTCTTAATTGCATCCATAGAAACATACAAAGCTTTAATTGATTAGTAAACCTTGGGCACAAAAAATTTCAACTTGAGATTTTCTACATCGTGAGAAATTCTATCAATGCTTCTAGACATATCATCAATCTTATTCAACTTTTCTTCTATCATAGTATTGGAAGCTTTTTAAGCATTGATAAATTCTTTAATATTATTCTCAAGATCAAACGTGTTCCTATTATTATTGGAAGAGGATTTACCATAGGAATTACCATAGTTATTAGAGGAATTTCCAGGAAAAGGCCTAGGATTAAAATTACGTCCATAAGCATTGTTATTAAAATTGTTTCGCAAGACAAAATTCACCTCTACGGGATCACTATTTTGCTCAATCAAAGTAGACAAAGGCACATCATTAAGATCAAGAGGATCACTTTTATTAGCAACCAATTTCATAAGAGCATCAACTTTTTCACTCAACGCACTAATTTCTTCAGCTGAATTAATTTTCTTACTAGTAGGTGCTCTTTCGGTATGCCATTGTGAGTAATTTGCCATATTGTATAGCAATTTAGTAGCTCCACCCAAAGTAATTTCCATAAAAGTACCACCCGTGGTCGAATCTGAAACATTTATATAAACAAAATTCAATCCCGCATACAATTTTTGTATGATCACCCAAATATTTAAACCATGAGTAGGACAATTTCTTAGCATCAAATTCATTATTTCCCAAGATTACGCAACATGTTCATGCTCAAGTTGCTTAAAATTCATGATTTGTGTCCTAAGGGAAATAATTTTTGATGGTGGAAAATATTAGTAATACAAGCATCTTTGCACTTATCCCAAGAATCGATATTATTGCAAGGCAAACAAGAAAACCAAATTTTGGCACGATCTCGCAAAGAAAACAGAAATTTCAACTTCACAATATCATTGTCCACATCTTTTTTCTTTTGCATATCACATAATTCTACAAATGTGTTTAGATGGGACGCGGCATCCTCATTAGGAGTACCGGAAAATTGATATTTCATAACAAGATTCAACAAAGCGGCATTAATATCACAAGATTCCGCACTAGTGGCGGGAGGAGCAATTGGAGTGATAATAAAATCGTTATTATTGGTATTGGAAAAATGACGCAACTTGGTGTTTTCTTGAGTCATTGTTGAGGGAGTCCTCGGGGGTCCTCATGTGTCCGACCCAGAATATGGGCCGATGTGGATGGGTCGTACAAGATCAAGTAGAAGATTATTCTCCGTGTCCGGATGGGACTTCTCCATACGTAAGCGGCAATATTAGAGTCCGCATGTTTCCTTCCCTTATGAACCGACCTTGTACAAACCCTAGGCCCCTCAGATGTGTATATAAACTGGAGGGGTTAGTCCATAGAGGCTACCTTCATTACCGTCATCAAAATACTCATAGGCTAAACATCTAGGGTTTAGCCATTATGATCTCGAGGTAGATCAACTCTTGTTATCTTCATACTCTTCGAATATAATCAAGCAGGAGTAGGGTTTTACCTCCTTTAAGAGGGCCCGAACCTGGGTAAACACTGTGTCTCCTAGCCTCTGTTACCATTGATCCTTAGACACACAACTTGGGCCCCCTTGCCCGAGATCTGCCGGTTTTGACATCGACATTGGTGCTTTCATTGGGAGCTCTGTCATGCTGTCTACAAAAGCGATCTATGGTTCGCCTAGTCATCAACGACAATATCACTTCTGGGAGGTGCCTGGCTTCTGGGCAGACCCTTCGGCTCGGCGGTTTCATCGTAGGAGCTTGCGCAGCCGTCGAGCCCACAACACCCCTTATGGTCACCGGACACTGTCTTCGCGTTGGCCCCAAGTACTTTGAAAAGTTGGATCCGGTGGATGTTTCGTCTTTAGACGAACTGCTGGACCGCATCGCCGTCCTGGGGGTCTCAATAGACTATGATTGGATCGGGCTCAAGCCTGACAAGAGGGAAATTAATCACCCGCCGATCAACCACCTCATAACGGTCGTTGAGGAACCGGCCAAAGACACTTCCCTCCCTATTTTGAATACCAAGTATGTTCGGGTCGCCGAATCCCCTGAGTCGGATACTCCTCCTTTGGACGGGACCTCACGCCCTCCGGACTCTGGCTCAAGCATAGGATTGCAGGAGCCCTTGTGCCTCCCCGGACCCGAACCGGTCGCCTTGAAGACCTTTCGAGCTCCGAATACAGATGTGGGACTGGATCTAAAATTTAAGCGACCCACCCACCACAATCTATATTCTCCAAGAAACTCAGGTCCTCCAGATATATACGACCTGATGTATGTGCGGCAGCAGCCTTAGGAAACGGTCCACCACTTTTGGGCCAGATTCCTGCTTGTTAAAAACAGGATCAAAGACTGCCCGGACAACGAGTAGTTTTGGCCTTTCATCATAACTGCACCGACGAGGGAATATTGAATGCCCTCGACCATCACCACATACAAAACTGTATGGAACTATCACAAGTAGTGCAAACGTACTGTGCGATGGAAAGCACATGGAGGGCCCAGAAAACTCAACTGGAGCCCGCTGCCTTTAGGCAATGTGCGGCCCAGACTAAACGGATACATCCTGGCGGGTCACCCGACCACCAGTCTATGGGCAGGAAAAATAAACCCTTCACGGGACACATGTCCGTTCTTGACAAACTGCGAGACAAGCCCTGCCTGATACATGCCACTCTGCGCACAGTCCCAACCCATATCCTTCGAGCATGCTGGGTACTCCGACAAGTAGCAAAAAGTGGAGAGGCCATCCTCACCACAACTCTAGAGAAATACTCTCCTGAGAGGGACAACTTTAGCGTCCTGACGGTCTTCAAGACCTTTTCTTCGAACAATCGGTGCAAACGGGTGCTCCACGACCTCGCCAAAGTCCACCAAGTTACCGCACTGAGCCCATGGAATGACTCGGCAATGACCTTTATGGACGGAGATGAACCAAATGCTCAGTCAGTCCGAGCACCTGCCGCCCTAGTACTAAACCCCATTGTGGATGGTTTTCGGCTTACTAAAGTGCTCATGGACGACGGCAGTGTGCTTAACCTCATCTATGAGGACATGCTCGATAAAATGCAGATGGACAGATCATGCATCGAGCAAAGCAATACCACCTTTCGAGGTATTATCCCTTGTCGAGAAGCACGATGCTCGGGGAGAATTAAACTGGATGCGGTATTCGGCATGCCCAAAAACTATAGATCCGAAGAGTTGCTCTTTCATGTGGTTCCCTTCAATAGTGGGTATCATGCCATCCTCGGCCTGGACGCTTTCTCACGCTTCCAAGCTATACCCCATTATGGGTATATGAAACTCAAAATGCTCGGACCCAATGGAATCATCACAATTTCGAGCGACCCAGACAAAGCCCTTTGTGCCAAAAACAAAACTACATCCTTGGCCCTCGAGGTGCTATCTGAAGCCTTAGCGGCGGAAGAATTAACCACCCTACGGTTCATGGTGGATAGGGATGATGTGATTCTTGATAAGAGATCCAAATTCACCTCTTTCAAGCCAGCTGAGGAAATAGTCAAATTTCAGGTGCACCCGACGAACCCTAACAAAACAACACCTATCGGGGCACAACTAGATGTGGCAGTGGACGCCGCCCTACGCACATTCCTGCGAGAGAATTGGGATATTTTTACCTCGCACCCTTCAGACATGCCCGGCAACCCACGTAGATTGGCAGAACACAGTCTCAACATAATCAAGGGATTCAAACCCGTGAAGCAGACACTACGGTGCTTCTCCAAACCCAAGCGTCAAGCCATGGGAGAGGAGCTAGCAAAGTTACTAGAGGCTAGGTTTATTAGGTAAATTAAACATCCGGATTGGTTAGCCAACCTAGTCATGGTACCAAAGAAGGACAAATCCTGGTGCTTGTGTGTCAATTTCAAAGACCTCAACAAGGCTTGCCCTAAGGATGCTGTCGGTGTCAAAACCGGCGGATCTCGGGTAGGGGGTCCCGAACTATGCGTCTAGGCAGATGGTAACAGGAGACAAGGGACACGATGTTTTACCCAGGTTCGGGCCCTCTTGATGGAGGTAAAACCCTACGTCCTGCTTGATTAATATTGATGATGTGTGTTACAAGAGTGGATCTACCATGAGATCAAGGAGGCTAAACCCTAGAAGCTAGCCTATGGTATGATTGTTGTTCGTCCTATGGACTAAAGCCATCCGGTTTATATAGACACCGGAGAGGGCTAGGGTTACATAGAGTCGGTTACAATAGTAGGAAATCTACATATCCGTATCGCCAAGCTTGCCTTCCACGCCAAGGAAAGTCCCATCCGGACACGGGACGAAGTCTTCAATCTTGTACCTTCATAGTATTGGAGTCCGGCCGATGATGATAGTTCGGCTATCCGGACACCCCCTAGTCCGGGACTCCCTCAGTAGCCCCTGAACCAGGCTTCAATGACAACGAGTCCGGCGCGCATGTTGTCTTCGGCATTGCAAGGCGGGTTCTTCCTCCAAATAATTTATAGAAGATTGTGAACACCAGGATAGTGTCCGACTCTGCAAAAATAAATTCCACGTACCACCGTAGAGAGAATAATATTACACAAGTACAAGCTGTTGACGTATTTTGTGGCGTGACGTCACACCATTACCAAGCCTTTACTCAAATTGTTTTTATTGTTCCACCTCCGCGTGTTTAGCGAGGCGGTTTCCTTGGCACGTCTTGTCGAAGTAGAGATCGTGTTCCCCTTATTCCGGGATTCCCATCAATACGGACATGGGTAACCCAACCGCGCCCGTTGCCACGCCCCCTCCATCGAAGGCGGGTTCCAAACGGTCCCGGGGACGGCTCTTGGTATTCTCCCTCTTTATATGAGACCAAGGCTCGTTCTTTTCCTTCAATCCTCTATCGAATCCGCCCCTCGCCCCGAGTTCCAACACCCAGGGCTCCATATTTGGGTAACTTCGATCTTCGACAATGTCCGGCCCCAACCTACGAGGCCGGTGGATGCCCTCCTCCATCACGGAAGAGGACGTGCTAAAGCTAAGAGATGCCAGGTACTTAACCTACGAGATTTCGCATAGGCTGCCTGCCCGAGGGCAAGTTATTCCTACTCCCGAGCTTGGCGAGAGCGTCGTGTTCGTGTCTCACCTCCGTCGGGGTTTAGGCTTCCCTACGGATCCCTTCGTGAGGGGGCTCATGTTTTACTATGGGCTGGAATTCCATGACTTGGCTCCGGAGTCTATCCTCCACATCTCATCATTCATTGTCGTCTGCGAAGCCTTCCTCCACACTACCCCTCACTTCGGCTTGTGGCTCAAAACCTTCAACGTGGAGCCGAAGATGATTGAGGGGCGTCAGGTAGAGTGCGGCGGGGCGGTTATAAATAGGAGGGCCGATGCTCCATGGACCGAGGGCTCTTTTCAGGAGGAGCTCGGCTTGTGGCAACAGGAGTGGTTCTATATCACCGCTCCCAGGGGCAGCAGGCAGAGGCTGCCGCCCGTCTTCCGCTCGGGCCCTCCACAGCGGCTGACGTCATGGGTCAACAAGGGGCGTGACTGGGGGCCGTCCAAGGATGTTCCCCTGTTGCAGGACCAGATTCGAGGCCTCCAAGAAAGGGAGATCAATCTGGCCGTAGTGGTACAGGTTATGTTGATCCGGCGCCTACTGCCCTGCAAACGTCGCCCCCTCCGCTTGTGGGAATTTAATCCGGAGGGGCCACGAGCTCTTCAACACTTCATGGGTTTGACACCCGCGGAGATGTACAAACTGTTCTTCGGATTGCAAGAGATGCGTCCGGAATTGACCGAGGATGCTGGCCTAAGCTGCAATCGCCCGGATACTCAAGTAAGTAGCCTTGTGTCCGGACACATCGTCCATTTATTTAATGTGGGTTTGCCTTTTAACCAGCTATCCCTTGGACAAGAGTGGATAGCGCAAGCAAAACTGATCTGGTGTTCGGCCCCCCTCCCTGAGACCATGCAGGATCCCGTGTTAATCAAGATGTTAGAGGTTGCACCTTCGAAGGAGGGCGAAGGAGGACACAAGGGATCTACCACCTCCGCCATGGAGGCTTTCAGTAAGGGAGGAATCGAGAGTCCCTCCTTCCTGGGAGAGAAGAGGACCGCTTCCGAAGACCCGGAGGCCAAGGCCTCAAAGCGGGGAAAGAAATCTGTACCGGAAGGTCCCGTGCCGGGAAGAGCCCCGGCCGAACTATCTCCTCGGAGGAATCAGCCCTCTAGCAAGCCGTAAGTAAAAAGGGGGGATTTTGTAATAGTGGACATCCCTGTTTAATTTCTAAGGGTAACCGAAGTTTTCACCTTGTAGTTCGGATCTCGGCCCATCTCAGCACAACTCATCTTCGGGAGACCTTCGTCCGGAGATGATGGAGAGCGAAATGCCTCCATCTGCCACCCCATCGCACGGGGCGGACGACCCTGAGGTGTCGTCGCGGAGGGTCTCCCAGAGTCCGGCGGGGCCAGAGAGTTCAACACCCATTGGAGTACGGCCGGTGGAGCTGCAGGATTTGCTTAAGAGGGCGTCCATCTCAGAAGATCACCGCACATTAATGGGTATGGTGATTGAGAGGATCTCGTCCTCCGAAAGCGGGTTGTGTGAGGCCGTCGGAAGTTTACTGACGGGATTTGAGGTACGCAAAAAATGACATACCTTTTGACAGTTTTGCACATGAAGTGCGCCCTGTATAGATAGTAGCCCCTGAGACTTGGTATGCTGTCGAAAGCGACAGCGTGCCGTGGATCATAATCTCAGTTATAGATTGTCGCCTTTCCTATGCAGGTGGCGGAACATTTGGTGGCCAGCCGGACTGATGGATTTGCCGAACTGAAGAGGCAACTCGGCGTTGCGGATGCGGACATCTCGCTGGTCAATAAATGACTCAATGATTCACAAGGTATGTGGTTGCTCTGCGGTCGCCTAGTAAGGGAGTTGACGCCCATTCCTTACAATTTGTATGCCTGATGCAGATAGTGCTGCTGCTGCGGAAGGCCTCCGAGCAGAACTTGCTCGGGCCAAGGAGCAAGCCAGAAAAAGCAAGGCGGCTGCCTCGAAGGCAGCGGAAGAGCTAGAAGCCGAGAAGGCTGCTCACTGCCGAAGCAGGGAGGAGATGGCCGGAATGGCCACGAAATTAAAAGTTGCTACCGACCGCCTAGATGTTCTTGAAGGAGAACACCGAGCGGAGCAAGAGGACCTGAAGAAGGCCGACGCCGAAGCCAAGGATGCCCATAGTGCGATGCGGGCTATGAAGGAGGAACTGCGTCAGGTCGGAGACATTGCGGCTGGAAAGCCCTTTATGCTGCGTAGGAAGTTCACGGACCCGAAGTATGCTCAGCTGGGCCGATTGTACGGTGCGGAGGATCCTTATCTGGACTTGGCGGCGAGTGCGGCGGACGCAGTCATGCACTTTCGAAGCCAGGAGGATCACGAAATGGAAGAGCTTTTCTGGTCTCAATTCCATAGTCCGGAGCGTCCACTTCCGTTGAGTGATCGGCTGGTTGAGTGGGCTGAGCTGAATAGATTGTTCGGACTTGCCATGACGGATGTGGTCGCTCATCTGTGGCCGAAAGTGCCCAAGCCGAAGAGTTATTTTGGCTTGTTGCAGCAATTCCTTGGGGCGGTGCCGCGTATTGAGGCGATGAAGCGGTCGGCATGCATAAAAGGTGCACGGATGGCTCTCGCCCGTGGTAAGACATACTAGGCAGAGATGGATGCCACCACTGTTGCATCCCGGGGTTCGGACAAAGGCCGATTCCCCACCGAGCACTATTTTGAGGAAGTCATGCAGGGCGCTCGTATAATAGAGTCGCAGTGCTCGAAAGATGTTATGTTTGAATGACATGTATGATTTCTGAGATCATGTTTATAATGCAATAACTTTTTATACTTGTGTGTTCAAGTATTGAACTATCTCCTGTGCGGCCGTATATGTATGTATAATCTCAAAGATGGCAGTCTTTGGCTTCAGCCCCCACGCACATGGTGCGGGGGTGTTTGCGAAAAGAAAAGTGCTTTTTCACACTCAATCCAACGTCTTGGTCCTTTTAAGGAGGTGATAGCATAGGCAACCGGACTATAATGCTTTATCACTTTCACTTAGCCATAGGAGCTCGAATGTGGGGCTACTATATAGCCCCTGGTGGCACCGCTCCTCCCGAACTCGGGGCGCGTATGTGCCTGACCGGGAAGCGGTCCTTCGTCAAAGCGGAGGAATTCTAAACATTCCAATGGTCGATCGAGTGGTTGACCAGTCTCTCGCTATATCATGACAGTCAGTTTTCGGCTTTCTCTACTGAGGTGCTCGCCCGGCCAAACCGGGGCACAATCGCAGTAGTTCTCCTGGTGCTGCGTTAGCCGACGATGCGGAACATAAGGCAGCAAAACACAGGAGCCGGGCAAACCCAACATTTGACCAAAGACATGATTCGGAGCTAATGCATATAAGGCCTAACTCGAGACGCCGAACACTCCCTGAGGTGTTCGGTCTTTATGATACCGGGCAGAACAATGCCCTAAGCCCCTTGTGTCCAGGTACAGGCGGGAACTTTCTGACACGGCCGATGCCAAAACGCCAGCCTCCTCCTCGGCTATGGTGGGGAACCGGGGGATGTGTATCAACAAGAGACAATAAGAAAGGTTTACGCAGGGTCTTAATCTGAAAAGAATCCTTGCAACGGGTCCCTGTTGCACATCTGCGCCTGTGTCTCCATTGTGCTGTATCCTGGACGGGTGTAGCACGTGCTTCATCTGAAAAGGAGAAGGACTTAGTTTCCAAGAAATATCATGCAGAAGTTGTATTAAAATAGAATAAAATGAGGAAAGTTGAGCTTTATTGGCTCTCATCATTTATACACGCGGCCCCTTATGAAGGGGGTATGCGGCTGGGAAGCCCCTTGTTTAGTTACGCCGGACTCGCCTAACCATGTCCGGGGTCGAAATGACCTGTTTTTAGGGGCTTTGACCTGCAAGGTCTGATTAGTGTGTGGCTGTTGAAGTAGTCTCACATTCTCCGTGGTCGAGGAACACTCGGAGTTACTTTTTAATGAAATTATGCCACGTTGACCGGGCATTCTTAAGCGTAAAAAACGCGTAATGTGGTATTGCATTAGGGCTGGCGATAGCTGCGCGCCCCAATAGTGCTTAAGGGCTACTGTTTGAATGGGGCGATGGAGAGTGAGCTTTTCACGACGGAGGTTGTAGGATTAACCGAACACAACCTCTGGTGGTACAGAGCCTGTATAATTGGCTTAAAGGCCCGGCGTCACTCCTTTAAAGGAAGTGCTGCTACGGCGAATTTTGGTAGGGTCTATCCCCATTCTGCGGGCGGTGTCCTGGTATTGCGGGTGCCGCGCTGTCTTTTCGTGTTATCACATGAAGTGAGTTCACTGTTTTGACTTCTAGTGGGAAAGTCTTCTGTTTTCCGGAGTGCTGCTTTTGGGTTTCGTCACTTTCGCTTGGTGTGTCGAGCCCCTTGTGTTCGGCATTAAGTCGGCCGGACTGTTTGAAGACCCAACAATTTCTGTGGGTATGGTTTGCAGGCTTCCCGGAGGTACCATGTATTTGACATAGTCTATCCAGAATCTTGTTTAGGTTGGATAGCTCGTCACTGTTGTCCTTGAGGGGCAGTGTTTTGTTGTTCGGCCGAGAGCTTTTGAATCCGGCATTGACCGCCGTACTATTCGGGCCATTTTCCTTATTCCGGCGCTGATCTTTTCTGCGTCGTGATTTCCCATTTCCATCCCTAACTTCGGATGTACTCGGGTCGCTGGTGCTGCATCTAGCCAGCCAGCTGTCTTCCCCCGCGCAAAAGCGGGTCATGAGGCTTGTTAGTGCGGCCATTGTTCTTGGTTTTTCCTGGCCGAGGTGTCTGGCAAGCCATTCGTCTCGGACGTTGTGTTTAAAGGCTGCTAAGGCTTCGGCGACCGGACAGTCTACTATTTGGTTCTTTTTAGTGAGGAACCTGTTCCAGAATTTGCATGCTGACTCTCCGGGCTATTGAGTTATGTGACTTAAATCGTCTGCATCCGGAGGGCGGACATAGGTCCCCTGAAAGTTTGCTCGAAACGCATCCTCAAGCTCTTCCCAACTTCCAATGGTATTTTCTGGCAGGCTTTTAAGCCAATGCCGAGCTGGCCCTTTGAGCTTGAGGGGTAGGTATTTTATGGCATGGAGATCGTCTCCTCTGGCCATATGTATGCTTAGGATGTAATCCTCAATCCAGACTCCGGGGTCTGTTGTTCCGTCATATGCTTCTATGTTTACGGGTTTGAATCCCGCTGGAAATCCATGATCCAGTACCTCATCGGTGAAACATAGTGGGTGTGCGGCGCCCCTGTATTTGGGTGTGCCATTGTCTTCAAATGCTCAGCGGGTTATGTTGCTCCCTGGAGTCTTCTTTTTTGGGCCATAAATAGATCTGACTGGGTCGTCCTTTTTCCGAGGATCTTTATGCTGATCGTGTGCCGGCTTGTGTGCGGCGCCCCTTGTTGCTCTTGGCCTGTCATCTGGTCGTCTATCCGGCCAGGTGGCTTCTTTCTTTTTTGACTGCGGGGGCTCTAAGGCCTCCTCGTCAAATTCAGGCAACAGCTTGCGCTTCGGGTAGCTCTTTGTCTGGTGACTAGCGCCATGTTTATATGCGTTGTTGAGTACTTTGCTCCATCTCATTCTGAGTGCATCCTCCGCTGTTTTGAGCTTCCGCTTTTGCTTCTTCAAACTTCTTGCAGTGGCGACGAGACTTTTGTGAAGATTTGTATGCTCTGGTGACGTGAGATCATCTTCGCTGGGGATGGGTTGCTTGTCCAGTTCATGTCCGGTTGGCTACTTGTTGACATGTGCATCGTCCACTGCTTCGCCCTGCTCTAGGGCCGGGTCCGTATGGGTGCCGTTTTTATCAAGGCCGGTCTTCGGGCGGCGCTTGCGTCACCGTTTTTGTTGTTTGTTGGGGGAGTTGTCCTTCGCCATGTCCCGTTTTTCCTCATTATCGCTTCCTTTTGGTGTATCCACCATGTATATGTCATATGATGAGGTGGCTTTCCAGTGCCCAGTAGGCGCTGGTTCTTGGTCGTCTCCGGCATCTTCGTCCATACCGTCGATGTCTTCGGAGTCGTAGTCTAGCATGTCGGTTAGATCGTCGACAGCGGCTACCAAGTGGGTGGTGGGTGGGCTTTGAATTTCTTCGTCGTCCGCATCCCAACCGTCCTGATCGCAGTCCGGCCAGGGCTCTCCTGATAACGAGAGATACTTTAGCGAACTCAAGATGTTTCCAAAAGGTGAGAGTTGAAAGATGTCCGCTGCGGTGAACTCCATGATCGGCGCCCAATCGGATTCGACCGGAGGGGGCGCGAGAGGTTCGGAGTCCGGCGCCTCGGAGTCACGGGCTTCATGAGGGACAAGGTCATTGTTCGGCTCTATCGCCGTAGAGGTTGTAGCTCCCGAGGCGGTGTCTAGCCATCCGTCCTCGATCTGCGCAACCGGCTCCGAATTGAAGATCGGAGCGGGTTCGAGTGCGGCCTCCAGGGTACTGTCCGGCTGCAGAGCTAAATCATGCTCGTCGTGATGGTGCGGCACGCTCGGCTGTGGCTCGAATCCATCGAGGATCAAGTCCCCGCGGATGTCAGCCGTGAAGTTCAAACTTCCAAATCTGACCTGACGGCCAGGGGCGTAGCTTTCGATCTGCTCCAGACGGCCAAGCGAGTTGGCCCGCAGTGCGAAGCCGCCGAATACGAAGATCTGTCCGGGGAGAAAGGTCTCACCCTGGACTGCGTCGTTGATGATGGTCGAAGAAGCCATGGAGCCTATCGGTGATGACACAGAGGAACTCTCAATGAAAGCACCAATGTCGGTGTCAAAACCGGCGGATCTCGGGTAGGGAGTCCCGAACTGTGCGTCTAGGAGGATGGTAACAGGAGACAAGGGACACGATGTTTTACCCAGGTTCGGGCCCTCTTGATGGAGGTAAAACCCTACGTCATGCTTGATTAATATTGATGATGTGTGTTACAAGAGTGGATCTACCACGAGATCAAGGAGGCTAAACCCTAGAAGCTAGCCTATGGTATGATTGTTGTTCGTCCTATGGACTAAAGCCATCCGGTTTATATAGACACCGGAGAGGGCTAGGGTTACATAGAGTCGGTTACAATAGTAGGAAATCTACATATCCGTATCGCCAAGCTTGCCTTCCACGCCAAGGAAAGTCCCATCCGGACACGGCACGAAGTCTTCAATCTTGTATCTTCATAGTATTGGAGTCCGGCCGATGATGATAGTTCGGCTATCCGGACACCCCCTAGTCCGGGACTCCCTCAGATGCCTTCCCATTGCCTCGCATCAACCAAATCATTGACGCAACGGTAGGGCACGATTCTTTGTGTTTCCTCGATGCCTATTTCGGATACCATCAGATTAAGATGAAGGAATCGGACTAGGCTGCAACCGCGTTCATCACCCCTTACGGTCCCTTCTGCTTCAACACTATGCCCTTCGGGCTCAAAAACGCTGGGGCTACATACTAGCTTATGATCCAAACTTGCTTGGAAAAAACACATTGGCAAAATAGTCGAAGCATACGTGGACGACGTGGTCATTAAGACAAAATGCATTGAAACACTGGTGGACAATCTCCACCTCACCTTTGACAACCTCCGGACATACGACATACGACTCAATCTGGAAAAGTGTGTCTTCAGAGTACCAACCGGAAAGTTGCTAGGGTTCATTGTTTCCCATAGAGGAATTGAGGCAAACCCAGCCAAGATCCGAGCTTTGTCACAATTGTCCATACCAACAGACCTAAAGCAAGTCCAGAAACTAGCTAGGTGCGTCACGGCCTTAAGCCGATTTGTCTCCAAATTAGGAGAAAAAGCATTACCACTCTGCAAGCTATTACGACGCATTGACAACTTCAAATGGACGGATGCTTCCATAGCCAGATTGGAAGAAATCAAAGCCCTTCTCGCAAGCAACCCAATCCTGGTTGCACCAGGTGTTGGAGAGCCTATGTTATTATATATTTCGGCAACTAACCAAGTAGTTAGTGATGTGCTCGTCATCGAACGAGGGGAAGAGGGACATAAATTCCCCACTCAAAAACCAGCCTATTATGTATCGGATGTCCTTAAACCTTGCAAATCCCGATACCCCCACTATCAGAAGATAGCCTACACAGTCTTCATGGCATCCCGTAAACTGCAACACTACTTTCAAGAGTGTTCGATCACGGTGGCATCTGAAGTATCACTCAATGACATTATCAATATCAGGGACGCCACTAGCCAAATAGCCAAATGGGCCATCGAGCTTCTATCATTCGAAATAGCATACAAGCCACGTCGGGCTATTAAATCCCCGGTGTTGGCCGACTTTGTTGCTGAATGGACGGAAGCCGAACTCCCTATAGAGTATAGCTCATACTCCAATTGGACTATGTACTTTGGCGGCTCTAAAATGCTGGCCGAATTGGGGACTGGTGTCATCCTAACATCCCCTACTGGGGACACAGTCCGCTATGTATTACAAATTATGTATACAGACTCCAACAATGCAGCCGAATATGAGGCACTGCTACATGGTCTTCGCATGGCTACCTCCATGGGCATACAACGCCTGGAGGTGCGTGGTGATTCCAACCTCGCAATATCCCAGGTCAATGGAGAGTTTGATGCAAAGGACCCAAAAATGGCGGCATATCGAAACGCCATATTAAAAATATCAGCTCGGTTCGAAACTTGAGTTTCATCACGTCGCTCGAGAGAGTAATCAGGCAGCCAACATCCTCGCTCGTATGGGTGCTAAGCGCGACCCTGTGCCACCTAACACCTTTGTGGAAAGGCTCTTTAAGCCATCCATAGTGTAGCAGGGTGAGAGCGGAGAAGGCAATACGGACCTGATCACACCCCCAGTTGTCGAACACAATGCAGACACCGTCGGGGGTCCGGACATCGAGATAACACCCTCTTCTCATGAGATCATGGCGGTTATCGCTCCCTGGACTAAACCATTCCTGGCCTACCTTAATAGGCAGGAGCTTCCCGATGATCAAAATGAAGCTCGCTGCATAGTTCGGCGCTCTAAAGCCTTTAAAGTGCATGAGGGTGAACTATACAAAAGAAGTACTACCGGAGTCCTTCAAAGGTGTATCTTCGAAGAGGAGGGAAGGCAACTCTTGGCAGAAATACATGCTAGTCTCGACAGTCATCACGCCGCAGCTCGAGCCCTCGTAAGCAAGGCGTTCAGGACAGATTTTTCTGGCCTACGGCTCGAGCAAATGCTCAAGCCCTTGTCCAACTTTGTGTGGGTTGTCAGCTTTTTGCCAATCAAAGCCACATGCCTCCCAACGCATTAAGAACAATCCCCATTACTTGGCCCTTTGCAGTCCGGGGGCTTGATATGGTTGGACCCCTTAAAGGGGGGGAAGCCACAAAAAGAAATACTTGCTGCTAATGGTAGATAAATTCACTAAGTGGATAGAGTCTAAATCGGTAAAAACAGTTGAGGCAGGGCCAATGATTGACTTTATATCCGACGTAGTCCACCGTTACGGTGTCTTGCACAGTATCATCACTAATAATGGCTCCAACTTCACTGCTGATGAGGTGAAAACTTGGTGTGCTAAGTTGGGCATTAAACTCGACTACGCATCCGTATACCACCCTGAAACAAATGGCCAAGTCGAAAGGGCCAATGGTCTGATCATGAGTGGCATTAAGCCCAGACTAGTGCGCTCTTTACGAGAATCAGACAAGCACTAGGTTGAGGAACTCGATTTCGTACTCTGGGGACTCGGAACCACGCCCAATCGAACGACCGGATACACGCCCTTCTTTATGGTGTACGGTGTAGAGGCCGTATTCCCCTGTGACATTATTCATGACTCACCTAGAGTGTGCATGTACGAAGAGAGAGAAGTCGAACTAGATCGGCAGGATGACCTAGACGGACTCGAAGAGGAGCACGATGTTGCTAAAGCCTGTTCCGCATTTTATCAACAACATGCCAGGCTTACCAAAGCAGAGAAGTGCGGGCTAAGACATACAATGTCGGAGAACTTGTTTTACGCCTCCCGGAAAAGAAAAAGGACAAGCTCAAACCCAAATGGGAGGGCCCCTTTGTCATAGATGAAGTCCTTACTGGAGGAGCCTATCGCCTTTGCAATGCAGTGGATAATCGCCTTGAGCCGAACCCATGGAACACTGCCCGGCTTCGAAGATTCTACGCATAGTTCGGCCTCCTTAGGTTTCATTTAAACTAGGTTTTCCCCCTTTTTCTCTCCCTTTTTGATTTTTTCCTTTTTTTCTCAAATGCATGTTCTGATCAACCGCATTATTCGGGGTACACATCTTTAAATGTATATACCCCACCATACATGGGGGCTTCTTTAAACGAATCATTTTATTGAAAGCTTATAAGCTCCCTTTGTCCATAACGGTTGTTGCTTCTGCCACTGTATGCACCTCTATGACTTAAGTTTCTGCCAAGCTGGGTTGCCTTGCTCCTGTGATTATACCCTATGTTCCCGATTGTTCAGCTAGGGTGTAAAGGGAGAACCTCTGCGATTGTTACAACCGGGTTATCCGGACCTGTACCTCAGACGGGTGAAGCCGAAAGCTAGTGTTCTTAAAGGGACAATTGGTCGGCACGTATACAACAGCTGTTTTTTGGAACGACTACGGAATTGGCTGCTTGTACTTTGGATACGAGCCTAGGCATGCATCATTTAGCATGCCAACCCAAGGAAAGGAACCCCTAATGGAACTATTTTTCTTGGAAGATGTTTCTTATGTTAAATAGTAATATAACATAACTCCCTGAACATATTTTGTCTGTTCGAGCAATGTGACCTGATTGCCTGGTTTCCGAAGATACTAAAGGTTTCTTAGTTAAACATAGTATATGGAAACAGTCCAACTTCTTGGTTCGGAGGTGGAAGCCGAAGGTCTACGATGGCAAAAAATTTATAAGTTCGGCAGGAGAAAAGTTCAGTCATAAAGTGCATTGATACATAGAATCGAATGCCTACTCTCTTTCTACGCCATCTAATAGGCTATCTAGCTTACGATCTTGTTGCAAATATTTCGCCGCTATCATTACTTGGTCATATACCAAGCTTATAGGAATTTCCTTCCTGTCGGGTCCTTGAGGTCCAACTCGGGCCATATGATTCGGATCGAGTCTGGTGTAGCATGTCTTCACCATGGCCCACGCCTCTCGTGCACCTTCATGGCATGCAGACGTCGTCCACAGCTTGAAGCAACGTCGATCACCCTTGAACAGGTCTGCCAACCCTCCATGCTTTCTGGAGGGGCATCGGATGGCCATGAGGCTTTGGCCATATTCTTCATGGCCTTTCGGGCACGCTCGTGCAGCTTTGACAGTTCTTTTAGAACACCGCTTTGAAGCTCAGACACTTCCTCCTCGTGGCGGCCGGTCAACATGCCTGTATAAACCAAACTATAACATTCTGTATTATATGATTATATCAATACTTCGGATGGTTTGAAAGTCATACCGAATATGCTGCCCTTCATCTTTTGGTTTTCCTGTTGCACCTCCAAGAGTTGAGCCTTTAAGCTCTTTATCTCTTCGGCCATCTTCTTCATTTCCTCTTCTAGTTTTTTAATCTTTTCCCCTAGTCATTGGGGCACTCTTCATTTCTTCAAGCTTTGTGACAGCAACATTTAGCTGTGTCTGGGTTGTCTCGAGCTCCTGGGACAACATGTTGTTCGTCTCCTTGAGAACCTGCGGTCATAAACGATCCTCAAATCGATTAGTTCCTACCGCTTTAAGTCTCGGGGGCTACTGGTATCTCTATATAAGATGTGCATAAAATTTTCACCTGGATATCCTTTGAGAACAGACGAGAAACACCCATAAGTCCACCCCGGGCAGCTCGGATATACGCTCCCACGGTGTTGAGAGCGGTAAAATCTTCTTCCAAAAAGACCGGGGCATGCAGGTTCTCTTTTAAGCGACGGTGATTCATTGTGCTCTCCACCTCGGAGTTAGTGACTGATATCTCATCAGGATCTTCCTGAGGCAGATAAGATGGTGCCACCCCTGTATGCACCCTTGTCCTAGTTGACGAATTCGGCACCGCATTGGCTGCGGCTCGGCTTGCTGGTATCTTTGGCATGGTTCACCGTATACCTCTCCTAATATAATAAAGGGAGGATGAAGATGATAATTTGGCTTTACGCCCAAATATGAAATAAGGAATATACCTTGTTGGTGATGGAGCAGGCTCAGTGGTGCTCCCGGCCTCCTTTCGCTTCGCACGACCACCCCTTGAGGGTGTCGTCCTTCTTCTTGTTGCACGACCTTGGGTACGGTTCGCTGAGCGCCGATCCTGCGAAATACGACCCAGTGCGGATAGTAAGCTATGAGCGGAAATGTCACTCTTTTTTTGATTTTCGAACACTTACCTTAACGAAGGGGTAGAGATCGGGGTAATCGGCCATGATGGCTACTTCCGAGCCGTCAGGGCTCGCCTGGTAATAGACTCCGTGTCGATGTCAAAACTGGCGGATCTCGGGTAGGGGGTCCCGAACTGTGCGTCTAGGTGGATGGTAACAGGAGACAAGGGACACAATGTTTTACCCAGGTTCGGGCCCTCTTGATGGAGGTAAAACCCTACGTCCTGCTTGATTAATATTGATGATGTGTGTTACAAGAGTGGATCTACCACGAGATCAAGGAGGCTAAACCCTAGAAGCTAGCCTATGGTATGATTGTTGTTCGTCCTAAGGACTAAAGCCATCCGGTTTATATAGACACCGGAGAGGGCTAGGGTTACACAAAGTCGGTTACAATGGTAGGAGATTTACATATCCGTATCGCCAAGCTTGCCTTCCACGCCAAGGAAAGTCCCATACGGACACGGGACGAAGTCTTCAATCTTGTATCTTCATAGTCTTGGAGTCCGGCCGATGACGATAGTCCGGCTATCCGGACACCCCCTAGTCCGGAACTCCCTCAGTAGCCCCCGAACCGGGCTTTAGCGACGACGAGTCCGACGCGTATATTGTCTTCGGCGTTGCAAGGCGGGTTCTCCTTCAAACTTCATGTTCCTGTCGAATAGTGTCCGGCTTCCTTATAAATGTTGCGCTCCTTGGCTTCTACGCTCAATAATGGCCTTCTTCCACGTGTCGTATGAATGCAAAAAGCTAGGGTATCTTTACATTTTACCCCCTAGCCGTGCGAACGAGCCGCCTATAAGAGAGGCGAGGATCTAGATCCAGCTCACACCATTCTCCATTCGCAAGTTCTCATCGAAGCGCTTCTGACAAAAATCCATTCCATCATGGATAGTCGACGCGGCTCCTCCTCTCGTGCTCCCAGCCCTAAGCCAGGAGATTGGGGGAGATGCTCCGTTCCGCACAGCGAGCTAGTGGCGCTCCAAACCGAGGGATATCTTCCCCCAGCTTTCATGGTTCTGGTTCGAGCCGGACTAGCCACCTTTAAGGGCGGAAAGCAGGCGGAGAGCGTCCCCAACCCTTCCAAAGGAGAGCGGGTATGCTTCGTCCCTTATCTAATAAGGGGACTCGGGTTTCCCATACACCCGTTTCTCCGGGGGCTCCTGGAGTTCTACGGACTCCAGCTTCACCACCTCACACCTGCCTCCATTTTGCACATCACGGGCTTTGTAGCTCTTTGCGAGCTATTCCTGGGCATCAAGCCCCATTTTGCGCTGTGGAAGAGATTGTTTTGCCTCGTACCCCGTTCCTATGAGGGGTCGATATATCAAGTGGGCGGAGCCGAAATATGGCGCATCGCTGGGACCGGATATCTATCCGGCACCCCAAAGAAGGCGTCTGAAGACTAGCCTTCAGAATGGTTCTACATGGAGGACGCCCCTCTGCCGGATCCAGTTCGGATCGGCCTCCCGGAGTTCAGCAATGCTCCCTTGAAGAAACACCTGAGTTGGCGCCCGCGGAGCCCCTCAACGGGAGGAGGATGGGAGCGTCCATTATCTGATGGGCCGGATTAGGTTACTGGCCCACTCTAGATTGACCATGATTGGAATCATGGCCACGTGCATTATGCGAGGGGTGCAACCACTCCAATATAGGGGCCACCCTATGTGGGACTTCAACGGGGAAGACGACGCCACCCGTCATGGCCGCAAAGGACCGAGCTCGGCAGCCGATCTGGCAAAGATCATGTCCGGCTTGTACAAGGGGGAGGAGGAGGACTTTCTCCGCACGAATCCATTGAACGGATTCTCCATGAATAACCCTCGGAGCTGGGTAAGCGGACGTTTTATCTACCCAATCCATACTTCCAAAGTCAAGTATTTTACTTTGTGATTTCGACGCAGGAGCTGCGCCGGGATGTGGAGGGCATACGAAGCCTAACTCCACAGCCCGAGGATCCGGAACGATCCCTTGATCCGACCTCCGAAGAGGATCCGGACATAAAGGTGGAGCTGATTGACGGGGTGTTCCACCAACTTAGCATGGACAATGCCCTAGTCGCCATTACGGCTGACTACCCTGGCTTGATTCCGGCCTCCCAGGTGACTACGACCGAGGTCTTGTCACCATCATTTGATCCGTGCTTAATTCTGACCATCCTATACTGATGGTGCATCGCAGGAGGCGCCTTTAAGGCGGGAAGCTGAACCTGCGGCGGTTGACCAGCAAGGGTCAGTTCGGCCCAGCAGGCGGAAGAGGAGTGCGACGCAAATCGAAAAGTCGCCGCAACGGTACGGCGCACCGTTGTTTTTAAGGGAAGGATCCCTATGAGCTATATTAACGCTCATAACTCTTTCCAGGAGGAAGAGCGCTCGCCGGACAGTGTCCGGAGAGGTTGCCAATCAAGGCTCCGCCAGCCATGCTCCATCGCGTGGTCCGGAAGTGGAGGCGAACACAAGGCAAGAGTCGAATGCTCCTCCAACACAGGATGCCAACAGGCTGTCCGCCACCCAATCTGAGGTGGAGAGCACCATGAATCACAGGCGTCGCCGGACAGTTCTTCGTGACGCGTATTTTTCCCCGGAGGCGTTGAATGCCTTTGATGCGGGAAACGCGCACCTCCGTGCCGCTCAAGATGGTTTAACCAGAGCCACGGAGCAGTATGTGAAGGACATACGGGTAAGTAATTTTAATAGTTATATATGCTAGTAGCCCCCGAGACTTAAAATAGTTAAAACAACTGATTTAAGGATCATTTATTATGCAGGATCTTACGGAGAAGAATACCCACCTGTCCCAGGAGCTTCAAGAGTGCAAGGCCCAACTTGAGGCCACACTAGCCAGCTTAGGGGGAGCCACAGAGACCCCCGCTGGTAATACGTACTTCGAAAAGATAAGTAGTTAACAAAGTGTGGCGTGTGCGTAAATCTGACAATAATATTGCAGAGGGCGCCGGACTAGATCCGGACAAGCAACAGCTACTACATCAGCTAAAGGCTGGTGAGAGGGTGCTTATGAAGGTGCAGCAGGAGAGAAACAAGCTCCAAGATGCCCACGCCCAGCTAGGAGAAGAGCTGAAAGGTGTTCGGGCCCAGCTGTCTGGCTCCGTGAAGGAGAATCAGCGGCTTCGTCGCAGCATTTATAGTAAGTGCTTGAGCAAATTCCTTGAAAAGAAGAATTCAGCAAGGAAGTCGATTGACAGAAATGTGTCTTAGGTGTGCTCACAGGTCGCCCTGCGGAGGAAATGCCTGGTTCAACGGGTGACCAACTTCCCGAGCTGGTGCAACTGCTCGAACGTGTTCGGCAGGCGATGAGTGGCGTCGTTCAGGCCTTATGGCCTTCCGTCTCCCTGCCCGAGGGCCTTGGAGGGCTTGCTGAGAAGCTTCAGGGAGCACGGCGACGCCTCCGTTTGTGGAAGATATCGGCTTGCCGTCAAGGCGCCAGGGAGGCCTGGGCCATGGTGAAGACGCGGTACCCGAAGGCTGACCCGAACCACATGGCCGAGGTCGGACCTCCGGGGCCTGATGGGAAGGAGATCCCTGTGAGCTTGATGTACGGCCAAGTAGAGCTGGCCGCGAAATATTCCCAACGGGACTGTAAATTAGACAGCCTGTTAGATGGGATTGAAGAGGAGTACAATCAGTCAGTTTGACGATGTAATTTTTTTTAAAAAAAAATGACATGTAGAATGCCTTCTAGCTGGATTGTAGATCGTTTGTCTTTGCGGACCATTTCGCTTCAACCTCGGGACCCAACAGTCCGGAGTGTGTCCGAATACCCTTACGGTTATAAAAGAACTGGGGCATGCATGGAGACAAGGCGTCGGGGTCATAATTGCTTTATCAGACAAGTGCCCAACTAGCTATGTTATATTACATGGTTAGTAAGAAACATCTTCCAGGGAGAATAGTTCCGTTAAGGGTTCCTTTCCCTGGGAGGCATGCCCTAAAGTGCAATGCCGGACTGCGAAAATAGCAGAAAAAGCATCTGGGGGCAGATAAATAAGTAAGTAACAAATCATCTTTCAAGTCACCGACCGAATATTCTCTTAAGAACGCTAGCTTTCGGCTTCACCCAGTCTGAGGTACACATCCGGCTGACCCGGCACTAACAATCGCAGAGGTGCTCCCTTTACCTCCTAGCCGAATAATCGGGAACGTAGGGGTAAGCACAGGAGCCAGGCAACCCAGCTTGGCCAAAACTTAAGTCATATCGATGCATATAATGGTGAATAAAAGGTACATGCGGAAGTATGACACATGTATTGGGCATGAAGCCCGTGTGAATAAGCTTCTGTTAAAGAAGCCCCCAGGTATAATGAGTGCTAGGAGCACATCAAGTGTGTGTGAACAAAGCGCAAATCAGCCTAAAAAAGGTATTGAAAAAAACGTGGGAAGAAGGAGGGGGACAAGAGACAGTAAAAAATATAAGAAGGTGGATGGGGGAGTGAGACGAACTCTGAGTCCGGCGTTAGGCGTAGAATCTTCGGAGACAGGCTGCGTTCCATGGGTTCGACTCGAGTCGGTTGTCAGATGCGTTACGTAGACGGTATGCTCTGCCGGTCAGGACTTGGTCGATGATGAAGGGACCTTCCCACTTGGGCTTAAGTTTGTCCTTTTTCTTGTCCGGCAGGCGTAGAACAAGTTTGCCAACATTGTAAGTTTTGGCCCATACTTCTCTGCTTTGATATCTTCGAGCCTACTGCTGATAAAATGCGGAACGAGCCTTTGCCACGTCCCGCTCCTCCTCTAAGGCGTCCAAACTGTCCTGTCGATCCAACTCGGCTTCTCTTTCTTCGTACATGCGCACACGAGGTGAGTCATGAATTATATCGCAGGGCAGAACTGCCTCTGCGCCGTATACCATGAAAAATGGTGTGAATCCAGTAGTTCGGTTTGGCGTGGTCCGCAGCCCCCAGAGTACAGAGTCGAGCTCCTCTACCCAGCGCGTGTTAGATTCCTTGAGGGACCGCACTAGTATGGGTTTGATGCCGCTCATGATTAGACCATTTGCTCGCTCGACTTGACCGTTAGTTTGGGGGTGATAGGCTGAAGCGTAATTGAGCTTGATGCCCATGTTTTTGCACCAGAGTTTAACCTCGTCGGCCGTGAAATTCATGCTGTTGTCAGTGATGATGCTGTGGGGGACGCCGAAACGGTGTACTACCCCGGATATGAAGTCTATCACAGGTCCAGATTCTGCCGTTTTAACCGGCTTGGCCTCAATCCATTTGGTGAATTTGTCCACCATGACCAATAAGTATTTGTGCTTGTGGGTTCCCCCTTTAAGGGGTCCAACCATGTCAAGCCCCTAGACCGCGAACGGCCAGGTGATGGGTATAGTTTTGAGGGCGGTGGGTGGCATGTGGCTCTGATTAGCAAAGGGCTGGCAACCGACGCATCGTTGGACTAAGTCCTGAGCATCTGCCCGGGCTGTTGGCCAATAAAATCCTGTGCGGAAGGCCTTGCCTACAAGGGCCCAGGCTGCAGCGTGATGCCCGCCGAGTCCGGCGTGAATTTCAGCCAGGAGATTTCGCCCTTCCTCTTCGGAGATACACCTTTGAAGGACTTTGGTTGTGCTTTTCTTATAAAGTTCTCCCTCATGAACCTTGTAGGCTTTAGATCGCTGAACTATGCAGCAGGCCTCATTTTGGTCTTCGGGAAGTTCCTGCCGGATTAAGTAGGCTAGGAATGGTTCTGTCCACGGGGCAATTACTGCCATTATTTCGTGGGCTGAAGGTGTTATTTCATTGCTGAGCCGCCGATTGTGTCAGAATGGTCTGAGTTAGGTGATGCAGCTGGCTCCGGATTGTTGTTTCCGGACTCCTCTTCCCATAATACGGATGGCTTAAAGAGTCGTTCCAGGAAGATGTTTGGAGGGACGGCGTCTCGTTTCGCGCCGATGCGTGCTAACACGTCTGCTGCCTGGTTATTATCCCGGGCTACATGGTGGAATTCGAGTCCTTCGAACCGAGCTGACATTTTTAGGACGGCATTGCGGTTAGCTGCCATTTTTGGGTCTTTGGCATCAAAGTCTCCATTTACTTGGGATATTGCGAGGTTTGAATCCCCGCGCACCTCTAGGCGTTGAATGCCCATGGAGAGTGCCATCCGGAGGCCATGTAGAAGGGCCTCGTATTCGGCTGCGTTGTTGGAGTCCATGTACATTATTTGAAGTACGTATTGGATTGTGTCTCCAGTTGGGGACGTCAAGACGACGCCAGCCCCCAAGCCAGCCAACATTTTGGATCCGTCGAAATGCATGATCCAGTTGGAGTACGCACCGTACTCTTTAGGGAGTTCGGCTTCGGTCCATTCGGCGACGAAGTCAGCCAGAACCTGTGACTTTATAGCTCGCCGTGGTTTGTAGGTTATGTCAAATGGTAAGAGCTCGATAGCCCATTTTGCAATCCTGCCTGTTGCGTTGCGATTGTTTATAATATCATTGAGAGGTACTTCGGAGGCCACCGTTATGGAACACTCTTGAAAGTAGTGTCGCAGCTTCCGGGATGCCATGAACACCGCATACGCTATCTTTTGATAATGTGGGTACCGGGACTTGCATGGAGTTAGAACAGTGGATACGTAGTACACTAGTTTTTGAAGAAGGAATCTGTGCCCTTCTGTTTCTCGTTCGACGACGAGTACCGCGCTGACGACTTGATGTGTTGCTGTGATGTATAATAACATAGGTTCGCCCAGGTTGGGCGCGGCCAGGACCGGATTTGTTGCCAGTATGGCCTTTATTTCTTCGAGTCCGGCTGTGGCAGCATCTGTCCATTCGAAACGTACGATGCGCCGGAGGAGGCGGTAGAGGGGCAAAGCCTTTTCTCCCAAACGAGAGATGAAGCGACTTAAGGCCGCTACGCATCCGGTTAGTTTTTGTATTTGCTTGAGGTCTCTTGGAATATCCAATTGTGCCAGAGCTCGGATCTTGGCCGGGTTTGCTTCAATTCCTCTACCGGATACAATGAAGCCCAAGAGCTTTCCGGCTGGTACTCCGAAGACGCATTTTTCCGGATTGAGCTTAATGTCATATGCTCGAAGGTTGTCGAATGTGACCCTCAAGTCTTCTACCAGAGTTTCGACGTGTTTGGTCTTGACGACCACATCATCTACGTATGCCTCTATTGTTTTGCCTACCTGGGTAGCCAGACATGTTTGAATCATGCGCTGATATGTTGCGCCGGCGTTTTTGAGTCCGAAGGGCATTGTGTTGAAGCAGAATGGCCCATATGGAGTAATGAATGCCGTTGCGGCCTGGTCTTTCTCCGCCATCTTGATTTGATGGTATCCGGAGTATGCGTCGAGGAAGCACAATGAATCGTGCCCTGCGGTAGCATCGATGATTTGGTCGATGCGGGGGAGAGGGAAAGGGTCTTTTGGACAGGCCTTGTTAAGGTCTTTAAAATCGACGCAGAGGCGCCAGGATTTGTCCTTTTTTGGTACCATTACTAGATTGGCTAGCCAGTCCGGATGTTTTATATCTCTGATGAATCCGGCTTCTAAGAGTTTGGCTAGCTCCTCTCCCATTGCCTGTCTTTTGGGTTCGGAAAATCGCCGAAGAGCTTGTTTGACTGGCTTGAATCCTTTTAGGATATTTAGGCTATGCTCTGCCAGCCTGCGTGGGATTCCTGGCATGTCTGAAGGGTGCCAGGCAAAAATGTCCCAATTTTCCCGAAGGAATTCTCGTAGTGCGGTTTCAACATCAGGACTTAATTATGCCCCAATGGAGGCCGTCTTTGTGGGGTCCGTTGGATGGACCTGAAATTTGACTATTTCGTATGCTGGTTTAAAAGAGGTGGACTTGGACCTCTTATCGAGTATCACATCATCCCTATCCACCGTGGAGCGCAGCGCAGTTAGTTCCTCTGCCGCTAGGGCTTCGGACAATGCCTCTAGGGCCAGTGCGGCTGTCTTATTTTCAGCGCGGAGTGTTGTATCTGGATCACTGGCGAGAGTGATTATTCTGTTGGGTCCGGGCATTTTGAGCTTCATGTACCCGTAATGGGGTATAGCTTGGAAGATTGTGAATGCCTCTCGCCCTAACAAAGCGTGATATCCGTTGCCGAATGGGGCCACTTGGAACGTGACCTCTTCGGACCTGTAATTGTCCGGTGAGCCGAACACTACATCTAGTGTGATTTTTCCTGTGCAGCGTACTTCTCGACTAGGGATTATTCCTCTGAAGGTTGTGTTGCTTCGCTAAATGCGGTTCCAGTCAATTTCCATTTTTTGAAGGGTTTCCTCATAGATGAGGTTTAATCCGCTGCCGCCATCCATGAGCACCTTAGTAAGACGGAAACCGTCCACTATCGGACTGAGGACCAATGCGGTTGGTGCTCTAGCTGTTCGGAATTTAGCTTCGTCGCTGGCATTGAAGGTGATAGCCGTGTCGCTCCATGGATTTGTTGTTGCTACTTGGTAGACTTCGGCGAGGCTGCGGATTGTTCGTTTCTGCATGTTATTTGATGCGAAAGTCTCGAAGACTGTTAGTACCGCACTGGTACTGCTGGGTTGGTTGCCCGGGGCTAAAAAGCCTACGCCACATTTAGCCACCTGTCGTAGTATCCAACATGCTCGAAGGCTATGTGTTGGAGTGGCACCCTCCGTGCTGTGGATTTTGCAGGGTCCGTCGAGCCATCCCTCCAGTACGGTTCCGTACCCTTTAGGGTTTTTTTGCTTTTTGGTTTTTAACCCAGGTGCTTGAGTATGACGCACCCTTTTATTTCGGACTGGGGTTGTATTCAGGGCCGGATTGTCCCAAAACCTAGTTTCGGTTTTCCAGGCACTCTCCATCGTGCAGTATTTTTGTACAATGGTCACTAGGTCGGCGAAGCGTGTAACTTCGCGACGACTCATGGCGTTTATGATTCCCTTGTCCGTGCAGTTGTTGTAGAAGATTGAAATCGCGCTTTCTTCACGGCAGTCCTTTATCCTGTTCATAACCAGGAGGAATCTAGCCCAGTAATGATGTACTATTTCATCGAGCTCTTGCCGTATTCGAGATAGATCGCTTATGTTTGGGTGGGCGGGTGGAATTAAGTTCGGAACCCCGCTCGTTCTGAGGCTCAAAGGCCAAGAAGCTTCCGGATTCGAAAGCTTGGTTTGCTGAGCGCTTTCCAACAAATCTGGTCCGATGCCTGACTTTAGGTTCAGTATTTGATTAGCGTCCGTCCCTCCGCGGGAATCCAGCATGGAGGGATCCGGAATCCGGACATAGTTGGTTTTTAACATAGAAGAAGAGTCGCCGCATTGTTCCTCTACCACGACAACGTGGTGGGTAACCTGGGGAGAGTTAATTTCTCTCAGATTGGTTTTAAGCCCAATCTGATCGTAGTCGGTAGCGACTCCCAGGGCGGCGATGCAATCCAAGAGCTCGTTTACGGAGGAGAGCTCAATCGGATCTAGCTGTTCGGCGAATTCCGAGCTGACGTGAAGATCACTTTTAATGACTTGAGAGGTCATTGTCGGGGCGGTGGCCGAACAGGCGGTCATGAGAAAACCGCCAAGCCGGATAGTCTGGCCGGCGGCCAAAGCTCCCTTGACGATGGCACCGTATTTAAAGACGGGAAAAGGCATCCTTCCTGATGGTGACGGCACAAAGGAACTCTCAATGAAAGCACCAATGTCAGTGTCAAAACCGGCGGATCTCGGGTAGGGGGTCCCGAACTGTGCGTCTAGGCGGATGGTAACAGGAGACAAGGGACACGATGTTTTACCCAGGTTCGGGCCCTCTTGATGGAGGTAAAACCCTACGTCCTGCTTGATTAATATTGATGATGTGTGTTACAAGAGTGGATCTACCACGAGATCAAGGAGGCTAAACCCTAGAAGCTAGCCTATGGTATGATTGTTGTTCGTCCTAAGGACTAAAGCCATCCGGTTTATATAGACACCGGAGAGGGCTAGGGTTACACAAAGTCGGTTACAATGGTAGGAGATTTACATATCCGTATCGCCAAGCTTGCCTTCCACGCCAAGGAAAGTCCCATCCGGACACGGGACAAAGTCTTCAATCTTGTATCTTCTTAGTCTTGGAGTCCGGCCGATGACGATAGTCCGGCTATCCGGACACCCCCTAGTCCAGAACTCCCTCACTCCGTCTTCAAATTCCACAAATATATCCGGATCCTCATGGAATCCGGGGTCTTCATGACGTGCGTGGTCTTCTGGTTGGGGAGGAGGGCAATAGATGTTCTCGACTACCTTCCTTCATGACTGTTTTGAAGCAACCAGAGTATTTAGTTAAGGCACCCAAATGATAAAAAAGGTGTTGAATGACTAAACTTACCCAGTCAACGGGGTTGTACATGGAGAAACCGTCCCGACAATGTAGATGGGTGAAGTCTTCTTCCTCTCCCTTATAAAGGTTCACAAGCATGGCAGCTAATGCAGCTTGGTTATCCGGACCCTTTCACGTATAGCGAGACACAATCGTCCTCCCCATTATAGTTCCATAAAGGACCCACTCTAGACTGAAGAGGCTGGATACATCGCTTTATCGCAATAGCCATGACTTCAACGATGGAGAGTCCAAAATGGGTCAGCAATCTGACCTTGCTGACCAATCTCATCACTTCCGAACTATCCTCTTGTCTGGGGGACTTTGGGCACCAGCTGAATAGCTTCTTCAAAGGAGCGCTCGAGAATTCGGGAAGCCCGCATCAAACAGGGTCCGAAAGGGGAACATCCTCAGTGTAGAACCATTCCGAAGACCATTCGTCGGACCCCCTCTTCGGAGTCCTGACTGGGTAACCGGATCCGGCTATGCGCCATACTTCGGCGCCGCCCACTTCAAATATGGACCCTCCACCCTGGTGGCGGAGGACGAGGCAGAAGAACTTCCATAGTTCAAAATGAGCCTCACAACCTACAAATATTTCGCAAAGGGCGACAAAACCAGAAATATGCAAAATGGAACCTGGTGTGAGGTTGTGCAGTTGGATCCCGTAATATTCCAGTAGCCCCCTGAGGAAGGGGTGGATTGGGAATCCTACGCCCCTCGGAAGGAACAAGATGAAGCACACCCTCTCCCCTTGGCTGGGATTGGGGAAGTTCTCTGCCAATGCTTCATTGCCCATAGAAGTTAATCCTGCCCGTACGGAGACTAGATCCGCGGGGGAAGATATCCTTGTGTCTGGAGTCTATTGAGCTGAAGATGGGATACGGAACAACTTTGTCAATCCCCCTCTTGAGGGCCATGAGGACGCGAGGAGGAGCCAGGGACACTAGCCATGGTTTGAGCTTATTTAGTGGTTTGCTTTGTTGCTCTTGGGGCGATGTGAGATGGCTTTTTGGATATCTGACCTCGTTATATAGGTGCCGCCTGTGCCTACTAAAAGTATTAAAATATGAAGGTAACGGACCATTCGCATTCGCTTAAGACGTGTGGAAATCGAGGCAACAGTAGGAAGGAATCATAAAGGCTGGACATAGAAGCCGATGCCAAACTATTGTCAAGCCGGAGTATGGTGGAGAACCCGCCTTGCAAAGCCGAAGACCTATATCCGCATACTACATCATCATTGAAGGCAAGTTCGGGGGATGCTAAGGGACTCCTGGATTCGGGGGTTCCCATGTGTCCGGCCCATAATATGGGCTGGGGTGGATGGGTCGTACAAGATCAAGTTTAAGATTATTCTCCGTGCCCGGATGGGACTTCTCCATACGTAAGCGGCAATATTAGAGTCCGGATGTTTCCTTCGGTTATGAACCGACCTTGTACAAACCCTAGGCCCCTCCGATGTGTATATAAACTGGAGGGGGTAGTCCATAGAGGTTATCTTCATTACCGTCATCGGAATACTCATAGGTTAGACATATATGGTTTAGCCATTATGATCTCGAAGTAGATCAACTCTTGTAATCTTCATACTCTTCGAATATAATTAAGCGGGAGTAGGGTTTTACCTCCTTTAAGAGGGACCGAACCTGGGTAAACACTGTGTCTCCTGGACTCCTGTTACCATTGATCCTTAGACGCACAGATTGGGCCCCCCTACCCGAGATCTGCCGGTTTTGACACCGACAATCGTGACTACGCAAACAAGATTGCACAAAAAAATATATGTGACGAGAAAATGGCGAACGAAAAAGAGGGCGAATAAAACAACAATTTTTTGTGAAGTGGGGGAGATGAAAATGAGAGGCAAATGGCAAATGATGTAAATTGTAAGGAGATGAGATTTATGATTAGGAACCTGATAGATGTTGATGATGTCTCCCCGGCAACAGTGCTACTTCTTGAGCTTGCCTTGGTTTTTCCCTTGAAGAGGAAAGGGTGATGCAACAAAGTAGAGATACGTATTTCCCTTAGTTAAGAACCAAGGTATCAATCCAGTAGGAGAAACACGCAAGCCCCCAATATATGCACCTACACAAACAATCAAACACTTACACCCAACACAAAAAAGGGGTTGTCAATCCCTTCACGGTCACTTGCAAAGGTGAGATTTGATAGAGATAGATATAAAAGATTACTAAAACATAAAAGTAAATAAAAGTAAATAAATTGTAGCAAGGTGTTTTTGGTATTTTTGGTTTATAGATCTGAAAATATATAATGGAAAATAGACCCGGGGGCCATATGTTTCACTAGAGGCTTCTCTCTTGAAGGTAAATAATACGGTGGGCATTTTTCATGTTGGGTGTAAGTGCAACTACTTTGAAGCACCATTAGCCTTGATATATTGACACGCTTCATCATCCAACACGCTTCATCATTGTCATGAAACAATCAAACACTTACACCCAACACAAAAAAGGGGGTGTCAATCCCTTCATGGTCACTTGCAAAGTTCATCATTTATCATAGTCTCCATCATCCTTTCCTCATTGGGACAATGCTCTAATAATGAATATCATCACACTTTTATTTACTTACAACTCAAGAATTACAACTCAATACTTAGAACAAAATATTACTCTATGTGAATGCCTCCGGCGCTGTACCGGGATGCGCAATGACTCAAGAGTGACATGTATTAAAGAATTATGAATGGTGGCTTTGCCACAAATACAATGTCAACTACATGATCATGCAAAGCAATATGGCAATGATGAAGCGTGTCATAATAAACGGAACGGTGGAAGTTGCATGGCAATATATCTCAGAATGGCTATGGAAATGCCATAATAGGTAGGTATGGTGGCTGTTTTGAGGAAGGTATATGGTGGGTTTAATGCATCGACGAGAATTGCGCGGTACTAGAAAGGCTAGCAATGGTGGAAGGGTGAGAGTGCGTATAATCCATTGACTCAACATTAGTCATAAAGAACTCACATACTTATTGCAAAAGTCTAGAAGTTATCGAAATAAAGTATTAGACGCATGCCCCTAGGGGAAGGGTTGGTAGGAGTTAACCATCGCGTGATCCTGACCTCCACACAAAGGATGGCAATCAAAAAATAAATCATGCTCCGACTTCATAACATAACGATTCACCATATGTGCATGCTACGGGAATCACAAACTTCAACACAAGTATTTCTACCAATCCACAATTACTCACTAGCATGACTCTAATATCACCATCTTTATATCTTAAAACAATCACAAGGAATCAAACTTCTCATAGTATTCAATGCACTTAATATGAAAGTTTTTATTATATCCCTCTTGGATGCCCATCATATTAGGACTAAATTTATAACCAAAAAAATTACCATGCTGTTTAGAGAGACTCTCAAATAATATAAGTGAAGCACGAGAGTTCAAAAATTTCTATAAAATAAAGCCACCGTCGTGCTCTAAAAGATATAAGTGAAGCACTAGAGCAAAATTGCCTAGCTCAAAAGATATAAGTGAAGCACATATAGTATTCTAATAAATCACGATTCATGCGTGTCCCTCTCAAAAGGTGTGCACAACAAGGATGATTGTGGCAAACTAAAAAAGCAAAGACTCATATCATACAATACGCTCCAAGCAAAACACATATCATGTAGTGAATAAAAGTATAGCCTCAAGTAAATTTACCAATAGACGAAGACGAACGAGGGGATGCCATCCGGTGTATCCCCAAGCTTAGGTGCTTGGTTGTCCTTGAATATTACCTTGGGGTGCCTTGGGCATCCCCAAGCTTAGGCTCTTGCAACTCCTTATTCCGTACTCCATCAAATCTTTACCCAAAACTTGAGAACTTCACAACACAAAACTCAACAGAAAACTCATGAGATCCGTTAGTATACGAAAATAAATCATCACTTTTTGGTATTGTTGTGAACTCATTCTTTATTTATTTATGTAATATCTAATGTATTCCAACTTATCTATGGTTCATACCCCCCGATACTACCCATAGATTCATTAAAACAAGCAAACAACACATAAAAAACAGAATTTGTCAAAAACAGAACAGTCTGTAGCAATCTGTAAACTTCGAATACTTCTGTAATTCCAAAAATTCTGAAAAATTAGGAAAACCTGGGAAATTTGTATATCAATCTTGTGAAAAAAGAATCACTATTTTTCGCGCATATGTGAATTATGAAAATTATTTTAGTGAGTGCAAACGTTTCTGTTTTCAGCAAGATCAAATCAACTATCACCGTAAGCCATCCCAAAGGTCTTACTTGGCTCAAACACTAATTAAAAGATGAAAACACATCTAACCATAGGATAGATGAAAAATTTATTGAAAAACATAACCAAAAAAATAAGAACAAAAATAAAATTGGGTTGTCTCCCAACAAGCGCTATTGTTTAACGCCCTTAGCTAGGCATAAAACATAGATCTAGGTATTGTCATCTTTGGTATGCAATTCATAGGTGGCTCTCATAATAGATTCATATGGCAACTTAATTTTCTTTCTAGGAAAGTGTTCCATGCCCTTCCTTAACGAAAATTGCAATCTAATGTTTCCTTCTTTCATATCAATAATTGCACCAATCGTTATAAGGAGAGGTCTACCAAGAATAATATGACAAATATGATTGTAATCTATATCAAGAACAATGAAATCCACGGGCACATAATTCCTATTTGCAACAATAAGAACATCATTAATCTTTCCCATATGTTTCTTAATAGTGGAATCCACAAAATGCAAATTTAAAGACCAATTATAAAATTCACGGAAACCTAGCACATCGCATAGAGTTTTTGGAATTGTGGAAATGCTAGCACCCAGACCACACAAAGCATGGCACTCATAATCTTTTATCTTAATCTTAATAGTAGGTTCCCACTCATCATAAAGCTTTCTAGGGATAGAAACTTCCAATTCAAGCTTTTCTTCAAAAGATTTCGTCATAGCATCCACAATATGTTTAGTAAAAGCTTTATTTTGATTATAAGTATGAGGAGAATTCAACATGGATTGCAACAAGGAAATACAATCTATCAAAGAAAAATTATCATAATTAAAATCCTTGAAATCCAAAAGAGTGGGTTAATTGCTACTTAAAGTTTTGACCTCTCCAATCCCACTTTTATCAATTTTTGCATCAAGATCTATAAACTCCAAATCATTGGGACACCTTTTAACTAAAGTTGACTCATCTCCAGTCCCATCTTTATCAAGATTTATATTAGAAAACAAAGATTCATTAGGAGTCACATCAATCGCTTTAAGATCTTCATCATTATTTTCAGAAAAATCTAGTTTAGCGTCCATCCTATTTACCAAAGTGGGTTGTTTAACAAAAATTTGGCATAATAAATTTTCAAGGTGAGCAAACTGGGATTTAAGACCATAAAATTCTTTAGACATATCATCGAGCTCTTTATTCATATACTCCATCAAAGGTTTTTGCTCCTTAAGTTCGTTCCTGAAGAAACTATTATGCTCAAATTGCATGGACATGAAACTCCTAGCATTATTTTCAGTTTCTTCCAACTTCCTATAGTAAGGATCAAAGTTCTTGAGTTGAGCCATAAAGGCAAGCAAACAAGTTAACACTCAAGCAAACAAAAAGAAAAACGAAAAGACGAACGAAAGAAGGGTGAATAAAGAGGCAAATCTCTTTGTATTTTTTTGAAGACATTTTAGAAGTGGGGGAGAGGAAAACGAGAGGCAAATGACAAATAATGTAATGTAAGAGATGAGAGTTTATGATGGGCACTTGGTAGGCTTGATGTAGATCTCCCCGGCAACGGCGTCAGAAATTCTTCCTGCTACTTCTTGAGCTTGCGTTGGTTTTTCCCTTGAAGAGGAAAGGGTGATGCAGCAAAGTAGAGATAAGTATTTCTCTCAGTTAAGAACCAAGGTATCAATCCAGTAGGAGAAACATGCAAGTCCCCAATATATGCACCTACACAAACAATCAAACACTTGCACCCAACATAAAAAAGGGGTTGTCAATCCCTTCACGGTCACTTGCAAAGGTAAGATTTGATAGAGATAGATATAAAAGATTACTAAAATGTAAAAGTAAATAAATTGCAACAAGGTGTTTTTGGTATTTTTGGTTTATAGATCTAAAAATATATAATGGAAAATAGACCCGGGGGCCATAGGTTTCACTAGAGGCTTCTCTCTTAAAGGCAAATAATACGGTGGGTGAACAAATTACTGTCGAGCAATTGATAGAAAAGCGCAAGGTTATGACGATATCCAAGGCAATGATTATGAATATAGACATCACATCTGTGTCAAGTAGATCGACTCCTGCCTGCATCTACTACTATTACTCCACACATCGACCACTATCCAACATGCATCTAGAGTATTAAGTTCATAAAGAATGGAGTAACGCCTTGAGTAAGATGACATGATGTAGAGGGGTAAACTCAAGCAATATGATGAAAACCCCATCTTTTTACCCTTGATGGCAACAATTCAATACGTGTCTTGCTACCCCTACTTTGTCACTAGGTGAAATCACGCAAGATTGAACCCAAAACTAAGCACCTCTCCCATTGCAAGAAGAACCAATCTAGTTGGCCAAACCAAACCAATAATTCAAGGAGAAATACAAGGATATCAAATCATGCACATAAGAATTCAGATACAATTCAAATAATATTCATAGATAAACTGGTCATAAATTCATAATTCATCGGATTGCGACAAACACACCGCAAAAGAAGATTACATCGGATAGATCTTCAAGAACATCGAGGAGAACATGGTGTTGAGAATCAAAGAGAGAGAAGAAGCCATCTAGCTACTAGCTATGGCCCGTAGGTTTGTGGTAAACTACTCACGCTTCATCGGTGGTCTAAGGATATCAGGGTCCTCCTAATCATCCAACCACACAAACTGATTCACACATACAAAAAAGGGTTCGAGGAGTGTAGATGCTCCAGAAGAGCAAGCATAATAAGATGGCCTAAGCGGGCTATAAAGATTTAAGTAATATACTTTTGCAGGGTTGGAAAATGAGAAAATGAGAGAGAAGAAAAGCAGGTTGTAGATTAACCGCCATCTGCAACACTGTTCACAGAAACATTTTTGAGAATGTAAGGTGGGCCATAATAGTTCATATTTATAGCTAACTATTATACGTGCTGACAATAAGATCGGCTGTAGATGACATGACAACAACATATACTATTAACCATGCTCAAAGCGCGCTATCAGCTCGCTGCTGCTGAACTTTCTGAGGCTGCACATAATAGGTAGTATCATGCATATGATACTAGTATATCATATTACCTCCATAATACATAATATCATACATTAGTGTTATATAAATGATCTTATTTTATTGTCATGCGTGATGCATAGTAGCATATGATACGTTATTTATGCCTAACAGTAAAGGATTAGTGCTTCTGCTCGTTCGTTCTAAATTTACCCCTAAAGTTGGCACAAATTACCTACTCTGCCACCCGTAAGTCAGAAAATTTCCTTCACAAAGACGCCTTTGGTTGGTTCATTTAGGTGGAATCCCATTAGATATCACAAGTTGGCAGGCACCGCGCAGGGTAGAGCTTCTCTCTTCCACCCGATAGACCTAGGTTCGGTCCCACCTTTCTCCGCTTTATCCTCCCTTTTCTCTTTTATAAATCGTGAACACCAGAGAGCCGACGCGCCTATTGGGCTGGCCCATGAGCGGAGCTGGACTCTGTTTCTTATTTGCTATTTATTTTTTCTTTCCTTATTTGAAATAATCTGGGATTTCCATAATTATCCAAGTTTCAAACAAAATGCGAATTTACGAAAAATGTTCTAGAAATTATAAAAAAATTGTGGACTAAAAGAATGTTCATGATTTTGAAAAACTATTCGCGTATTCAAAAAATGTTTATGAATTTGAACCAAATGTTCGTGAATTCAAAGAAATCATGATCTTTTTAAATGTTTAGAAAATCAAAAAATGATCATGAATTACAAAAGAATTTCATTGATTCAAAAAATGTTCATGCATTTCCGAAAAATGTTCACTGATTCCAAAAAGTTCCATCGATTCAAAGAAATGGTCGATTCATACTTTATTTTATCAATTCAAAAATGTTTGCCGAGTCAAAAAATGGTCGTCAATTCAAAAAATGTTTGTCGATTCAAAAATTGTTCATGAATTTGCAGGCCAATACAAAAAATGTTCATGATTTATAAAATGTTCATGAATTTGTAGAAAATGTTCGTGAATTTGAAAAATGTACTTTGTTATTTTCATCATAGTGTAATATTTGTTGGGCATGACCGAGGTGTAACGACAGAAAAGGCGCAAATAGTTACCGGCAACTAGATAGATATTTATTTTGTCTAATATAAATTGGAGACACGTACCGGCAAGTAGACAGATATTTATTTTGTCTAATATAAATTGGAAACACCTTGAGTGTATTTAAAAATTCATCCCATATTTATTTAGTTGTGCAACACCATTGGCTCCTAGGAGCATGTGCTCCCGGATGAACAGTACATTCGTAGGAATGTAAATTGTTTTTCAAAGAATTCCGATCTTTTGTAGATGCTCGTGTTAGTATCGCAAGTATGTTTGACAAACTTCATGCGAAATGGAGCAGCAATGTTTCGTCGGTGAAAAATAAATAAACTTGAAGTGACATTTGGTCTTTAATTAGTCTTTTTTTCACAAGCCAAAATGCTTAACATTTTTGCCTCAAAATTTGCAGGTAGCATTTTTATGTGACTAAGATCACATAAATTTTTTGTGTTGATTTTTTTGACATTTGAAAAAGATATTTTTGGGCCCGGGAGCCAAATTAAATTTTTCCATTTATCATGTTGTTTGTCATGTAGTACAGTGAAATATTTCAAGAGATTTATTGATGTCGTCGGGTGTTTGCACGAGGGATGCCTTTCTTTTTTCCGTTACAACGCACGGGTATGTTTGCTAGCCCTGATAAAATGCTTGATCCTTTTTTTCTTCATTTAATTCTATATATACCATCTAGGAGTAATTAATATTGTCTAGTGACACACATAATAACAATACTCCCGGTACATGCATGGCTTTACGCCGGCCGGATTCGACTCGATTTCGTAGTACGGACGTTCGACTACAGAAGGACCCGCGGGCGACGTGCATGGACTCTCGTGTCCAATCCCGCCCCGGCGCCCCTACCGGCCGCACGCGAGCAACCACCCGGGCCAACGAGACGAACGCACCGCACCACACCACACCAAACCCCCTCCAAATCCAAAGCCGAACGAAACAAAACTGAACCATTTTCTCCACGCACGAACTCGTCGTCGCCGCCGCCTCCACTCCTCCCATCCTGTTTCCCCACCACACCAAAAACCCTAGCCGCCCGGGGCCAGGGTCCACTCTCTTCCCTCCCCTTCCCCGCCGCCACGACGGCCGCCTAGATCCCCTGGATCTCGCGCGCCCTAGGGTTCCGGCTTCCCTCGCATCCTCGCCGCCGCCCCGAGCGCGGTGCGATTCGAGGCGGGGTTCTGGCTGGCCCCACCATGCCCCGGAGCTCGCGCCACAGGTCGTCGCACCGGTCGCACAGGCGGGGCGGCTCGGCGGAGCGGTCGGAGTCTGAGGGCGAGGATGCTGGCGCCCCTGGCCCGCGGGAGGAGGCCCCGCCCGTGGCTAGGGTTCCGCGAGATCCCGAGCCAGAGAGGCGCAGATCGTCATCGGCCAAGGAGCTGGTGAGCTCGGGGAACGGCTACTCGGAGCACGGGAAGAAGAGGAAGGATAGGGTTGAGGAGACGGTGGTGGATGTGGTCAGCGACAGGTGGAACAGCGGCGTGTGTGAGGATCACTTGGTCGAGAAGAGGTCTAAGAGTGAGGTGTTTGGGCCCGTCGATGTGGAGAAGCTGGCGGAGAAGCCCAAGGCTTCAGGGGATGAGCCCAAGAGGTCAAGCAGACGGACGGCGGGATCGGATGAGAGGGTTGAGGAGGTTGTGTCCAAGAGTGATTCCGGGAAGCGGCGGTCGGAGAAGGAGAAGGAGAAGGACCCAGGGAGGAGGGAGAGTAGTGGGCAGCATAAGGATGACAGAGATAGGGATAGGGAGAGAGATAGAGAAAAGGAGAGGGAAAGGGAGAAAGAATGGGAGAGACTGAAGGAGAGAGAGAGGGAAAGGGGCCGGGACAGAGAGAGGGAGAAGGAGAAGGAAAGAGAACGGGAGAAGGAGAAGGAGAGAGAACGGGAGAGGGAGCGGGATAAAGAGCGTGACAGGGAACGAGAGCGGGAGCGTGACAGGGAACGGGAGCGTGAGAGGCAAAAGGATAGGGAGAGGGACAAGAAAGACTACGATTCCAAGCATGAGAAGTATGAAGATGGCAGTGCCAGGAAGAATGGCTCGAAGACTAGTAGAGGGGAGGATGAGGGTTACTCATACAAGAGACACGTAGAGATCAATGGTAAGGTAACCCTTGTTTGAAGTGTTCCTGACAATGCTGATAATATTCCAGCTACCTGTGCTACTGTTTATTTATGCATGCTTTAATTTGCATAACACAGTACTTAATTTGATACTCTGACTGCATTTGGACTTGTGCTGCTTTCCTCCACCACCATTTTAATCATATAACGAATATTAGTGGCCCCATAAGATGAGAAGTGTTGAACTTTACTGTTTCGTCTCTACTTGGTTGCAAAGAGTCCATTTTTCATTTAGTCTTTGTTTTTTCTTGTGCTTTGATTCCATACATCGTACCTATTTGGTTAACCAAACTGCTGAAAAAAACCCTGTCCTACCATAGAAATTTAATAACGTTATTATCATTGGATATTAGCATTGGAGAGCTGATTTGAGATTTCCTTAGCATACTGATAATCTTATTATATTCATATGATTAAACTTTGCCTTGCTCATATGCTGATCTTCTGGAACTTATGCGAGTAGCTTTTATATTTTTTCTGTAACCATATTTTTCTACATCTGGTCTAGCATTTTTGGAACGGGTGTGAAGTTGTGAACAAATTACCAATCTAGTTAATTTACTTGTTCTGTTTGTTCCTTCCTGCCCGCCTCTACATGTTTTTTATTGTTTCATAATATTCTTCCTTATGCCGGTTTCTAAAGTGCACATTTTTGAAGCAGATACTCCAGCTAAAGAGAGACACAGTAACCCCGATAGGGATAGGGATAGGGAGACTGATAAACACAGCCGACGAAAAGACGACTCGGAAGACAAAGATAAGTGGCCAATTGACAATAGAGACAGTGATGACAGGAAGACTCTGTCCAGGTATGATCATGGGAAGGTTAGGAGCTCTAAGGAACAAAGGTTTGATGATGAGAAGTATAAACAGAAGTACAAGGATGATTATGAAAGGGATAAGAGACAGCAAGATGACAAGTGTTTGGATGAGCGCATGATCCGAGATCATGGAAGTGACAGGGTTGATTACAAGAGCACAAAAGATGGGCACCGAATTTCAGAGGGCCATTACAGAAAAGATATAGTTCAAGACGGTGATCGTTATGATGAGTATGGCAGTAGGTACAAGGAAAATAGAGGTAGAAAAAGACTTCCTGAGGAAAATGATGACCATTATGATCTGAAAACTCCAAGCGCACGGGAGCAACGTGGAAATTTGGAAAAATCTTCAGGCAGTGGGCGACTCGATTCTCTGATTGAGAGAGCAAGGTCTGAACATAGACATCAAGAAAATGTTGATTCTAGTCCGAGTAAAGTCCATGCAAGAACTTCGCCTGGCTCAAATCCTCATCATGAAAAAGATCAAAGCTGGTAACATTTCTTCTTTATCATTCGTCATACGAAAAGTCTGTAGTAGATTAGAAGACTTCAGCTTTGTACTGTATGTCTGTATCTTCTCTTGTTGTTGGAGATATCATGCTCCACTTTAGCATCATAACTAATCTAAATAGCAAGATGATATGTCTTTGTCATGTATAATTATAGATATCATTTAAATTTAACCATGCAAATTTTGGCATGCTTATTGATGTCATATATAGGTGTATTGAGTAAGTGTATATTACTCAATCGAGGGCTGTAAGGTTTCTACATGGATTTGGTTGCTGATTAGCAGCATTAGCTACTTGGAATCTCAGAGTGAGATAATCCCTATAACTGTGTGTTAGGTAAATATTGGTCATGAATGTGCAGATAGGAGTATGACTAAAAGTGTTTATTGCGGTTATTGATGGTGAGAAATGGATAAATGCAAACAGAAGAACTTGCATGGAGTAGAATTTATCATTTTGTGTATTTCAGAGAAAAAGCATATTGTAGTTTTGACTGTTTGTATATGTGTTGCACATTTGCCTATCAGAAGGTAAATACTCCCTCCGTCCGGAAATACTTGTCATCAAAATGGATAAAAGGGGATGTATCTAGGTGTATTTTAGTTCTAGATACAACTCTTTTTATCCATTTTGATGACAAGTATTTTCGGACGGAGGGAGTACTTGTAGGAATCCTTGTACTGTGAACTCTAGTTTTTTTTTCTGGTTGATAAATAGTCTTAGATATTCATCACTAATAAAACAATCTGATGCAGTTCATGATGCCTACATTTCTCTTTGATGTTTGCTTCTTCTAAAGTTTAACTGACCAATCAATTATCTGCAGGCATGGATCTAAACTGGCAGATAATACAAAGAGAGAGATACAATATGATGAAAGAAGTATTCGACCAAGGACATCCTCAGGGAGAGAACGGACACCTGCTTCTAGACTGCGTGACAGGGATACTGACAATTGGTCTTCGGAAAGGCTCAAACAGAAGGATGATCTCCAGTCACGTGACATACCATTGGAAATTTCTACATCGTCACAATATGATCGAACACCAAGGAAAGATATGCATCCTTCACCAAAACAGCTATCTGATAAATCCCCATCTTCAAACGACCAAAGGTTTTCAGGTAGGCTTAGCGGTGGCCGTAGTCTTGATAACAAAGGGGAAAGGAGCAACCTGACTAAATATAGAGATCGGGATGGTGATTTATCCTTAGAACGGTCACTTCATCAAGATCGAACACCATCTAAAATTCCATACAGAGAATCAACACCCTCTGCATCATCCATAAGCAGAGGTGGGCATTTTTCAGGCACTTCTCCAAATCGTCTACTGCTGCCACCTGCGAGGCACAGAGATGATTCTTCCTTCTTGGGTTCACATGATGATGACCGTAGACCGCAAAGTGGAGATAGGAGGTTCCATGGCCATCAGAAGAGGAATGATATGAATTCTGGACGCGGCCATGGGCATGCCTGGAATAATGCACCGAGCTGGCCATCTCAAGTTGCAAATGGTTTTGTCCCCATGCAGCATGGTGCTCCTGGATTTCACCCACCTGTACATCAGTTTCACCCCCCACCTATGTTTAACCTTAGGCCCCAAATGAAGTTGAGCCAAACTGGAGTTTCATATCCTATGCATGACACCGTTGACAGGTTTTCGCCCCACATTCGCCCATTTGGGTGGCCTAATCCGCTCGATGAATCATGCCCCCCTCACCTACAAGTTTGGAATGGGGGCACTGGTGTATTTGGTGGTGAACCTTATATGTATGGCAGGCAAGAATGGGATCAGAACAAGCTGCATGTCGGCAGCAGAGGGTGGGAGGCAACTGGTGATGCATTGAAGGGACAAAATGAATTGGCTGACACTGAATTTCCTGTTGCTAAAAAGGAGCTTGACTCTTTAGCAACCCCTGTTTCAGAGTCTTCAGGTGGACAATGCAATCTTAATCCTTTTGAGCAGAAAGAAGCAAACCATTTGGTTTCAGAAAAACGTGAAGCAAAGGTTGATGTCACAAGTGCTGTAAAAAGTTCTGATGCTCCCAGGGGAACAACACTCATGGCCTCCATGTTGTCAAGCAACGGTACTGCAGTATTTTCTAGAAACTATTTATCGAGAGTTAGTGTGTCGCATGATCTTGTTGAGTCGGAGTTGTACAAAAGGTGCACATCTCTGCTGGGAGGCTTGGGCATAGCAAATGGTGGCCCTGATGTTGTTTGGAATGGCTCTATTCAGGTATTACAGTGCCTATTTTGATGTATCTGTTTCCTCTAATATGGTTTTCCTATTTTCTCACTATGGCTTTTTTTTCTCTCAGAAGAATGGAAATGCTGGAAAGATAAGTAGAGAACAGGGAAGCCCCAATCTGTTGGGTTTATTTTATGTGAAGAACAACGATGCAACTTTTCAGGCAAGTTAATCCAATCTACTCTTGAAGATTATCCAATTCTGATTTTGAATCCAGTAATTCATTTGTATGTTACTTGTATATACCAGTCTTTAACTATCAATTTTTTGATATGGGTGTTAACATTTTTTTTTACCATAACAGAGAGCTATGGCCCTTCACAAGAATCAGACAGAGAGAGCTGTGGCTCCTACCCAAGCGCAAACTGATGGGAAAATGGACTCAAAACAAGAGAATAAGGAGGACACAGAAATGCTTGACCGTACTCCACTGAAGGAATTGACGGTGAGTAACCCTGTCTTGCACCACCGTACTGGCATTTTTGAAGGGCCACCTGCAACTACAGAATCTGGTGATGTGGATTCACCTCCAGCAATCACAGACTCTGGTGATGTGAATGCTCCTCGAGCAATCACAGAATCTGGCGATGTGGATGCACCTCCAGTAATCACTGAATCTGGTGACACGGAGATGGTGGCACCTCCTGGAACCGCAGGTCCTGATGAAGATATGGAGGTGGCTGCCTCTCCATCAATCACAGAACCTGATAAAAACATGGAGGATGTGTCACCACCTGCAGTTGCCGTACCCGTGGATGGCCCAGCAGATGATGCAACAGGAATAATCATAGAACATATTGATGGCTCGCAGGAGGTTCCTTCAGCAAATGAAGAGCCAGGTGATACTGTAGAGGTTGTGCCTCCAGCGTTCACAGAACAATCTGGCCAAGTCAAGGATGATCCTCCTTCTGTGGCTACTCCTAACAGTGGAGAGGCTGACTCCATGCATGCAGCAGTTGAAAAAGATATGGATGAGGTTACTGATGACAGCCCTGGGGATGGTGAAGTGAATGCATCTAACTTTGTTTCGGAGTTGGATGTTGTTGCAAGTGGCGCTCAGGATTGTGAAGGTGTGTTGGTGGAGGGTAGGGTAAATTTAAGTCGGATACCTAATTCTCCAGAAAGTACACATTGAAACACCTTTTATTTCATTTTTAATTCCTTATTCTCCGAGGGGTTTGTGCCTTCCGCCTGGAGTTATTTTGAGTTGCGTCGGTTTTTATACACCACCCATTATTTTTTCCGTCTAGTGCAGTGTTTGCCGGTGGGCTGGTGTGAGCTTAACGGGCCTGTGGGGGATCCAGGAGCTGCTGGTGGGGCATTTGTCGCGTTCTTGCGCTACAGTTGTCCTCTCAGCATTGTTCCACGTCTTTCCGCGTGCACGTACTACTAACCTTAGGCATGCGCTTTCAATTTCATCATGGGGAAATTTAAAATTACTGCCAGTTCCGCTACGTTGCGTGTCAATATTTTGTTTGTAGGCTAGTATAGTCTACACATTGCAACGCTTAGCCTGAAATAAAGTTTACTTTTTTTATACTTGCACCCTTAGCTTCATGATGCAAGTAGTTTTACAGTTTGTGCCTCAAAAACATTTTTTAGTTGGACTATATTATACTCCCTCTGTCCGGAAATACTTGTCATCAAAATGAATAAAGAGAGATGTATCTAGAACGGAAATATGTCTAGATACATCCCTTTTAATCCATTTTGATGACAAGTATTTTCGGACGTAGGAAGTTGATTACGTGGACAATATAACAACAGTATTACTCCCTTCATTCCTAAATATTAGTCTTTTTAGATATTTCAATATAGACTATGTATGGAGTAAATGAGTGAATCTACACTTTGAAGTGTGTCTATATACATCCATTTGTAGTCGGTGAAATCTCTAGAAGGACTTGTATTTCGAAACTGAGGGAGTACTACATTTATCAAACTTGATGTCACTAAACGGAAGAAAACGTAGGAAGAATTTCTACCTTCCTACAAGTCTTAGGTATATTTTGTACTTTGCCGCAATTTTTAGGCTGGGTATTTGGGTACAGCTGATTCACATGCAATTTAGTCTTTTTTTTTTGTCAAACTGGACTCCTATGTCCTTGGGGCTCGATCCATTAATATAAATTATTCAGTTAACAAGTGAAAAAACAGAAATAGTGGCACAACGACCGCACCACAGCCCACAGGGCACCCCGTATACCCACAGAGAAACACTGTCGGGGTTAGGCTTGTACTCCGTCCAAGCGTTTAGATTACTAAAATAATGTTTGTACTTTTTTCATAAAGAAATATAAGAGTGTTTAAATCGTTAAAGTAGTGTTTTAAATGTTTTTATATTTCTTTACAGAGAGTACAACTAATAGTGTTCGTATTTTCTTCATAAAAAAATATAAGAGCGTTTAGATCGTTAAAGTAGTGTTCTAAACGCTTTTATATTTCTTTACAAAGAGTACAGTGCAAAGTGCTTAGGGAGATGTTTCGTACAATAAATCAAGTACTTTTTTAGCACTAGCATGAGTGCTTGTAAATAAACACTGATGCTTAAAGAACTGGTTTATTCTCTAGTCACTTCATCTAAGTACCTTGCATTATAGAAGCCCTTACTACCGTCACTTATCGTGAGCGTGCGACAAACACATGAGATCCCTCACGGCCCAGCTTACTATTCTGTCAAACCCTTTAAAAAGAAAACTATTCTGTCAAATACGTCGAGGACTGGGCATATCTGACTTTATTCGTAAGCTTCGAGCGAGAGATAAACACTTTGCATCGACAAAAGTATGACATTCCACCACAAGGCATTGTTTTTTTTAACAAGGGGAGGCACCAAAGGCAATTTACATGAAGGATTCAAAAATCCTTTACATTTAGATTGCTTAGATTTAAGACCGCTGGACATTGAACATCTCTGTACATTGAGCTACTACATCTCACTATTGTACTCACACTCCGATTAATCCACTTGTCTAAAAATCTCGTAAACTTTGAATTTGAATTTGAATTTGAATTGAAGAATTTGATTATGCAATATTCGATTAGAGTGGATTCACAATAATTGAAAATATATTATGATATGAGTTTTTTTATTTCATAATCATTTCTAGTTTTATTTTAAAAAAAGATAAAGAACCTATATTATAATATGGGTTATGTGATTAATCATTTGCTATGTCACTATCTATACGTGTTTATTAAATGTATAAAGTATGACACCCCTCTTTCTTTAGTTTAGAGTTGAGTCTCTGCACCTATCCTTTTCCTTTGTATTTTGGTTAGAGAGCCCCTTTGTTTTCTCAAAACACGTATTTGGCTCACTATTGCCCTTTTTAAATTCCAGGGTTTCTTTGAATTTTGATCAAGCCTATAAACATTGGATGCACAAGTTTGCGCTTCACTATTAAGGTTTCTAGGGATATGAAGCACCTGAGTATGAACTCGAGAAGTTGTACCAAAGAAACTTGCTAGTTGACCTCTAATTTCCCAATGCCTTGGGAAGAGAAGAGATCCCTTGTATTTGCAGCCTGGGCAAGGGTGATGCTGTCTCTGAAGAAAGTGATGGTCAAGCTTTGAATCTGGGAAACCACCTACAAACGGGAGTGCCATCGCCTCAGCTTGCAAAGGAGAAGATATTTTGCTCCCAGTAACCCAAATGGGGATGCATACTTTGACTCCTGCATTTTCAAACAGTATACAAACTCCTACACCTGTTGTGTTGGCACCTACTGAAGCTATGCTTGCATTGTTTGTCCATGCAACATCCAAAAAACCTTGCAACATATTGTTTGCATTTCCCCTGCATTCTTGAATTGTTGCAAATTTGCTTTGGGATCTCAGTTGTGCTGATTAAGGCAATTGTATTGTTGTATTTGCTCTTCTTGGTAGGCCAACTCTTGATTCTTTAAAATGGCTTGCATTATTTGATGGATCCGGAAGGGAATAGTGTTTTTCCTACCAAAGAGGGTATCATTCCTGGCTTTCCAGATACACCACAAAAATGTCATGGTATTAATGAGCGGAGCATGTGGGTGATTTGAATTAAGAAGAGCCTGATAATATTCTTGATGTTAGCAAGGGTATGAGAAAAGGTTTCAGAATTGATATACCACAGTTCACAGATCAAAGCGATCTTGGCAAAAGGACTTGTAAAGAACAGGTGCATATCATCTTCTGGCTGGTCACATCTAATGCATACCTTTTTAACATGCCCGGTCACATCTAATGCATTGTTTTTGAATATGAATGTTGCTTTTCTCAAAGAGTCTGAAAGCAAACGCTTGCACCTTGGGAACCATGGCCTTTTCTTTCCATACCTGTTTTAGTAGTTGCTTGGTTTCATGCGGCACCTATCTAGGCATGGGTGCTCCCTGCTTCTGCATGTCTTGTAAGCATGCCCTATGGGCTGTTTTGGAGGTACATTTCCTAGAGAGGTGAAGTTTCCAACAAAGAATCTTTGCACCTTCCTGTTGGATTATTGGAATCTGCATAATGGTATTAACTACCTGGTGGTCAAAAAGAAAGAAGATTAAATGCATTCCAAGCTTTCTAATTTTACAACCACAAGCCCCTAACCCGAGACGGATAGACATAATGCCCTGGCTGAATTTGCAAATGGTCATAAATAGAATGCGAGTAGGGGAACCAGGGAGGGCTCCAAAAGAAGGAGTTTCCATCAAGAATCTGATAACTCACATTTTCTTGAAGAATGAGCCTTGCCTTAAGGACGGAGGCCCAATTTCCTGTTTTTGGGATGTTGGTTTTTGCTCTCCATATAGATGTGCCTGGAAAGTATTTGGGAGAGAAAGCTTTAAGGATCTTCTGAATTCTCCATGCCGTTGAGAGGATCAATTCTATATTTATTATTTGAATATTACTGATTCATAGTCCTCCTTTTGCTTTAGACATGCAAATATGTTTCCAGGCTCTAAGGCAAAGAGCTTTCTTCAAGGGTTCTTATTTTATTCCTTTCCACCAAAATTTCTAAAAATGGAAGTAATATTTGCAGTAAGTTTTCTAGAAAAGAGAATGCTCGACATGCAGTAGACATGAATGAAGGCAAAAAACTAAATTAAGTAAGTTAAATCTAGCGGAATGTGAGAGTTTATTAGCTTTGTATCCTGATAGCTTAGCTTTAAATTTACTAGCAATAATGTTATATGCATTGGAATCTTGTATAGGTAACACTCTCCCAATGTCTTACTTGAAGTTGATGGCGACATTCCTGCTCAGAATGATTACCGGTTTACTCAAGTTTGGCACCTAACCTAAAAGGCTGCAGAAGATTTGGAAAATTCTATGCAAGTGGGTAGCCTCCGCTTCAGTGGCCTTTCCAAAAATCAATAGGTCATCAACAAACATGAGGGAATGAATAGGTGGACATCTTGGCCCCAAAGTTATCCTATGAGATGGTCAAAACATATGGCTTCTTGCAAGGATATTGAAAGTTCATTAGTGGCAAGAACAATAAAATATGGGATAAAGGACAACCTTGTAGGATACCACTATTGCTTTGAAAACAACCATATGATTGGCCATTAATGATAACAAAAAATGTAGGAGCTGCAATGCAGACATGTACCAAATTTATGAAATGATCATGCAACCCTTTAAGTGAGAGTGCTTGCATAAAGAAGTTCCATTCAACTCTATCAAAAGCCTTAGCCAAATCAATTTTAATCATGAGGGTAGGGTTGTTCCAAGAATTAAGGTTGAAAGGAGTGAGTTGTTTCTTGAGCAAAAATGATATTGTTGCTGATCCTTCTACCTTCTATAAAAGTTTGTCGACTCTCATGAATATAACTAGGAAAATGAGGTTTAATCCTATTAGCTAGGGATTTAGTAATAATCTAATAGATCACTTTACACAACCTAGTAGGCCTAAAATCTTGAAGAATGCGGGGTGCTAATTTCTTAGTAATCAAGACAATGTGAGTATCATTCATGTGCTTTGAAAACATACGTTGGATATAAAAATCTCTGACCAATTTTGTTATGCCATCTCCAATCTACTCCCAAGAAGCAAGGTAAACCTTCACATTGAATCCATCTGGCCCTGGGGAAGCATTCCTCTTCATGGCTTTTAATGTTTCCAAAATCTCTTTTTTATCTAGGGTGCTATAAGTGTAATAGGTCTCTCCTTCTGGTTGTGAAATATTAACATAAGACCTGCATAAGTTATGTTAGGAGAGGAGACTAAATTGTGGAAGTAGTTGATGGAGGTGTTAGGAATAGCATGAGGTTCAACTTGTACAATGTTGTTTTCATCTTCAACTGAAGCAATTCTGTTTTCCTTCTATGCTTAAGAACAACATGGTGGAAGCAAGTTATTTACAACCCAATGCTCTTAGCTCTCCACCTATAGTATTCACTGAGTCTAGTCATGTTTTTGTTCATACATGAAAATAAGGTAGGCCTCAAGTGACTGATCCTGTACCTGGGCTGGTTGCACTAGTTCGGCGAAGAGATTGACACATTTGACGGTAGATGGAGATGGACAATATGGATGGTGCAAATATTTTTATATTTTTTGAAAATTTAAAACAACAAGTTAACAAGATGAAAACGTGATTGAAACGAGCTTTGCAATGCTTGGAAATAAGGTCTAGGGTCATAGGGTTCACTATTGTCAACTACCAACATGGTAACTTCATTGAAATACACGATACAACCTCACAAAGTTCCTTTTTGTTGGATAAATTCCGAAGAGGTAACATTGGTATGGCTAAGCGCACTTATATGTCTCCAACGTATCTATAATTTTTGATTGTTTCATGCTATTATATTATCATTCTTGTATGCTTATATGCCATTTTATTTCATTTTTGGGAACTAACCTATTAACTTAGTGTCCAGTGCCAGTTCCTGTTTTTTTGCCTTCTTTGTTTCATAGAAAAACCATACCAAACAAAGTCCAAACATGATGATACTTTACAGTGATTTTTTATGGACTATAAGAGACCCTAGAAGCTTCGAGGGAAGGCCATAAGAGCTGTTCATGGGCCACAAGCTCAAGGGGCGAGGCCTGAGCTTGTGGGACTGACATGCCTCCGTTTAACCTAATTCCAACGCTATAAATTCCCTAAATTCTACAAACCCCTAGAGCGAGACCTGAAACAATTTTATCACCGCCGCAAGCCTTTGTTCTTCCGTGATCCCATATGGAGGCGTCTGTTGGTACTCTGCTGGAGGGGGAATCCATCACGGAGGCCATCTTCATCAACCTTGCCGCCTCCATGATGATGTGTGAGTAGTCCCCCATAGGACCTATGGGTCCATAGTAGTAGCTAGATGGCTTTCTATCTCTCTTTTTGATCTTCAATACAATGATATATTTGGAGACCTATTCGATGTAACTTTGCCGGTGTGTTTGTTGGGATCCGATGAATTGTGGGTTTATGATAAGATTATTCATTGAAAGTATTTGAGTCTTTTTTGAGATTTATATATTTGTGGTTTTATGGCCTTGTATTTCTCTCCGATCTATCTATCTCTTTTGGCCAATTAGATTGATTTATCTTCAGTTGGAGAGGTGCTTGGTAGTAGGTTCAATCTTGTGGTGTCCTTACTCTGTGATAGGAGGAGTTGCAAAGCACATATTTGTATTGTTCCTACTAAGGATAGAATGATGGGGCTCGAACATATTACTTTATCTTGCTTTGTCTACATTATGTCATATTGCTTCAAGCATTACTTGGTTTGTTATGAACATGATACCTTGCATTGCATGCTAGATTTTGCTCTTGTTTTGGACTCTAATTTGCATGATTTGGATGAAACTAACCCGTACTAACTGTAACACCCCTATAATTAAGCTACACTGATCTCCGAATGATGCCATGTCACCTCCTTTTACCAAGCTTGATTGCCACTTAGTTGAAACCCAAGTAGAATTCTAAATTCAGATGCAAGTCAAATTATTAAATTTTCAAACAGTAAAATAAAATATGTTGGGTTGCAAATATTCACTAACAAATTGTCATGTAAGGACCGACATTATTTAGATATTTAAAATTCCTCTAACCTATTTAAAATTGGACCAACAACATTTAAATGGCCCATTTCAATTTAAACAAATGCTAAACTATTCAAATTAAATTGAAACTTTGTGTACTGCTTCAAAACCATGCCTAGTATTTATGTGCTAAGTTGCACCTTTGACTAAAATCTTTTAGTAGCTCAAAATGATGCAAAGCAGAAAAGAAATAAACAAAACAGAAAAGAAAAAGGAAAAAGTACATAATGCACTGTTGGACTGGGCTCTAAGTGAAAACAGTGCGTCCCAACCCAACATCGGTGGCCTTTTGTCAACTTCACAATGCACAGAAGGCCGACCAAGCATGCATGCCCGCGCCCATCCCCGCTGAGCCACCTCGCCACCCGCGTCGCTACAGGCGATCGAGGATGGATAAGAACGCCATCCCGACCCCTCTGGACATGGCCAGGATCTTTCCCCCTCCCTTTGTGCCTATGCTTCTCCACCTGCCATGGCCGCCTCTGTCGTCGCCTTCGCCTTGCTGCCCGCGTAGCCACCGAGCCCCGCTCGCCTCGACGACGTGTCCAGGAGCTCCGCCGGCCTTGTCCACGTCAACTACAAGCGCCAGATCAAGCTCATAGCCCCTATGTTGAGCAGATCAAGATCACCTTCGTCCTCTGCCCCGCGGACCTCGCCGTTCGTTTCGTCCTCACCGGAGCTTCCCCGAGCCCACTTTGCTCACCTACAGGCTCTCGATGAGCTCCCCGTTGACCCCCTCTATTTGCGGCACCGATTTTGTCCCCTAGCTCACCCTGCTGATACTTTCCAAATGTATCTACTTTTCCAAACACTTTTGCTCTTGTTTTGAACTCTAATTTGCATGATTTGAATGGTACTAACCCTGACTAAAGCTATTTTCAGCAGAATTGCCATGGTGTTGTTTCTGTGCAGAAATAAAAGTTCTCGGATTGAGCTAAAAATTTATGGAGAATTATTTCAGAATATATAAAAATTATTGGCGAAGAAATTACCAAAGGGGGCCACCAGGGCACCACAAGCCCGGGGGGCGCGCCAACCCCCAGGGTGCGCCTGACAGGTTTGTGGGCCCCTGGTTGTTGGGAAACATTACATGGAAAACAAAAAAAAATTCTATGCACACGCAAGATCTATCCATGGAGATGCATAGCTACGAGAGGGGGCCACCAGGGCGCCACAAGCCTAGGGGGCGCGCCCACCCCAGGGCGCGCGTGACATGCTTGTGGGCCCTTGGTTATTGGGAGACGTTGCATGGAAAACAAACAAAAAATTCTACGCACACGCAAGATCTATCCATGGAGACCATAGCTACGAGAGGGGAGAGTGTGTCTACGTGCCCTCATAGACCATTAAGCGGAAGCGTTTATCAACGTGGTTGATGTAGTCGTACACCTTCACGATCCGCCTGATCAAGTATCGAACGTACGACACCTTCGCTTTCGACACACGTTCAACTCGATGACGTCCTCGCCTTCTTGATCCAGCAAGATGGGCAAAGTAGTAAATGAGTTCCGGCAGCACGACGGTGGTGATGCAACTATCTCTGCAAGGCTTCGCCGAGCACTACGAAAATATGACTGACGGTGAACTAGAGGGAGAGGGCGCCACACACGGCTAAGGAATCATGGTGTGTGTTGACCCTCTCCCTCCACACATATATGTAGGTGGAGGGGGGAGATGAGGCAGCCCTAGGGCGCCCCAAGTGGCCAGCGGCTGCCCTAGAGGCTTTCCTAGCCACGCCCCCCTTCCATATTTGAACATGGGGGGAAGGAAAGGGGGGCAACCTGCCTTAAGGCGCCTCCCCCTTCTCTCCCTCCTTGGTGCATGGGTAGGGGGTGGAGGGGCGCGCCAGCACCCTTGTGGGATGGTGTGCTTCTCCCCTTGGCCCATAAGGTCCACCGCTTACTTGTGTCCTCCCAGAACCCCTTCCGGCACTCCGATAAATACGTGATTTTTCCGAAACCTTTCCGGTGAGCAAATATTATCGTCCTATATATCAATCTTTACCTCTGGACCATTCCGGAGCTCCTCGTCATGTCCGTGAACTCATCCGGGACTCTGAACAACACTCGGTCATCAACTCACATAACTCATATAATACTATATCGTCAACAAACGTTAAGCGTGCGGACCCTATGGGTTCGAGAATGATGTACACATGACCGAGACACCTCTCCAGTCAATAACCAATAGAGGGACCTGGATGCACATATTGGTTCCTACATATTAAGATCTTTATCGGTCGAACCTTTATGACAACATACGTAATTCCCTTTGTCTGTCGGTATGTTACTTGCCCGACATTCGATCATCGGTATCTTCATACCTAGTTCAAACTCGTTACTAGCAAGTCTCTTTACTTGTTCCGTAATACACCATCTCGTAAGTAACTCCTTAGTCACTTTGCTTGCAAGCTTCTTGTCATGTGTATTACCGAGAGGGCCCAGAGATACCCCTCTGATACACAGAGTGACAAATCCCAATCTCGATCAATGGCAACTCAACAGACATCTTCAGAGATACTTGTAGAGCATCTTTATGATCATCCAGTTACATTTGTGACGTTTGATAGCACACAAGGCATTCCTTCGGTATCGGGGAGTTGCATGACGTTATGACCGGCCAGACCGGCCGGACCTACAGCCGTAGGAGGCCCACCGGGTAAGCTTAGCCTGCAAGTTATCTTAGTTTTATTTCACGTTATGGTTATATAAACAGATTTTAAGACTATTTTGAGAGTTAAGCAATAAGACTATTCTATTGCCCGGCTCCCAAAGGAGCCGGAAACCCTAAACCCTAGCCGCCACTTGCCTTCGCCGTCGCAAGGACGGTGCCTCGTCGCTGGCCGCCGCGCTCCAGCCCATGCCCGCGTCCCTCCTTCCCATACCACCTACGCCCCAGACCCGCTAGGGCTCTAGGTCCTACCAATTTGGTATCTCGAGACTCCAGTTCGATCATATCTTCCCCATCACCACCGCCGCGCTGTCCGCCCCCCTGATGACCACCGACGAGGTCCCAGCGCCGCCGGGGCCGAGCACCACCGCGGGGGCCCCAACGCCGCCGGCCCCAACACCGCCAGCCCCAGTCACCCCCATGCCACCGCCGATCGCCGTCTTCACGCCGGAGCAGATGACCACCACGCTGCAGCATCTTCTGACGGCAGTCCAGGGCCTCCAGCTGCACACGGCGAGGCCCTACGCACCACCGCCGGCTGCGCCGATCGCCGCCTACGGCCATCCCGCGCCATCGTGACCGTCACAGGGCGCTACCGCGGGCGACGGCCTCCCGCTGCTGCCGTTTCAGGCAGGCCACCCCAGCGGGCCGCCATCGCTGCTGCTGCAGCCTCATCAACACCCGACAGCGGCCCCTCTCTGGCCATAGTGGCCAACTACGACAACCGCAGCACTCATCGCGCCCGTCCACACTCCACCGCCGACGATGCAACCACCGGCGCCACCCCTGCCCAGCTCGGGGGCACCCTCGCAGGCCGTCCTGCCCATCCATCAGACTCGATTCCTGCCCTCTCTGTCGCCAATACCAGCATGGGCGGTTGGGTCTTCGCCATCGTCGGTCTACACCGCGGCTTTCGAACAACCGACCCCATTCCCGCAGTTTGGCGGGCCATCCGGCACCGCAGGTCGCTACCCAGAGTACTCCGACCAGACGCCACCGGCTGCCCTGCTCCGCTTCTCTGAGCTAGTTCGACACGATGCTCCGGCACAGACACCGCCGCGGTTTGCCAAAATCGACTTTGCCACCTATGACGGCACGGAGGACCCCCTCAACTGGCTCAACTAGTGCGACCAGTTCTTTCGCGGGCAGCGCACCCTCGCATCGGAGCATACCTGGCTCGCCTCCTACCACCTCCGCGGTGCGGCACAAACATGGTATTACGCCCTCGAGTAGGACGAGGGCGGCATGCCCCCTTGGGAGCGCTTCCGCGAGCTTTGCCTCCTACGCTTTGGGCCCCCGGTCCGCGGGAGCCGGTTGGCGGAGCTCGGTCGCCTTCCCTTCACCTCCACGGTGCAGGACTTCACCGATCGCTTCTAGGCCCTGGCGTGCCATGCTTCGGGCGTGACGGCGCAGCAGCGGGCCGACCTCTTCATCGGTGGCCTTCCGGATCACATCCACGTGGACGTGGAGCTTCGTAGACCTCAGGATCTCCAGATGGCCATGTACTATGCCCGCGCCTTCGCGTGTCATGCCCAGGCGATACAGCAGGAAGCCCCGGCTCGAGGAGGCCGCCCGGCCACCCGGCAGGCCCCGGCGCCGGGTCGGCCACCCCCGACCGCTCCGACGACTACCACCCCGGCCGTGACGCGGCCCTTCCGTCGGCTCTCTCCGGCGGAGCAGATGGAGTGGCGGCTCCAGGGCCTCTGCTTTAACTGCGACGAGCCCTATACGCCGAGCCATGTCTACTCGTGCCTCTTCTACTTGGATACGACCGACTACATCGAAGAGGACACCCTGGCCGACGGGGCCGATGCACTGCCACCCCAGTGGCTGCGGAGGCCGCTGCCGCCGCGGCCCCGGCGATGGCACTTGTGGTCTCTCTCCATGCGCTCGCTGGCATCCGCGATGAGCGGACTATGTTTTTGCCAGTGATGATCCACGGCGAGCGCTTGGTGGCCTTGGTGGAAAGAGGCTCCACCCATAACTTCCTGCCCGAGGCTACCATGCGTCGCTTAGCGCTTCAGCTGATGAGCGGGGAGCAGCTTCGGGTCAGGGTGGCCAACGACGATCGTCTCCGATACCATGGGCTCGCACGGAAAATGCCCATCACCATCGGCGACAAACACTTCTCCGTCACATGTGCGGGCATTGACTTGGGCTGTTTCGACTTCATCCTTGGCGTCGACTTTCTGCGGACCCTCGGTCCCATCCTTTGGGACTTCGATGCTCTGACGATGACATTCTGGCAGCTAGGCCGCCGCATCTGGTGGGACGTCATTGGAGGTACCTCCCAGGTGGCGCCGCAGCTCCAGCTGGCCGTGGCTACCTCCGAGGCCGAGCACCCACTATTGGATCACCTTCTGCAGTAGCACGGCGACCTCTTCACCGAGCCGCATGGCCTTCCACCAGCCCAGGCATACGATCACCATGTTCACCTTCTGCCGGGCTCAGCACCAGTGGCCGTTCGTCCCTACCGGTACCCGCAGCTGTAGAAGGACGAGTTGGAGTGGCAGTGTGCACTGATGCTCACCGCGGGCATCATCTGGATCTCCACCTCACCGTTCACCGCGTCGGTCCTCCTCGTCTGCAAGTCGGACGACACGTGGCGCTTCTGCATCAACTACCGCGCCCTTAATGCTCTCACACTTAAGGACAAGTTTCCGGTTCCGGTGGTTGATGAGCTCTTGGACGAGCTACATGGGGCACGTTTCTTCACCAAGCTTGATCTCCGGTCAGGGTACCACCAGGTGCGTATGCACCCGGACGACATCGCCAAGACGGCATTTCGGACTCACCACGGCCACTTCGAGTTCTTGGTGATGCCCTTCGGCCTCTCCAATGCCCCGGCGACCTTCCAGACTCTGATGAACGACGTCCTCTGGACCTACCTACGTCGGTTTGTGCTCGTTTTCTTTGATGACATTCTTATGTACAACGCATCTTGGGCGGAGCACCTTCAGCACGTCGCCATCGTCTTCAACAAGCTTCTGGCGCACCATCTTTATCTTAAGCGCTCGAAGTGCTCGTTCGGGACACCGTCGGTCGCCTACCTCGGCCACATCATCTCGACCGACGGGGGTGCCATGGATGCCGACAAGGTGGCGGCCGTCGCAGCCTGGCCGACGCCGCAATCACCGTGGGCTTTTCATGGTTTTTTTGGGCCGTGCGGGCTACTACCAGAAGTTTATCCGAGAGTTCGGCCTCATCGCGTCTCCCATCATGCGTTTGCTGCACCGTGACACTTTCGCTTGGGACGACGCGGTGACGACGGCATTCGAGGCCCACAAGGGGGCCCTCACGACGGGGCCCATTCTTTAGATGCCAGATTTTGACCGCCCATTCGTGGTGGACTGCGACGCCTCCGGCGCGGGGTTCGGCACCATGCTTCATCAGGGCGAGGGCCCTCTCGCCTTCTTCAGCAGGCCTTTCGCTCCGCGCCATCTTAAGCTCACGGCGTATGAGCGCGAGCTCATTGGATTGGTGCAGGTGGTGCGCCACTGGCGGACCTATCTTTGGGTCGGTCTTTCCAGATTCGCACAGACCACTACAACCTCAAGTTCTTGCTGGACCAGAGGCTATCGACCGTGCCGCAGCACCAGTGTATCAACAAGCTCTTCGGCTTCGACTTCTCTGGCGAGTATCGCCCCGGTCGTCTTAACACCGTTGCCGACGCCTTGTCTTGCCGCGACACCGACCACGACGCCACTGTCGCCGACACTAAGGGGGCGGTGCTATGCATCCGCTCCTTCGGCCTCTTCACCGACATTCGCCGGGCGATAGCGACCGTGGCCGACGCCCTTCTCCTTCAGCAGTAGCTGGCTGCGGGCGACTTGGAGGAGGGTCTTTGTGCCGGCGCATGATGATCTCCGTCACTAGGTGCTACTGCTGGTCCACTCGGCGGGCCATGAGGGTGTGCAGAAAACTCTCCATCGTGTCCGCGCTGACTTCTACATCCCTGGTGATCGGGCCCTGGTCCGTGACTGGATTCGGTCTTATGTGATGTGCCAGCGCAACAAGACAAAGACTCTACGGCCGGCTGGTCTGCTCCAGCCTTTGGAGGTGTCGTCTCAAGTCCTGGCGGATATCTCCATGGACTTCATCGAGGGCCTCCCTAAGGTGGGCGGCAAATCGGTCATTCTCATGGTGGTCGACTACTTCTCCAAGTATGCTCACTTCAACGCACTCGGTCACCCCTACACGACGGCGTCCGTGGCCCGGGCCTTCTTCGACGGGATCATCCGCCTCCACGGGGTTCCCTCTTTGATCGTCAGTGATCAGGACCCCGTGTTTACGGGGCATGTGTGGCGCGACCTCTTCAGGATGACGGGCGTGAAGCTCCGCCCGAGCATGGCCTTCCACCCTCAGACGGATGGCCAGTCCGAGGTCGTCAACAAGGTGATTGCCATGTATTTGTGTTGTGTCACAGGTGATTGTCCTCGTGCATGGGTGGACTGGCTTTCATGGGCGGAGTACTGCTACAACACCTCCTATCACTCCGCCCTCCACGCCACGCTTGTTGAGGTGGTCTATGGCCACCCGCCTGCACTGATTCTTCCGGTTGATCCGTCCATAGCTCGGACCGAGGCGGCCGGGGACCTTCCGCGGAGCCGCGACGAGATGCTCGCGGAGGTCCGACAACGCCTCCTTCAGGCCCATGAGTTGGCCAAACACTACTACGATAGTCATCATCGCGATGCGGAGTTCGCGGTGGGCGATTGGGTGTGGCTGCATCGTCTTCACCGCTCTACGCAGTCACTAGACCCCCCGTGAAGAAGAAGCTGGGTCCTTGCTATGCCGGGCCCTTTGCTGTCCTGGAGCGCATTGGGAAGGTGGCTTACTGCCTTCAGCTTCTGGCGGGTGCTCGCATCCATGAAGTCTTCCATGTGGGGCTGCTCAAGCCCTTCCATGGAGAGCCACCCGCGGCCCCTTCCGTGCTTCCCCAACTGCCGACAGACGTCTTCTTCCTGGACCTGAGAAGGTCTTGCAGGCCCAGCTACGTCGAGGCGTGTGGTACATGCTGATTTAGTGGGCTGGACTTCCGGCAGAGGACGCCACTTGGGAGAAGCGCGAGGAGTTCAGTCAACACTATCCAGAGTTTCAGCTCGAGGATGAGCTGTTTGCGCTGGCGGGGAGAGATGTTATGACCGGCCGGACCAGACGGACCTACAGCCGTAGGAGGCCCACCGGGCAAGCTTAGCTCACAAGTTATCTTAGTTTTATTTCACGTTATGGTTATATAAACAGATTTTAAGACTATTTTGAGAGTTAAGCAATAATACTATTCTATTACCCGGCTCCCAGAGGAGCTGGAAACCCTAAACCCTAGCCACCACTTGCCTTGGCCGCTGTCGTCGTCGTCACAAGGACAGTGCCTCATCGCCGGCCGCCACGCTCCAGCCCACGCCGGCCTCCCTCCTTCCCATACCACCTATGCCCCAGACCCGATAGGGCTCTAGGTCCTACCACATGATCTCATGGTCAAAGGAATATGTATTTAACATTAAGAAAGTAGTAGCAATAAACTGGATGATCATATGCTAAGCTAACAGATGGGTCTTGTCCATCACATCATTCTGCTAATGATGTGATCCTGTTATCGAATGACAACTCATGTCTATGGTTAGGAACCTTAACCATCTTTTGATCAACGAGCTAGTCTAGTAGAGGCTCTCTAGGGACACGGTATTTGTTTATGTATCCACACATGTATTTAATTTTCTGGTCAATACAATTCTAGCATGAATAATAAACCTTTATCATGAATAAGGAAATATAATAATAATAACTTTATTATTGCCTCTAGGGCATTTCCATAAGTCTCCCACTTGCACTAGAGTCGGTAATCTAGATTACATAGTAATGAATCTAACACCCATGGAGTCTTGGTGCTGATCATGTTTTGCCCGTGGAGGAGGTTTAGTCAATGGGTCTTCTACATTCAGATTCGTATGTATTTTGCAAATTTCTATGTCTCCATCCTTGACCTTTTTCACGAATGGAGTTGAAGCGTCTCTTGATGTGTTTGGTTCTCTTATGAAACCTGGATTCCTTCGCTAAGGAAATTTCTCTAGTGTTGTCACAAAAGATTTTCATTGAACCCAATGCACTGGGTATTACACCCAGATCGGATATGAACTCCTTCATCCAGACTCCTTCATGCGCTGCTTCCGAAGCAGCTATGTACTCCACTTCACACGTAGATCCCGCCATGAAGCTCTGCTTGGAACTAAACCAACTGACAGCTCCACAATTCAATATAAATATGTATCCAGTTTGTGACTTAGAGTCATTCGGATCAGTGTCGAAGCCAGCATTGATTTAACCTTTTATGATGAGCTCTCCATCACCTCCATAAACGAGAAACATATCCTTGGTCCTTTTCAAGTACTTCAAGATGTTCTTGACCGCTGTCCAGTGATCCACTCCTGGATTACTTTGGTACCTCCCTGCCAAACTTATGGCAAGGCACACATCATGTCTGATACACAACAGGGCATACACAATAGAACCTATGGCTGAGGCAGAGGGAATGACTTTGATTTTCTCTCTATCTACTGCTGTGGTTAGACTTTGAGTCTGACTCAATTTCACACCTTGCAATACAGGCTAGAACCCTTTCTTTAACCGGCCCATTTTAAACTTCTTCAGAACTTTGTCAAGGTATGTGCTTTGTGAAAGTCCTATTAAGTGTCTCGATCTATCCCTATAGATCTTGATGCCCAATATATAAGCAGCTTCACCGAGGTCTTTCATTGAAAAATTCTTATTCAAGTATCCTTTTATGCTATCTAGAAATTCTATATCATTTCCAATCAGTAATATTCATCCACATATAATATCAGAAATGCTACAGAGCTCCCACTCACTTGTAAATACAGGCTTCACCATAAGTTTGTATAAAACCATATGCTTTGATCACATCATCAAAGTGTATATTCCAACTCTGAGATGCTTTCACCAGTCCATAGATGGATCGCTGGAGCGTGCATACTTTGTTAGCACCTTTAGGATCGACAAAATCTTCTGTTTGCATCATATACAACTCTTCTTTAACAAATCCAGTAAGGAATGCCGTTTTGATGTCCATTTGCCAGATTTCATAATCATAAAATGAGGGAATTGCTAACATGATTTGGACAGACTTAAGCATTTCTACAAGTGAGAAAGTCTCATCGTAGTCAACCCCTTGAAATTTGTCGAAAACCTTTTGCGACAAGTCGAGCTTTGCAGATAGTGACATTACCATCAGCGTCCATCTTCTTCTTGAAGATCCATTTATTCTCAATGGCTTACCGATTATCGGGCAAGTCCACCAAAGTCCATACTTTGTACTCATACGTGGATCCTATCTCAGATTTCATGGCCTAAAGCCATTTATTGGAATCTGGGCTCATCATAGCTTCTTCATAGTTTGTAGGTTCACCGTTGTCTAACAACATAACTTCTAGGTTCGTAGGTGCGGAACGTGTTCTGGTCGACCTACGTGGTTCAATAGTAACTTGATCTGAAGTTTCATGATCATCATCATTAGCTTCCTCTCTAGTTGGTGTAGGCATCACGGGAACAATTTTCTCTGATGTGCTACTTTCCAATTCAAGAGAAGGTACAATTACCTCATCAAGTTCTACTTTCCTCCCACTCACTTCTTTCGAGAGAAACCCTTCTCTAGAAAGGACTCATTCTTGGCAACAAAGATCTTGCCTTCGGATCTGTGGTAGAAGGTGTACCCAATAGTTTCCTTAGGGAATCATATGAAGACGCACTTCTCCGATTTGGGTTCGAGCTTATCAGGCTAAAGCCTTTTGACATAAGCGTCGCATCCCCAAACTTTAAGAAACGACAACTTCGGTTTCTTGCCAAACCATAGTTCATACGGTGTCATCTCAACGGATTTAGATGGTCCCCTATTTAACGTGAATGCGGTTGTGTCTAATGCATAACCCCAAAATGATAAAGGCAAATCGGTAAGAGACATCATAAAATGCACCATATCTAATAAAGTTCGGTTACAACGTTCGGACACACCATTACGCTGTGGTGTTCCAGGTGGCGTGAGTTGTGAAACAATTCCACATTGTTTTAAATGAAGGCCAAACTCTTAATTCAAATATTCACCTCCACGATCAGATCATAGAAAGTTTATTTTCTTGTTACGATGATTCTCTACTTCACTCTAAAATTCTTTGAACTTTTCAAATGTTTCAGATTTGTGTTTCATTAAGTAGATATACCCATACCTACTCAAATCATCTATAAAGGTTAGAAAATAATGATACCTGGCACGTGCCTCAATACTCATCGAACCGCATACATCGGTATGTATTATTTCCAGTAAGTCATTAGCTCACTCCATTGTTCCGGAGAATGGAGTTTTATTCATCTTGCCCATGAGGCATGGTTCGCAAGTATCAAATGATTCATAATCAAGTGATTCCAAATGTCCATCCGCATGGAGTTTCTTCATGCGCTTTACACCAATATGACCTAAATGGCAGCGCCACAAGTATGTTGCACTATCATTATCAACTTTGCATCTTTTGGCATCAATATTATGAATATGTGTAGCACTACGATTGAGATTCAACAAGAATAGACTATTCGTCAAAGGTGCATGACCATAAAAGATGTTACTCATATAAATAGAACAACCATTATTCTCTGACTTAAATGAATAACCATCTCGCATTAAACAAGATCCAGATATAATGTTATGCTCAACCCTGGCACCAAACAACAATTATTGAGGTCCAAAACTAATCTCGAAGGTATATGTAGAGGTAGCGTGCCGACGGCGATCACATCGACCTTGAAACCATTCCCGATGCGCATCGTCACCTCATCCTTAGCCAATCTTTGTTCATTCCATAGCTCATGTTTCGAGTTACAAATATGGGCAACCAAACCAGTATCAAATACCCAAGCGCTACTACGAGCATTAGTAAGGAACACATGAATAACATGTATATCAAATATACCTTTGTTCACTTTGCCATCCTTCTTATTCGCCAAGTGTTTGGGTCAGTTCCGCTTCGAGTGACCATTTACTTTGTAGTAGAAGCACTCAGTTTCAGGCTTGGGTCCATGTAACGCCCCGAGACCGATGTGCCAGGTGTCGTGCAGTTATTCGCTGTTGTTGCGTTGTCATTGCTTGCGTGTCATGCATCTCATATCATGTCATCATGCGCATTTCATTTGCATACATGTTCGTCTCATGCATCCGAGCATTTTCCCCGTTGTCCGTTTTGCAATCCGACGCTTCGTTCTCCTCCGGTGGTCATTTCTACCTTTCTTTCTTGTGTGGGGATTAAACATTTCCGGATTGGACCGAGACTTGTCATGCGGCCTTGGTTTACTACCGGTAGACCGCCTGTCAAGTTTCGTACCATTTGGACTTCGTTTGATACTCCAATGGTTAACCGAGGGACCGAGAAGGCCTCGTGTGTGTTGCAGCCCAACACCCCCCAAATTTGGCCCAAAGCCCACCAAACTCTGCTCCATGTCCTAGAGCGTTCGATCACGATCGTGTGGGCGAAAACCGCACCTCATTTGGACTCTCCTAGCTCCACTTATGCCTATTTATACCCCCTCCATTCGGATCTCTTCTTCCCCCGTCCGAAACCCTAGTTAAAAAAAAAAACAGATCCATCATCCTCCGCCGCCGACGGACACGTCCGCCCCAGCGCCGGACGCGTCCGCCCGCCGCCGCCATCCAACCCGCCGCCGCCAGTGTCCCCCGCGGGACCAGATC
>NC_041385.1:442953350-442957744 GCF_002162155.2 Triticum dicoccoides
GCTGCCGTCTCGACTGGTCCGGCGCCGCTGCTTCCATCGCCGTCCGCCGCCGCCCCGGCGAGCTTCCCCGCCGGCCGGCCCCTCCTTCCCGGCGTCCCGCTCCGTCTCCGGCCGCCGTGAGCCCCATTTCCGGCGAGCCCGAGCTCGGGCTGCTACAGTGCCGCCGAACCCGGTCTGGATCTGGATCTGGGGATCCCCCCGGTTGACTTTTATCTCCTAACCCTAGTATTTTTGTGCATTCTTTGACTGCTTGTATCTTCGCAACCGTAGCTCCGTTTTGGGCATATGATATATCAAAATCTTCGTCTCGATATGTACATCATTTCACTCCATTGCATCATTTGCATTTGAGGTCATCGTGATGCCCAAAATGCTGTTAGAAGGAGGCTTCGTGAGCTAAATTGCAGATCCGTTAGTTCATCATGCACTTTTGTCATTTTTGCCATGTTTAATTCGTGCATGATATGCCTGTGCCCCTTTGGGATGATTTGTTAAGCATTTTGTCTTCTTTCTAGAGGTGCCACCCATGTATTTTTAGGATGTGTGTGTTGTCTTGTGCAAGCTTGCGAAGAGAGGTACCTGAGATTGCTGATTTCAGAGACTTAGTGATTTTCACTAAGTCTGGGATATTTTAGTTCATGATGCTATATGTCCAGCTTGTTTCCTAGTGATCCGTGCCTCTTTTGAGGATGATCAGTAAGGGAGTTTTGATATTTATGTTATGCTCTATCCATCCATGTCTTTGTTTACATATGTGGTATGCTCTAGGTTGCCTCAACCAAGCTCAACTTTTGCTTCGTTGTTAATCTGGGCAGATCGTCAACTTGTTTGCGATTTTGCCAATGCTACCGTTAGTGTTCCATTCATGCTATGCCTTTGTTCTTGCCATGTGTAGCTATCACTTTGTGCCCTCTTGCTGGTTATATGCTTTCCTTGCCATGACTTGCACCGTAGTGAGTGCATCGAGCTCATTTACATGCCTTCGTGAGTTATATTTCAGCATGTCTCAGTTTTCACTAAGTCTGAAAACTGATTGTGTTCGAGCTATGTTCGTGAGCTCGGTAGAGTATTTTGTGAACCCTTTTGGCCCCAGGTCACTTTGGGTGTTTTGTTAAGCTTGTTGAGTAGCTCCATGCCATGTTCTTACTTGTCATGTTCAGATTTTCTATCATGTTGTTTTGCTGCTCCGAAGAGAGCATCGTGATCTGAAATTTCAGACTAGTGTTAATTTCACTAAGTCTGAAATCTGTTTTGCATTTGCGTTTTAGCCATGCTTGTTTGAACCTCTTAAGGGATGAATTTGCCTATGGCTCAGTGCTAGTGTTTTGTCAACCATCTTGTGTACTTCACTGCCATGTATTTTGTTTTCATGTTTGGTGGCTGTAGCGTGTTTATTTCGTTGCATTTAGATGCCTACTTGCTGTAAATCGCAGACCGGTGTCATATCTTAAAACGCTTGCCATTTCCAAACCGTAGCTCCGATTCCAATGATCTTTATATCGTTTTCAAGCGATTTCATACCTTCTATCCAATGGCACACTTGGTTTTCCAAGTTGATGCCAGGTTCATGCAGTTCCTGTCATATCTTGCATTTTGCATCCCGCATCGCATCCCGCATAGCATATCGTCATTTCATCATATTGCTTGGTCTTGCCCGTGGTTGATTGTATCCTTGTTGCTTGTTTGTCTTGTTGGGTAGAGCCGGGAGACGAGTTCGCTACCGAGGAGCCCGTTGAGTTTGCTTGTGAGGATCCAGCCAACTCTGACAAACTGTGCAGGCAAGATGATCATACCCTCGAAATCACTACTATCTTTGCTATGCTAGTTTGCTCGCTCTTTTGCCATGCCAATGCTACGATGCCTACCACTTGCTTGTCAGCCACCCAAATTGCCATGTTCAGCCTCTAACCCACCCATGTCCTAGCAAACCGTTGATTGGCTATGTTACCGCTTTGCTCAACCCCTCTTATAGCGTTGTTAGTTGCAGGTGAAGATCGAAGTTTGTTCCTTGTTGGAACATGGAGATGTTGTTCCTTGTTGGAACATTTATTTACTTGTTTGGGATATCACAATATATCTTATTTAATTAATGCATCTATATACTTGGTAAAGGGTGGAAGGCTCGGCCTTATGCCTGGTGTTTTGTTCCACTCTTGCCGCCCTAGTTTCCGTCATATCGGTGTTATGTTCCCGGATTTTGCGTCCCTTACGCGGTTGGGCTATAATGGGAACCCCTTGACAGTTCGCCTTAAGTAAAGCTCTTCCAGCAATGCCCAACATTGGTTTTACCATTCGCCACCTAGCCTCTTTTTCCCTTGGGTTTCGCGGACTCAAGGGTCATCATTATTTTACCCCCCCGGGCCAGTGCTCCTCTGAGTGTTGGTCCGAACTGAGCTGCCTGCGGGGCCACCTCGGGGAAACTTGAGGGTTGGTTTTACTCGTAGCTAGTCTCATCTGAGTGTGCCCTGAGAAAGAGATATGTGCAGCTCCTATCGGGATTTGTCGGCACATTCGGGCGGTGTTGCTGGTTTAGTTTTACCCTGTCGAAATGTCTTGTTGTACCGGGATACCGAGTCTGATCGGAGTGTCTCGGGTGGAGGTCTATTCCTTCGTTGACCGTGAGAGCTTGTGATGGGCTAAGTTGGGACACCCCTGCAGGGATTTGAACTTTCGAAAGCCGTGCCCGCGGTTATGGGCAGATGGGAATTTGTTAACGTCCGGTTGTAGAAAACCCGAAGTTGACCTTAATTAAAATACATCAACCGTGTGTGTAACCGTGATGGTCTCTTTCCGGCGGAGTCCGGGAAGTGAACACGGTGTTGGAGTTATGCTTGACGTAGGTTGCTATAGGATCACTTATTGATCATACTTTTATCAACCGTGCTTTGCCCTCTCTTCTCGCTCTCTTTTGCGATTGTAGCCACCATATATGCTAGTCGCTTGCTGCAGCTCCACCTCATTACTCCATCCTTCCTATAAGCTTAAATAGTCTTGATCTCGCGGGTGCGAGATTGCTGAGTCCCCGTGGCTCACAGATACTTCCAAAACCAGCTTGCAGGTGCTGATGAGTCTGTGCAAATGACGCAACCAAGCTCAGGAGGAGCTCGATGAAGATCTTGCCCTTTGTGTTGTTTCGTTCTAGTTGATCAGTAGTGGAGCCCAGTTGGGGTCGATCGGGGACCTTTGTCGCATTTGGGGTTCTTCTTTTATTTTGGTTCCGTAGTCGGACCTTGATTGTATCTGGATGATGTAATGATTTATTCATGTAATTGTGTGAAGTGGCGATTGTAAGCCAACTATGTATCTCTTTCCCTTATGTATTACATGGGTTGTGTGAAGATTACCTCACTTGAGACATTGCTTTCAATGCGGTTATGCCTCTAAGTCGTGCTTCGACACGTGGGAGATATAACCGCATCGTGGGCGTTACAAGTTGGTAATCAGAGCCTTCCCCGACCTTAGGAGCCCCACTGCTTGATCGTTTTTAGCGGCCGAGTTGTGTCTAGAAAAATGTTTTGAGTCATTTAGGAATTATATATCGGAGAGTTAGGAATTCTTTTTACTCCCCAGTCTCTTCATCACTCTGGTAAGGCATCCTGACGTAGAGTTTTGATTCTTCTCTTCTCAAATTTTACTAAATTTTTTTTAGGATCACGCGGGTATCTTGGAATCGTTCCGATGATTTTATGATGAGAACATTGTCTTGGTGCCTCCTGTCAGGGGTTTAGTGGAAGTGTCCCGGGGAGTTGAGCTCTGAGGTGTTGTCGTCATAATTTTATCGTTGCAATTCTGGTATACTTGAGATATGTTCGCCGACATCGAAAATCTCTTTTATGCAGTTGTTGGTGAGATAACCCCGATAACCCAGTACTGAGGTGAGTATGGGAGTATTGCCATGACTTGTATAACGGATGCTTTTTGAAGGTTGAGGTAGATGATTTCCGAAGGTTTCTTGGTTATGTGTTGAAGGATGGATACAGCTGGATGTAGGATTTGCTAGTTTGGGTGAGATATTATGCTTCCCCTGTATCCCCAACACCTGATTGCATAACCTGAAAATTTCGGGAGTTTCATAGGTGGGAATTCAAGTAGCTCTTAGGATATCTTTCTGACGGATGTATGATATGAAATTGGGGTTCGACGTCTAGTGGTCCGCCTATTCACGGTTGGTTTTACAGTGGTCTCGTTGTGTCTTAAAGAGTCCTTGGCTATGCCGACTCGGGGACGCTTCGTATGTCATGTGCACTGCCTTGTACATGATGGTGCTGTACGATCGAGCCCGTGTAGGCCCCACCACGAAAACTTCGGACGAAATCTCTATCATATGTTTGTTCTGGCTTATTTTGCAAGCCAATCCTTTGTTTTGTTTTGAGTTGTGGTATTCGAGTTGCTTC
>NC_041385.1:442957754-442974175 GCF_002162155.2 Triticum dicoccoides
TAGTTAAAAAAAACAGATCCATCATCCTCCGCCGCCGACGGACACGTCCGCCCCAGCGCCGGACGCGTCCGCCCGCCGCCGCCATCCAACCCGCCGCCGCCACGTGTCCCCCGCGGGACCAGATCGCCGCCCGCCGCCGCAGGCCCGCTCGGGCCCATCCCCGGCCCCCCAAGCCCATCGGCCGGGTCGCGTCCCCGCGCCCGACGCCGCCCGTCCGCCTCCTCGCCGGCGTGCGCCCCGCCGCCACCGCATGACTCCGGCGAGGGTCGCCACCTCGACGCCGGCGGCCGCTGTCCCGCTGCCGTCTCGACCGGTCCGGCGCCGCTGCTTCCATCGCCGTCCGCCGCCGCCCCGGCGAGCTTCCCCGCCGGCCGGCCCCTCCTTCCCGGCGTCCCGCTCCGTCTCCGGCCGCCGTGAGCCCCATTTCCGGCGAGCCCGAGCTCGGGCTGCTACAGTGCCGCCGAACCCGGTCTGGATCTGGATCTGGGGATCCCCCCGGTTGACTTTTATCTCCTAACCCTAGTATTTTTATGCATTCTTTGACTGCTTGTATCTTCGCAACCGTAGCTCCGTTTTGGGCATATGATATATTAAAATCTTCGTCTCGATATGTATATCATTTCATTCCATTGCGTCATTTGCATTTGAGGTCATCTTCATGCCCAAAATGCTGTTAGAAGTAGGCTTCGTGAGCTAAATTGCAGATCCGTTAGTTCATCATGCACTTTTGTCATTTTTGCCATGTTTAATTCGTGCATGATATGCCTGTGCCCCTTTGGGATGATTTGTTAAGCATTTTGTCTTCTTTCCAGAGGTGCCACCTATGTATTTTTAGGATGTGTGTGTTGTCTTGTGCAAGCTTGCGAAGAGAGGTACCTGAGATTGCTGATTTCAGAGACTTAGTGATTTTCACTAAGTCTGGGATATTTTAGTTCATGATGCTATATGTCCAGCTTGTTTCCTAGTGATCCGTGCCTCTTTTGAGGATGATCAGTAAGGGAGTTTTGATATTTATGTTATGCTCTATCCAGCCATGTCTTTGTTTACATATGTGGTATGCTCTAGGTTGACTCAATCGAGCTCAACTTTTGCTTCGTTGTTAATCTGGGCAGATCGTCAACTTGTTTGCGATTTTGCCAATGCTACCGTTAGTGTTCCATTCATGCTATGCCTTTGTTCTTGCCATGTGTAGCTAGCACTTTGTGCCCTCTTGCTGGTTATATGCTTTCCTTGCCATGACTTGCACCGTAGTGAGTGCATCGAGCTCGTTTACATGCCTTCGTGAGTTATATTTCAGCATGTCTCAGTTTTCACTAAGTCTGAAAACTGATTGTGTTCGAGCTATGTTCGTGAGCTCGGTAGAGTATTTTGTGAACCCTTTTGGCCCCAGGTCACTTTGGGTGTTTTGTTAAGCTTGTTGAGTAGCTCCATGCCATATTCTTACTTGTCATGTTCAGGTTTTCTATCATGTTGTTTTGCTGCTCAGAAGAGAGCATCGTGATCTGAAATTTCAGACTAGCGTTAATTTCACTAAGTCTGAAATCTGTTTTGCATTTGCGTTTTAGCCATGCTTGTTTGAACCTCTTAAGGGATGAATTTGCCTATGGCTCAGTGCTAGTGTTTTGTCAACCATCTTGTGTACTTCACTGCCATGTATTTTGTTTTCATGTTTGGTGGCTGTAGCATGTTTATTTCGTTGCATTTAGATGCCTACTTGCTGTAAATCGCAGACCGGTGTCATATCTTAAAACGCTTGCCATTTCCAAACCGTAGCTCCGATTCCAATGATCTTTATATCGTTTTCAAGCGATTTCATCCCCTCTATCCAGTGGCACACTTTGTTTTCCAAGTTGATGCCAGGTTCATGCAGTTCCTGTCATATCTTGCATTTTGCATCCCGCGTCGCATCCCGCATAGCATATCGTCATTTCATCATATTGCTTGGTCTTGCCCATGGTTGATTGTATCCTTGTTGCTTGTTTGTCTTGTTGGGTAGAGCCGGGAGACGAGTTCGCTACAGAGGAGCCCGTTGAGTTTGCTTGTGAGGATCCAGCCAACTCTGACAACTGTGCAGGCAAGATGATCATACCCTCGAAATCACTACTATCTTTGCTATGCTAGTTTGCTCGCTCTTTTGCCATGCCAATGCTACGATGCCTACCACTTGCTTGTCAGCCACCCAAATTGCCATGTTCAGCCTCTAACCCACCCATGTCCTAGCAAACCGTTGATTGGCTATGTTACCGCTTTGCTCAGCCCCTCTTATAGCGTTGTTAGTTGCAGGTGAAGATCGAAGTTTGTTCCTTGTTGGAACATGGAGATGTTGTTCCTTGTTGGAAAATTTGTTTACTTGTTTGGGATATCACAATATATCTTATTTAATTAATGCATCTATATACTTGGTAAAGGGTGGAAGGCTCGGCCTTATGCCTGGTGTTTTGTTCCACTCTTGCCGCCCTAGTTTCCGTCATATCGGTGTTATGTTCCCGGATTTTGCGTCCCTTACGCGGTTGGGCTATAATGGGAACCCCTTGACAGTTCGCCTTAAGTAAAGCTCTTCCAGAAATGCCCAACATTGGTTTTACCATTCACCACCTAGCCTCTTTTTCCCTTGGGTTTCGCGGACTCAAGGGTCATCATTATTTTACCCCCCCGGGCCAGTGCTCCTCTGAGTGTTGGTCCGAACTGAGCTGCCTGCGGGGCCACCTCGGGGAAACTTGAGGGTTGGTTTTACTCGTAGCTACTCTCATCTGAGTGTGCCCTGAGAAAGAGATATGTGCAGCTCCTATCGGGATTTGTCGGCACATTCGGGCGGTGTTGCTGGTTTAGTTTTACCCTGTCGAAATGTCTTGTTGTACCGGGATACCGAGTCTGATCGGAGTGTCTCGGGTGGAGGTCTATTCCTTCGTTGACCGTGAGAGCTTGTGATGGGCTAAGTTGGGACACCCCTGCAGGGATTTGAACTTTCGAAAGCCGTGCCCGCGGTTATGGGCAGATGGGAATTTGTTAACGTCCGGTTGTAGAAAACCCGAAGTTGACCTTAATTAAAATACATCAACCGTGTGTGTAACCGTGATGGTCTCTTTCCGGCGGAGTCCGGGAAGTGAACACGGTGTTGGAGTTATGCTTGACGTAGGTTGCTATAGGATCACTTATTGATCATACTTTTATCGACCGTGCTTTGCCCTCTCTTCTCGCTCTCTTTTGCGATTGTAGCCACCATATATGCTAGTCGCTTGCTGCAGCTCCACCTCATTACTCCATCCTTCCTATAAGCTTAAATAGTCTTGATCTCGCGGGTGCGAGATTGCTGAGTCCCCGTGGCTCACAGATACTTCCAAAACCAGCTTGCAGGTGCTGATGAGTCTGTGCAAATGACGCAACCAAGCTCAGGAGGAGCTCGATGAAGATCTTGCCCTTTGTGTTGTTTCGTTCTAGTTGATCAGTAGTGGAGCCCAGTTGGGGTCGATCGGGGACCTTTGTCGCATTTGGGGTTCTTCTTTTATTTTGGTTCCGTAGTCGGACCTTGATTGTATCTGGATGATGTAATGCTTTATTCATGTAATTGTGTGAAGTGGCGATTGTAAGCCAACTATGTATCTCTTTCCCTTATGTATTACATGGGTTGTGTGAAGATTACCTCACTTGCGACATTGCTTTCAATGCGGTTATGCCTCTAAGTCGTGCTTCGACACGTGGGAGATATAACCGCATCGAGGGCGTTACAGTCCAGCTTTGGGCTTCGTCACGGGAGCGGCAACTTGCTTGCCATTATTTTTGAAGTTCCTTTATTTTCCTTGCCCTTTTTCTTGAAATTTTGTTAACCATCAACACTTGATGTTCCTTCTTGATTTCTACCTCCGCAGCCTTAAGCATTGCAAAGAACTCAAGAAATGTTTTTGTCATCCCTTGCACATCATAGTTCATCACGAAGCCTTTATAGCTTGATGGTACTGACTGAAGAACTCTGTCAATAACACTCTCAACTGGAAGATCAATTCCTAGCTGAGTTAAGTGGTTATGATACCCAGACATTTTGAGTATGTGTTCACTGACAAAACTGTTCTCCTCCATCTTGCAGCTATAGAACTTGTTGGAGACTTCATATCTCTCAACCCGAGCATTTGTAACATCCCAAAATTCTAAAATTTGGAATGTTATAATAAATAAATAGTTTTGATTGATTGATTGTTTGTTTGTGCGATTAATTATGTGAAATGAGTGGAATTTGAAACTTTTTTGAAAGTTGAATGAGACAGAATAAAATGACTTTCCCAAAACTTCCATCTTGCAATTTGATGTCCATGAATTCAATTTATTTCATCACAAAGCCCTAGAGTGAAGATGATATGACTTCTTCCATTTGAAATAAAAAGGGTTATGAAAAGATTTGAATTCCATCTGAAAATATTTCAAATTCAAAACTTTATGCAACTCAATGATTTTCAGGAGAGAAGATAAAATGACTTCTTCAATTATATGAAATATGAGTTGGAAGTTAAAAAGAATCAAACTGAAAGTCATTTGGAAGTATTTTGAAACCCCTTTCAATTTGGAGTTATTTTGATTTTATTTAAATTATTTTTCTCGAAGAATAAAATACATAGAAAATAGTGTAAAATTATTCCCTACAGTAGAAAAGTGGAGAAAAATAAATTTGAAATCATTTTGGTATTTTAGAAATGATTTTTATTTGGTTTTATTGAAACAGTAGCATTGTTTGCTTTATTTAAATTTTTGTGGAACTTATTTGCCATTGAAAAAATTTCATTTTTTAGGATTTCTTTTTCTGAAAATTTTGATATATAATATGTATATATAGAAGTTTTATATTTTATCTTTATTTTTGTTTTTTCCTTCCTGTCTTTTATTTTAAAAAAGGCCGAAGCCTAACTGGCAGAGTACCAGGCCGCCCCACTAGGCCCCTTTTTCCCTCCTGGCGCAGCCCATTCTCTCATTTTTTCCTTCCGTTCCTCTTCTTCACGTACAAGAAATAGAACAGGATCCAGCTCGCGCTCGACGTCGCCTCTGCGTCCGATCTCTTCGGGAACCCTACCCCGAGTCAAGCCCACGCCCAAGCACGATGTCCTATAAATAGCCACGACCTTCCTCAACTGATTCCCCCATGCACCTTCACCCAAACCCTCTCGTATCAACGCGAGAACGAGTTGGATCTCACCGAAAACTGCGAAGTTCACCTGCCGTTTGCATGTCCGGTAGGCAACCTAAGGCATTCTCATTTTTCCTATTGAGATCTTTCATCGCAGAGCATTTGACCGACATCTTTTCTTCTCATCTCATCCACCACAGTGAGTCACTAAAGCTCGAACGCCGACCCGGAGCTCGCGTAGTTCGCCGGAGAAACGAGCTCGCCCTGCTCTACACCGGCGTCCCTGAGGACCAAATCCACCACCACGTGAACCCCCTCGACGCGCCTTCACCAACCCCCTCCTCGCCGACCGTCCTTGCTCGTCGGAGCCGCCACCACGCCTCCTGCCCCTTCCATGTAAGCACACACGCACCCCTCTGTACTCCCTTCTCCTGTTTTTTTCTCTTGTTAGATCGTTCTTTTAATGGTTAACTGCCAATTCACTTTAGATCTAAGAAAATCAGTTGGTTTTAGACAACTAACTCTAGATTAAGGCTTAGTTCTTTTACCAGAATAAGCTGGGTAGGGGTCGGATTCTGGGAGTGTCGGATATGGGGTTCCGGCAAAGCCCTTAAGGTTCGAACTCTGGGGTGCGCGCGAAAATCTTCCCCCTACCGATCCACGTCCTAACGCCTCGCTGAGAATCTAAGCTACCAAATGAACAACACAAGGGACACGAGGTTTATACTGGTTCAGGCCACCATTGTGGTGTAATACCCTACTCTAGTGTGTGGTGTGTGAATTGTCGCAGGGGCTGATGATGAATAGTATAGAGGAAGAACAGCCTCGCGAGGGATGTTCTTGTGGTGGTGTGGTGTTCTGCTTGGGAAGGACTCGGTTCAAGATGCCATCTCTACTGTGGTGGCTAGCCCTATATATAGAGGCCCTAGTCCTCTTACCAAATATTGAGCGGGAAGGGCGCCAACAACGGCCATTTTGAAGGGGAACATCTAGTACAACTTATCCTGACTAAAGTTGGTCTTTGGCTGCCAAAGGCACTGGCGATGACGCCGTCTTGGGCTCCATGGTGACCTCTGTCCTGCCACTCTGTTGGTCTTGGTCTCGTTGGACCGAAATGGTAACCTTTACTTGATGCCTCGGTACTCCGCGCCTGTGCTTGCCCCCTTTGCACCAAAGAGGAAGCAAGGACACTGCACAGGCCGGTGCCCGCCGGGCGCCCGCCTGGTCTCGATCGTCATGGCTTTGCATCACGAGCACCTCGTGAGGTACCCCTACCTTGATCTCTCCGCCTCCTCGCGAGCCTGCCTGGTGAGGCTGCTCCTGAGGAAGCCTTCCGTCGTCCGCCCCACGAGGCTTGGCCCCTCGTGAGGGTCTTGAGCTTGAGTAGAGGAAGATGGGCCGCACTGGGCCACCACTTGAGCCACGCCGCAGGCCGCAGGCAGGCAAGTCTGGGGACCCCTGTTCCCAGAATGCCGACAGTAGCCCCCGGGCCCAAGGCGCGCTCGGACTTGGCTTAGCAGAGAAGCGAAGGGGCAAGTACGGAGCGTCGCGGGCCCCAACAGCCTGCGGCCTTGGGCACCGCATGGCAGTTGATTGGACATGGGCGTCTCCACTTCCCCACGCCACCTCGGCAACTGCCCGACTGACAAAAGGGTTGGTCCGGGTTAGGCTTACCTTCATTGCTCTCATTCGTCTTGCTTCAGATCCCCTTTCTTGCCCTTCGCCCCCTTGCTTCCGAAATCTTCCAGATCCGCCTCAACCTTTCACCTCCGGCGAGCAATGGCGCCTCGCAAGACCCCGACCGGGGCTCCACTGGCCTGGTACTCGCCGACTCTAGATCTCCCAAACATGATGGAGAAGAATCTCGCCCTCACGCGCCTGACAACGGCAGCGCGAGGCAGCGAGATGGGGGAGAATGCGCTCCGGCCTGGCTCCACTAAGCCAGAAGACAAGGGGAACACCTTCTATCCGTTCTTCATGAGCGCCGTCATTGCTGGTCTGGTGCCTCCTTTCTCGGAATTCTTCTTTGCTGTACTCCGCCAGTACAATGTGCATGCTCTGCATATCCACCCCAACTTTGTTCTTCTCCTGGCGATCTTCGCCTACTACTTCGAGGCACACATCGGGGTAATGCCCTCCGTGGCCTTGCTACGCCACTTCTTCTCCCTTCGAGTTTCTGGTGCCAACATCTCGGCGTGCGCGAGTTTTGTTGCATACTCCAAAGCCAATGCCATATCGAAGGCCGGGAAGAGGGCCGATGGCTTCCGGAGCAAGTGGGTCATGATGGACGCCAGATGCACCAACCCCCGGCTGGCGCTGCCGACGGGGCAGCCCCAGATGATCGAGGCGTGGTCTCGTGCGAAGCTTGACGACTGCCGGGCGAAGCTGGTGCTGGAGAAGATGAACATGGACCTGAGGCCGGGCAACCTGAGGGCGGCGAAGCTAACCGAGGCCATGCTCCCGAGGGAGTTCTTGGCACACCGGGTGGCTCCACTTCAGGCGCACTCGCGCCCGTTGTGGAGGCTCAAGGATGCGGACGCCGTCCTCCACCTGAGCTCGGCGGACCTGGCCGACGAGGATCTGACCATGGCCCTCCGCTCCCTGGTCGGGAAGGACGTGGCAAGTCCGGAGGGCGCTCCGTTCCACTTGTTCCTTCGCGATGACTGGGAGCTGGTGGTGAACGCCATGCCCACCTTCGACGGGGACAGATTGGTACCGGCGGAAGCTCTTGGGGATCCGACGGCGACGGTGACGGTGGACTTATCCTCTGATGATTCCGGCAGGAGGGAGGAGGAAGATGAGGAGGAGGAGGAAGAGCACGACTTGGAGGCGACCACCGAAGGGACGGGGGAGACTTCCCCTTGGCGCATGTCCAGCGCCCTCCGCTCCTTGCCGAACGATGACGAGGCCGGCGCCAGGCGAGGGGGAGAGGACCCGCCCTTGATCCCGAAGAAGGACAGGTCGGGGCTGATCTCCCGAGGGTCTACCCCAACCCTGGGGCTGCCCGAAGCCAGCTCCATCCCCTCTGGTGCGCCTTCCTTTGCTTCTAGACCTCCCGAGGCTGAGCCCCGCAGGAGGCTTTCCGGCTTTAAGCTTGGCCGGAGGCCGTTGGAGCCCGCGGCAGCCGACCAGTAAGTACTCGAACTCTGCTTTGCTCCCGTTTTTGTCGTCAAGGCTTGACATCTTTCATCTTTTGGTTAGGCCGCCGCCTGCGGCGAAGAGGCTGAAAGGGGACTCAGCGGCCCTACTCGGGGCAAGCTCGTCTGTTGGGGCCGCGCCTTCATCTGCGGGAAGAGGAGGGAGCAGGGCTCGCACCTCCCCTGCCCGGTCATCCTCGTGAGGCCAGGAGGGATGCACTGGTGGGGAGCCAGCCCCCGTGGCCCTGCTGACTCTGGAGGCGCCTGCGCTTGACGCCGTCGTCGAGACCGCCGAGGCTCAGAAGGTCCCGGCTCCTCAAGTCGTGATCACGCTGCCGTCTTCTCCTCCTAATCCACCGGCTCCCGTCTCCTCCACCTCTTCCACCATCTTGGACCGTGCTGCTGCCGAGCTGAGTCGGCTACGAGAAGATCTCCAGGGCGCCAACCCCCACCTGGTGGCCGAGCGCCTGGAGTTGGTCTCTGGCTGGGTTCGCTCTGATGCTTCCGTCCAAGCGGCGCTGAGCCAGGCCATGACGGCCTCCGAGGAAGAGAAGCAAGTCACTTCCCAGGCCAAAGCCGCTCGCGACGCGGCTTTGAGGGATGCTTCAAATGTCCAGGACCGCTGCAAGGTGCTGGAGAACGAGCTGCAAGGCTTGCGTGATGAGCTTGCCAAGGAGGTTCGCAACCGTCAGGTGAAGGAGGAGGAGATGAAGGCTCGGGAGGCTGCCGTCGGGGATCACGACGCCGAGCTGGCCGCCGAACGCAGCTGGCTGAAGACGCTGGAGCAGAAGCTGGGGGCGGAGAGGGCCGAGATGGACTCCAAGGCGAAGGTCCTGGCTGAGGACTGGGTGGCCTTTGCGAAACTGGAGGAGAAGGCTCGCACGGTGCTGAAGACGCTCTACGAAAGTGGCTTGGAGAAGCCGTTGGCTGGCGCCGAGGACGGCCCTGCCGAGCTGCTTCCCTTCTTGGTCCAGGCGCTTGAGGATGTTGTGGACGACATCGGCCCCATGTCAGAGGCCGAAGCTCGCGTCCTTTCTTCTGCAGCGCTAACACGCGTCCTCAGCCACGTCTACCTTCGCGACCCCAATGCTGACCTCGACGGTGTGCTAGAGCTTGTGAGCGGCGAGCTTGCCACCGCTGCTGCTGAGGCTGTGAAGGGCCGAGCGGAGGCCTTGCTGGCAAAGTTCCGCGCCTTTAGCACCGCGCCCAAGCGAGGTGCTGCCGGCTCCGCGGCTTCGGGAGGTGGAGCTGACAAGCGCAACCCCACCACGAGCGGCAGCGCTGCCAAAGGGTGATCTCCTCGCGACTTCTTTCCTGCTCCAATTCCTGCAACATGTATCGTGCCTCGTGGAGGCGTTCAAACTTGTGTTTGGCATTGTGAGAACAATTTATGGTCTATAATATTTGCTTTTGAATTTCTAGGATTTTGTGGTTTTCCTTCCTATTTGCTTGGTGTTCTACGTCGGCAGGGCCCGGCCCCGCGCATACCTCAGCTGCTGTTAGCCCCGACCGGATCACTAGGACGGGACTAAGGAGTAAGGGGCTACGTCAAGTTAGGCTCCTGAGTCGCGATGCTTAGGAGTCCCCCTTGACGCGCAAACAGCAAATAGGGAGGGGGTGTAGGGGTGGATTTGTCGTTCCACGTCGGCAGGGCCCGGCCCTGCGCATACCTCAACCACGGTTAGCCTTTCGGAACTAAGGGGTGAGGGGCTACGTGACCAGTTAGGCTCCTGAGTCGCGATGCTCAGGAGTCCCCCTTGACGCTCGAACGGTCTTCATACCTTGGCTCCGCTCGGGGAGGGGCGCGCGACGACCAGGTCCGAGGGACCTGGCTGGGTGGCGTGCGCTCGGGCGTGGCCCGGGCGTAGCCCCCGTGTCCATCCCCCTCACGCGGCGCTCCCGAGGGGAGGCGTTGCGATGAGGCCAGACACTGAGCTCTGGGCTCCCTGAGGTTGATATAGCCGTGGGCTGCCCTCAGTTGTTTATCACCAGCGCGGAGCATAGTGCTTCCGTATGTGTACGGGCATAGCCGCTCCTCGGCAGTGTCATCAGCCAGCATAGAGCATGGTGCTTCCACTGGTACATCGGAGGCCCCCCCCTCTGGGAGGATCCCCCGGGGCGTGTACATCCCCGCCCTGACACGTGGCCAGCACGGTAGGGCTAGACGAGGTGTATCTGGGCACCCGTGAGCCAGCGCGGGACTCACGGGGCCCTACCTCAAGGCGGGTTGTGCCTGGCTCTGGGCCTTTGTTGGTGGTACGTTCCTGCAAGATCGTTAGATGCAAATGCTCTACGTCCTCAGGTCCCGGCCCTCGAGCGAGCTCAGCCGTCGCTAGTATGCCAGGTCACGATGCCGTGGACAAGGCCAGGGGGTGAGGGCTGGAGAGCCAGTAAGAGCTCCTGAGTCGCGATGCTCAGGCGCCCCCCTTTTAATGTGCAAGCGATTTGCATGAGGAAGAAAAGGGCCCGCGGTAGGCAGCGGACGATAATCATAGCAGGTCAAATATGCAGGGTGAACCAACTTAGATAGATGCGGGAAAGATACACGCCACTGGGTCAGGCCCGAGCGGCTTGGGGATGATGCAGCCCGAGGGGCGCCCCCAGCAAGGTAAGCTAAAGACATAAGCAAAAGAGATACATGCCGCAGGGACAGACCCACGCGACCTGGGAATGGTGCATCCCTGGTGGCGCTCCCAGCTGAAATGGAACTTGAAAGATGTCACCTGATACCATTGCAGACGAAAGGGATGTTGGAGTAGCAGACGACACGCGGTGAAGAAGCCAATCCTCACGAGCTCTCGGGGCCCTGAGCCTCGGGGGCCCCCGGGGGTCCGGGCGGCCCCTCGAGGACCATCTCCATCTCTGCCAGGACCGCGTGGTGCCTGGCCTCCTGAGCTTCCAGAATGCTCCGCACCAGGCGCTGATGAGCAGCGGCCGTGTTCGGCAGGCCAAAGGGCATGTGAACGTAGCTGTGAGGTGGACCCTCGCAACGTCCCATGCGCGAAGGCCAGAAATGCTCCTGAGACACGACTCGATTGAGCCCTGGGTGGTCGATGCAGATGCGCAACCCGCCATCCTTGCCTGGATGGGGAGCTATGCCAGGTAGGCGGCGGCTGTCGCGCATGATTCTCGATTCCTGCAGCTCCTGAGTGACCTCGCTGATGAACTCCTGAGGGTTGGGCCCTCCTTGCCTCATGCCTTCCTGAGGAAAACGTGCCGTGAAGCACACCTCCAAGTGGTGCCTGAGAGCCTCCCTCGTGATCTTGGCAAAGTCAATGACCCTCCAGGAGAGAGCCCCGAGCCTTGCCCGAGGACGACGCCGGGCGCGCCTTCCTATGCGATGGAGGGAGGCGCCCCTTGGACGGGCGCGGATCCCAGCGTAGTGCCACCGGAGGTGCCTGCGTCCTGAGGCCTTGAGCTGGGTGACGTCTTCTTATTCTTGGGAGCTGTCTCAGGAAGGTTCCCACTCTTGCCGTCTGGGTCCTCAACTGATGCGGCTTGGAAGGCACGCTCAAGAGAGCACACTGCACCCTTCTCTTCACAGGGGACTGTGATGACTCCGCTGCTTCCCGGCATCTTGAGGACATTGTAACCATGGTGAGTTACGGCCATGAACTTGGCCAGGCCGGATACCCGAGGATGGCATTGTACGGCAGGCGAATGTGGGCAACATCAAAGTCGATGAGCTCATTGCGGTAGTTCTTGCGCTGCCCAAAGGTGACAGGGAGGCGGACCTGCCCTATCGGGGTGGTGGAACCATCAGTGACTCCTGAGAAAGGCTTGGTTGGCTGAAGCTGATCATATGGCACTTGGAGATTGTTGAACGTCTCAATGGACAAAACGTTGAGTCCTGCACCGCCATCGATGAGGGTCCTGGTGACCTGCACATTGCTAATGACTGGGGAACAGAGCATTGGGAGGACATCGGCTGTCGCTGCACACTTGAGCTGATCCGCTGAGCTGAACATGATGGCACACGTGGACCACCTGAGAGGGCGCGTGGCCTCGAGCTTTGGGAGGACTGCATTCACCTCATGAGCAAACTGCTTGAAGATGCGCTGAGAAGCCGGGGCCTGGGCACCGCCCAACACTACAGGAATCAGCTACTTTGCCATCTGCCACGGCAGATGGCAAAGGCAGGGTCGGCGGACGACAAAGGTCTTTGCCATCTGCAACGGATGGCAAAAGACTCCGGCAAAGACTAGATCGGCAAAGAGCTACTTTGCCGTCTGCTTTCTGAGGCTGACGACAAAGGGTCCTTTGCCATCAGCAGCGGATGACAAAGAAAGCAGATGGCAATAAATACGCTGTTAGTCCTTTAGATGGCTAACGGCAGCCTTTGCCGTCTGCCATTGTAGGCAAAGCCTTTGCCGTCCGCCGCTGTAGGCAAACTGACCAAATGGGTCAGCCCCCCAGGAGGCACAGGTGGCCGCCGCGTGGCTTCTTTGCCGTCTGCGGCTGTTGGCAAAGGGTCCTTTGCCGTCCGCGGCTGACGGCAAATATCCTGCATTGCCTCTTTTTTTTCTTGTTTTTTTAATCCAACAATTTTCACAGCAAATATATATGACATATATATATATATATATATATATATATATATATATATATTTCACAGGGCTATTTAACAGCAAACATATGACATATCCAACACATAATTAAGTTTCATCGTACATACATATATAGTTCCATCCATTCATACATAGCAAGTTGCACATACACATTGTTCCATCCATACATATTACAATGCAAAGTTTCATCAAGATAGCAAGTTCCATCATAGCAAGCTAGAAGAATACTTGAAGAGAATGAAAGAAAAAACAAGCACTCCATCATAGCTAGGTAGCTTCCGTGAAGTGAATGAAATCTACAAAATGACAAATAAGAAAGTTAGAAAAAGGTGACTAGAAGAAGAAGACTAGAACAAGAAATATATGTCATTTATGAGCTAACTTAGGTGAAATGGATCATAAATGAGCTAACTAAGTTGAAATGGATTGTTTTGGAGCTAACCTAGGTAAGATGGGTCATTTTGGAGCTAACCTAGGTAAAATGGGTCATTTTAGAGCTAACGTAGGTAAAATGGATCATTTTGGAGCTAATCTAGGTAAAATGGGTCATTTTAGAGCTAACTTGGGTAAAATGGATCATTTATAAGCTAAGTAAGGTAAAATGGGTCATTCTAGAGCTAACTTAGGTAAAATGGATCGTTTATGAGCTAACTAAGCTAATTATGCCATTTTTGACATAAGTAAGCTAAGTAAAGATCGTTTTAGAGCTAACTTAGGTAAAATGGATGGTTTTGGAGGTCAGTAAGCTTATTAAGTCATTTTGGAGGAAAAGAAGCTAACTCTAGGTCATTATGGTAAGCATATTGGAGGAAATACAGCTAAGTCTAGGTCTTTATGTATTTTTAAGCAAAACACTAGAGACACTTACCGTGATCATGGAAGTGTAGGAGCGGCTGGCTCGTGCCGGTAGCTAGAGAAGGATCATGCGATGCTTGTCTGGAGTTACGCTGCACCAAAGATCATTTCCAATGTCTCATTAGCATGATGACACTCAAATGTTAAGACTAGCAAGTAATGTCCATTCAAATTAAACTCACCGTGGTCCCAGGAGCAATCACTGGCATCGGCGGAGTGGTCTGACTGGACTTCTCGCACACAGACTGCACATTTGGTTTTGACGACTCAGTCATACTAGTTAGTAATGAGACAAACACTACATGAATGTTTTGGCTAATCTGCAGAAGAAACTTACCACAAGGAGCTCGTACATGGCCCTTGCCTGCATGTCATTCCGTGCCCTCTCCTCCTCCAACATCTTTGTCGTCCTCTCCTCCAGCTCCCGCTGCCTCTCTGCCGCCTCCGCCAGAAGTTTCTCCGTTCTATCTCTCTCACTCTGTATAGCAGCCTGCAACACCACTCCCGTTTACCATTTGTAATCATTGATGGAAGCGCACACAATGTAATGGAGAAAGATAGCTGAGTAAGTATAACTAACCTTGAAGGCGAGTTGGACTGGCCGTTCATGAGGCATTATCTCAGGAGTGGAGCTCGACTGGCGCGCCTTGATCTCCAGGAGAGTGCTAGGACAACGGATAAGTCCATCTCCCATGGCTATGGAGCCATGGGACCTCCCGCCACCAGATATCATCAACAGCTCTGTATCAATGGGACCATGGCTTGGGTTAAAGTCCTCCCCTTTCCTCGCCTTCCCCTGATCTCTATATTTCACGAGCTTGTCGTGGGAGGAGATGTTGGTGAAGTTCTTTGGATCATCGAGGTCAGACGGAGAGAATGCCTTGACTTTCTTGTAAGAGGCAGTGTGGGCCATGGCATACAGGTCGTACACCTCTGGCACCTTATCCGCCTTATTGTAGCATGTCTGAAAGAGAGAAACAAAGTAAATTAGTAATTAAAGGGCTAAAGCTAGCATGATGAAAGAATTGCATGAATCATGAAGCAAACCACATACCCAGTTCCACCCGTACTGATATAAGTTGGAGCTGCCTTGATGGTGTGGCACACCTTCCATTTTGGCACGTTTGTCCTTGGCCTCGTTATGGAGGGCTAGCCATTCTTTTGAGCACCACTCATTGACCAACACCTCCTAACAATCCATCCGATCCGCACACCATCTCGGAGGGGCCTAAGTTAGCAAATAGAAACTTGACCGCTACGACTATGAATTACTAAATGAAGTAAGTACAAGGCCTTAAGAATTACCTTCATGTACTCCTCCTTACTCAAGAACTTCTCGCGGCACGCCGTCTTGGTCTTCTTGATACCATGCGAGGTGTAGTAGTCTCGAACAGCCTGCACCTGAGCCTAGTGCCGTAAGTTCTGTAGCAGGCGCTTGCAGACGTTATCGATAACATTTGCCGCTTCCTCCTCGTATCCCTCCTCACACCTGTAGAGTGTCTGCAATCAAATGAGACAATATTGATTAGTACAATTAATAACTAGCTAGTTCAAGATTTTTAATTGTGTAAAGGAGAAATTGCCCAGAACTTTCTGATCACCACGTCTGCCCTCGTCTTGCACAAGACACCGTCGATAATCTCACCCGGCGGGGCCGAGGTAGCCAAGTAGTGCGCCCAACTCAATCCAAGCTCTGGAAGCTGACCCTCACCAGGCAACATGACAAACCCCGGGAAGTTTTGCCGACAAAGAACTCCAAGGACGGAGTTGGGCCAGCGGACACTATGATGGTGGTCCCAACCCCTGCATCATGACAAGGCCAATGCATTAGATATTTGAAGAAACGTGAATGCAGAAGGGTACAAAAAGATTAAATGCACTTACCTTTCCCCATCAGGGAAAATCAACCACCTCTGCTCACGGGTCGCCGGCACGGACGGGAGCTGTGTACAACCACACTGGTAGACGGTGCCCCCATCCTCCTCAAAATCACTCGGCTCCCCGCCATCATCAGCATGGCCACTCGGCCCCTCAGTCTGATCCGGCCAGGTACCCCATCCAGATGTGTGCTCCTCCGGGGTCTCGTGGGCCGAACTCTTGTGGCCCGAAGGCCTGTCGACCGGAGGCTCGTGGACCGGAGTCCATGTAGCCTCCTCCTCAGATGAGTCCACCCTAGCAGTCACGTGCTCGGGTGAAACAGCTGGGGGTGGCGGCGAGGAAGGCGCCCTGGCAGTCACCCTACCTCCTCTCCCGCGACCATGTGCTCCAGCTCCTCTCTTCTTCTTACCTCGTCCCCTGCTCGGCACTGTGGTCGACGAAGAAGGGCCCGACGGTGTCGCCATACTGTCCACCAACGCTCGGCGGAGAGGTGCGTGTGGAATGGAAGACCTCACACCACTCGCCGATGAAGAAGGGGCCTCAGAGCGCTCCCGACCAGCGCCCACCATCTTTCAACACCTGCCATGACAAAGAGTAAACGAAATTAGTACAACATAAAAAAATACCGACATGAATAATAATATGTATATCACTTAAGTGTATCATCATCAAGTACAACATAAAAAAATTGAATACCCGACACTTGATCAGTATCATCAATAAATGCATAATCATCATCATCACTATAATCATTGATGGGCTCATAGGTTTCTGTGGCACCAACATGTGGAAGGCCACCTTGTCGTGTCGGGGTCGGGGTGCGGTGTCGGGGTCGGGGTGTCTGGGTCAGGGGGCGGGGTGTCGGGGTGTGTC
>NC_041385.1:442974413-442974960 GCF_002162155.2 Triticum dicoccoides
TGGGGTGTCGGGGTCAGGGGGTCGGGGTGCTTCCTTCTATCCTTCTTCTTCTTTCCTTCTCTTCTTCTTCTTCTTTCCTTTCTTCCTCTTCTTCTTTCATCCTTTTCTACTTCTTTTACTTCTTTTCTTTTCTTCTTTTCTTCTTCTTCTACTTCTTCTACTTCTTTTCTTCTTCTTCTTTTTTCATATTTTTTCTACTTCTTTTACTTCTTTTCTTTTCTTCTTTTCTTCTTCTTCTACTTCTTCTACTACTTTTCTTCTTCTTCTTTTCTTCTACATATTCTTTTTTCTTCTACTTCTTTTCTTCTTTTCTTCTTCTTTTTTCATCTTTTTTCATCTAAAACCCATGCACTAAATCTAATACTAACACATATGTAGCACTAAATCTAACACTAACACTAACACATATCTAGCATTAAATCTAACACTAACAATTAAACAGCAAAAAAAAGAAAAAATCGAAAAAAATACTCACCGAAGATGATGGGGGCCGTGGTTTCACGGAGGCAGGGTGGCGGTGGCGACGGGGGCGGCAGGACTCCGGGAC
>NC_041385.1:442975066-443007080 GCF_002162155.2 Triticum dicoccoides
ACACTAACACTAACACATATCTAGCACTAAATCTAACACTAACAATTAAACAACAAAAAAAGAAAAAGAAAGAAAAAAATACTCACAGTAGCCGATGGGGGCTGTGGTTTCGCGGCGGCAGCGTGGCGGTGGTGACGGGGGCGGCAGGACTCCGGGGCGGTGGAGCTCAGGGGGGGCATTGAGGAGGAGAGAGGGAGAGAAACAGAGAGAGTAACGGACGGGGAGGGGGGGCTTGGCCGTTTAGTTAGGTTAGTCTTTGCTGTCCGCCCAGCCTTTGCCGTCCGCTTTTTGTTTATCTTTGCCATCTGCTGCGGACGGCAAAGGTGGGGGGCGTTATGTTTTTTCTAACCAGGTCGGTAGTGGGTGCGTCCTCTCTCTTTGCCATCAGCCAGCGGACGACAAAGATTCTTTGCCGTCCGCTGGCTGACGGCAAAGAAATGACAAATGGCAAAGATCTTCTTTGCCGTCTGCCAGCTGTTTGCTATCTGCTTCTTGGTAGCTGATGGCAAAGACCTTCTTTGCCGTCCTCTAGCAGACGACAAAGAGCTGACAGACGGCAAAATCCCCGATTCCAGTAGTGCAAGATACAAGCGATAGCACGCGGCTCCTCGAAGCCACCAGCCCCCTCGTCTTGATGATGGTCTTCATTCCTTCTTGGTGGTGGTGGAGGGGGGGGGGGGAGGCCTGCGTTGCCTTGCGGGCGATCCTCACGAGGCTGATCCCTCCAAGCCCCCTCGCGAGGCTGGTCCTGCCAGCGGTCCTCGCGAGGCCGGTCACGCCACCCTTGGCGAGGGCCACGGCCTTCCCATCGTCCTTCACCTCTTCCTCCACCTCGGCCATAGCCCCAATTTCCGCGCTCGGGGCGTCGGCCGGCACGCCCTTCTCGCATGGCCTTGAGCTCCTGGCATTCGTTGGTGTTGTGGGTGTGGAGGTCATGGTACACGCAGTACTGGCTGCCCTTGGATGACTCTGGCTGGTCCCTGCCACGCTTTGTGTCTGGCTCTGCTGCGAGCACAACTGCTCCTTTGCGCTTCACGTCCTTGGCCTTGGCTTTCTTCTCTTCAGTATCAGCGGCTGGGAGCTCGAGAAGGGAGTGGCATCCCTCCTCAGCCCTTGCGCACTTGGTCGCCAGGTTGAACAACTCTAGAGACGTGCACAAGTCTTCGTGGATCGCCAGTTCCTCCTTCATCTTGATGTCACGGACGCCATCAGAGAACTGTGAGATGATGGCCTCCTCAGTTACCTTGGGAATCTTGAGATGAGCGTTGTTGAAGCGCTGGATGTACTTTTGCAGGGTCTCTCGGGTTGCTGCTTGATGCGGCGCAAGTCACTCATGACTGGGGGACGATCGCAAGTGCCCTGGAAGTTGACAATGAAGCGGGTGTGCATCTCTTCCCAAGAGGAGATCATGCTGGGAGGCAGGTTCAGGAGCCAGGTGCGGGCACCGTCCTTGAGCACCATGGGAAACCAATTCGCCATTACTTTTTCATCTCCGTTAGCCGCTTCGATGCCCAGCTCGTAGAGCTGCAGGAACTCCGCAGGGTTGGCGGTGCCGTCGTAGCGAGGAGGCAGATCCGGCTTGAACTTGCCTGGCCAGGCGATGCTGCGCAGCTCGATGGTGAAGGCGCGGCAGTCCGCGGTGGCCACCGGAGCCCTTTGCTGACGTGAGGCTTGATCCTGGGGGTCCCCGCGCGCCACCGCCAGGGGCAGCGCGGGGTCTTGTCGCGCTGGCGCAGGAATGCGATCATGGCGCACCAGTGTAGGTAGCACGCGAGCGCCTTCTTGGGGGCGAGGGATTTCTTGGCAGCTCCTTTCTTGTTGCGCGGGCGCCAGATGCGGTGGGTCTCGTCCAGGGGCCGCGCGCCTTGGAGCCAGGGTGCCTTCTTGGGGAGGAGGTGGTGGAGGCACCTCCGGAGCTGCATTACCCACGCAGGACGGAGGGCGAGGCAGGGGAGCCCCCTGCGGCGCTGACGAGCTCGGTGATGCGAGCGAGCCATTCCTCATAAAGGTTGTCGACGGGATGGTAGTGCAGGAGCTCACGCGCCAGGAGCAGCGCGGCGTGTGCGTCCGTGGGGGTGCGACGATGAACCAGCTGGATTCAGCGACGGGGTGGCGGTGCGGCCTTCCTGCCGCACCGAGGGATGCAACAACGACGCCTACTGCTCATTCCCCGTCGGGCCGGTGGCGGCATGGGCGACAGGCGACGGGGAACGGTGGGAGGCCCACCGATGAGGGCCGTCTGAGCGATGTGGGTGGTGAGAGCAGCCCGACGCTCGGCACGAGCTCGGCGAGCGTCAGCCATGGACGCGACGAACGATGGAACGCGGGATGGCGGAAGAAAGATTCCGGCGCACCCCTACCTGGCGCGCCAAATGTCGGATATGGGGTTCTAGCAAAACCCTTAAGGTTCGAACTCTGGGGTGCGCGCGAAGATCTTCCCCTTATCAATCCACGTCCTAACGCCTCACTGAGAATCTAAGCTACCAGATAAACAACACAAGGGACACAAGGTTTATACTGGTTCAGGCCATCATTGTGGTGTAATACCCTACTCTAGTGTGTGGTGTGGATTGCCTCAGGGGCTGATGATGAACAGTACAGAGGAAGAACAGCCTCGCGAGGGATGTTCTTGTGGTCGTGTGGTGTTCTGCTTTTGAAGGGCTCGATTCAAGATGCCCTCTCTACTGTGGTGGCTAGCCCTATATATAGAGGCCCTGGTCGTCTTCCCAAATATTGAGCGGGAAGGGCGCCAACAACGGCCATTTTGAAGGGGAACATATAGTACAACTTATCCTAATTAAAGTTGGTCTTCGGCTGCCAAAGGCACTAGCGATGACGCCGTCTTGGGCTCCACGATGACCTCCGTCCTGCCTCTCTGCTCGTCTTGGTCTCGTTGCACCGAAATGGTAACCTTTACTTGACGCCTCGATACTCCGCGCCTGCACTTGCCCCTTTGCACCAAAGAGGAAACAAGGACACTGCATAGGCCGGCGCCTGCCTGACGCCCGCCTGGTCTCGATCGTCATGCTTTGCGTCACGAGCACCTCGCGAGGCACCCCTGCCTTGATCTCTCCGCCTCCTCGCGAGCCTTCCTGGTGAGGCCGCTCCTGAGGAAACCTTCCGTCGTCCACCCCGCGAGGCTTGGCCCCTCGCGAGGGTCTTGAGCTTGAGTAGACGAAGATGGGCTGCACTGGGCCACCACTTGAGCCACGCCGCAGGCCGCAGGCATGCAAGTCTGGGGACCCCCGTTCCCAGAACGCCGACAGGGAGAATCCCCAAATTCTGGCAAAAGAAGTGGGCCTAAGTGTCGGCCAACCTTTCCTGGCCACCGAGCAAGTAGTTTTTCAGCCAACCAAAACAGGACATGTGTCAGCTCATTTTTATTCCCGTAATTCAATTTCAGAAAAAATAGCAATCTTAGAAAAATCATATCTCCTAGTCTACAGATCCAAATTGAGTGATTCCAATTGCACTGTGTCACAAATTTTATGAAATTTCTGTCATTGACTTGAAATTTTGAATTTGAGTAATTTAAATTTGAATTATTTCAAATAAGCTTCAAACACCATTTTGGCTCTATTTTGAATTCTGGAATAGATTTTGAGTGATTCTTTTTGCTCCTGGTCTCTAGGACCTTTGCCTATCCAGTAGTGTAGTATTTTAGTTTTTGTTTATTTTAAATTAGGGTCTTAGGAAAAATAGTACTGTTTCAGTTATAGTTTTGTTTTAGTCTTTTCTTTATTGTTTTTATTAGTTGTAAATTATTTCTTTTTGTCACTCTTGACATTTATTTTTCTGTTGTACAACAATAGATAATTTTATTATTATAAAAAATATTATTTTGTTTAGTTTTGTATGAAAACTTGTATAGGTCATAGTTAGAGTTTTATAAAAGCTTTTTATTTGTCTCTTTTTGCAAATAAAATTTTATGAAAAATACTTTTTTAAGTTAGTTGATTTACATTTTCTTTTCTGTTAACTTATTAGTTTAGTAATCTTCTTTGTGGTTAAGTTTTACTTAGGACAAGATTATTTTGGTGTGCATCAGAGTTTTTCTAAGTAGTTTCTTTTGAATTTTTTCTGTGGATTTCTATTTGGTTTTCTTAAAGGTTTTCTTGTTTCTTTTTATTTTGGTTGAGTGTTATTATGATTGATAGAATTGATTGCTAGAGTGTTTTGCTTACGTGAATGCCATTGTTTGACTATATAGATTTTTCTTCGGAGAGTAATGAATAGTTCTACCAAGTTATTTCGAGAGCGTTATAATCTTCATCAAGTAATACCAGGCAAGTTCACTTTGACCATTTTTTTCATACCTATGTTTTATTTGCAGGTAGTAGCACCGTAGTGTTATTTGAACCTTGTAGTTGATTAGAATGCATGAGGTAGGAACCCATCTCCCTATTACCAAGCCCGGGACGTTATATAGTTTTAAATTCTATGCTATAGTAGATGGGGTTTGGTACGAGTGCATGAGAGTGGTGTGAAGAAGGAGGACTCTACGTCAATGACAACAACTCTATGATGGAAATCTGCAAGGACTGCATCTTCATGGCCTCAAGACTTGAAGACTCGAGACAAGAATTCAATACACACTACTGTGTGAAGGACGGTTGACGGGCACCCTAGAGAAACCAGTGGATGGCCGGGATGCATGGAGAAGCGCCATGACATCTTGCGGAAAGCTTCACCCAGACTCAAAGAGATGAAGGAATACTTGATGCCTAGAAGCTTACCTATGCAACCGCAAGTCACTATGGGCTCTAGCTTGGTTGACCTTAGTTGCGACTCTGGCTGGGACGGTCTAGCAGATGTAGAACTACGGTAGGATTGGATGAGCACCGGACAGTGGTCAGGGGAACTCTTTGGAAGACCATGTTTTAGTCGTCTTGTTCTCAAACATCATGAAGTGCGAGAACATAAAGAGAGGGATCGAATCTTGCGGGTAAGGTGTACAAACCTCTGCAGAGGGTTAAACCCTAATCAATTAGTCATGTCCTCGTTTACAGACAATTTGAGCATCTGGACTTGGATCTATCTCGGAACTCTCAACACCGGATCGAAAACTTAATTGTGGGCAACTTACGATGATTTGGGCCATGACATCAGTTGGCGGAACCATGTCATGATAGAAAACTCCGCAGTACAGACTCCTGATATTCCTTTGTTGTAGGGAAAATAAAAATCAGCTTTTATGCAAAAACAACTCAGACATAGAGCCATACAGCCATATTGCATATAGTATAGTTTTTTATCATCTGTTTCTCTTATTGGTGATCTTGCCGGTACATTCAATGTACTGACCTACACGGCTGCAATGTATCATGTTACAGATATTTCTTCAATGAGTAAGAGTTATGATACATGGTTACAGTCTACACTCAACCCGCCGATGGTGTTGATGGGGCTCCACACCCGATTGATTATTTCCGCTGAGATTTATGAGGTATATATTAGTTTTATGTTATTTATACATGTGATTGCACTTTGATATATACATTGATATACTGTGTGTGTGCCAGCATACTGATCCAGGGATGACACAGAAACATAGAGGCTTGACCATTTGAGGTCGGGTCACTACAGATATGATATCAGAGCACATGTTGACTATAGAACGTGACCCTAGAAATCGGAAAGCCCTAGGACAAGATGTCTCTAAAACTTTATTTTCAAAAGGATCCATTACTTCTCATCTTTTTTGATTTTATCAAATATTTCCCTCTTAGCTAAAATTGTTAGAATATACCCTTTCCCTTTTGGCCACACGGAGGATCAACTGAAGCCACTTCAAGAAGGATCATATATCAGAGAACTGATGGCCACTTCGAAGTAAAGAGGATTTCACCATGCATTAAAAGAGTTGAAGCTAGAAGAGTTGAAGACTCTGAGGACTTGAAGAATTTGAAGACTCTAAAGATTTATCTGACCTTTAGAGGACCAAACCCCTGTTATAAACTTATGTTAGATGCGATGATTTGTGAGCTTTTCTATGTTTGATGTTTTTCCGACAGCCACAAAACAAAACTCGTTTCTTCAAAACTATTGTTTGTATTGTGTGTATCTCTCTCTATTCTTCTCTCGTATCTCATCCGAAAACCCTTTGACCCAATATATAATGAATGAAGATGGACGCTTACTTCCGAGATCAATGACACATTTGGAGGTAGCACAGTGGATACGGAACATGGAAGATCGCATGAAGGAGCACTGTATTGAAGGGGAGTATATGGTTCCATACACCATACGACAGATAACAGAAGGTGCTGCAACATGGCGAAAGATATGTCAAGCTATAGAAGGATGGAATGGAGCCAATGATTGGTATGAGTTCAAGACCATTCTATTAAGGTCTCGTCTTATCCAGAAGCCATGTGACCGTAAAGTGAAGAAGCCTTGTGCATGCAAGATTTGCGGAGAAATAGGACACACCCAGGAGGAACACAAGGATGGATGCCCTCATTGTGAGGAGAATCACCCAACCGAAGAATGCCCGACTGGGCAGGTTACTTGCTTCCTGTGTGAAGGAGCTACGCACTACCCGGCTCAATGCCACAGTTACCACAAGGTATGAGAATTTACCAAGCAACAGAAAGAAGCACTCAGGGAAAGTTTAGAAGAAACTGTGATGAAGGAAGTTGTTGAAGACCCCGAATAAGGCCTAATCAGATTTTACTCGAATGCTTGCTATTCATGTGGAGAAGAAGGACATTATTCCCAGTATTGCACAAAGGAAAGAGAAGAGTATCCTAGGGACTTCCCGACAGTAGAAGTGAAGTTGGACCCTCAGGAAACAGAAGCTCCGATCATTACAGACAAATCCAGGAAGAGAAAACGAAGGCATCCCCAGAACAACCTAATTTCTACAGTAAAGGACCCGAGTCATATCACTTGTTACAGGTGCAAGGATTTAGGTCATTACACTGACAAATGTCTAGAGAGGAAGCTAAAAATCCAAGGAGTCTACATAATCACAAAGAAGCCCTGAGACATGTCGGAAGTCATTTGTTTTCGCTGCAAGGAAGCGGGACATTTTACTAGGGAATGTCCCGACAAGAGGAAAGCTGGAGCTGAGTAGTTCAGAATTTTAATATCGGTAATAATTGTAGTAGGAAGTATTTATTTTCATCGGGACATGGAGTTGAATTTATGTAATGGAAGTCTGAGATATTGTAATGGTTCGTGAATAAATAAGGTTAATGTGTTCTAATTTCATATGTTGAATTGTATGAGTTGTTACTCTATGAACAAGGATTTGGACCATTTTTGGGGATATGAGAAATATGGTCTATGGATGAAATTGTGCATTTCACTTTAAGGGTGGTAGTACCCTGTGAGAACACCTGACCAATGGATAGGAAAATGTATACCGCAGAGTGGAGTTTGGACAAAATGAGTGAGTTTTATTTTGATGTGTTGGTTACCTTAAGAGTATAAAGGAATGGAGTACTGTTGGAATTAAAGAGGTGTAATATGGAACAAGAATAACTCAAAGGATGAGTTAAGGCTATATAGGTGTTGAAGTGGACCCATAATCCACAAGCCCAGGAATTAATAAGGATCAAGTACCCTCCAGAAGAAGAAATTTCTGGAAGAACCTATGATTCCAACAGTAGACGTTTCTTAGGAGGATACGAAAACCCGAGAGTGGTGAAGTAACGATAGATGTTTCATTCAGCTTGCAGAATCAATGGATTTACCCAAACCCTGTTCGAGGACAAGCGAAATGTTGCAATGCTTGTGAGACTGCCCGAGTGTTAGAACCGCGAGATTGGCTAAACCTTATACAGGGTAACGATTTGGGTGCGGAATGGATTGATCACCATACCGACTTACTCTCATCATTCTCTCTTGCTATTTGGAATGGTAAATCTGGAGTGACTTACCCGTAGTAGAGAGACGACGATATCGAGATCTTGTTTAAACCTTAGAATGGTAGGACTACTGATCCATGTAGAGGAAACCGTTGCCAACCGTAGGATATATGGTGAGATTCAACCCAGACCATTTTCATGCAGGACAAACCATGAATGATTGACCACCAAGAGATTTTCAATAATGGTTTAGTATTGGCGACAGACCTGTCAGCTAAGAAGACCCAGTATCGGAAGAACCTTACCATGAAGAAGGGATACATGATTTTGAAGAAAACGTTATGCCCTACCGAAAGAGCCTCCATGCAGGAGTCACTCTGAAGATATGATAAGATCGACAGTGTCCACACTAAGGATGGAGTATATGAGTTTTGATGGAACCGCAACCATGCTTCTAAGTGTGGTAGCACCACAGACCCCTCTAGACAATGGAATTTTTAAGAAGACCCCCAGACCCTAACCTTTCTTGCTAGCCTCTTCAAATCTCGAGGACGAGATTCAATTTAAGTGTGGTAGGTTTGTAACATCTCAAAAATTCTAAATTTTGGAATGTTATAATAAATAAATAGCTTTGATTGATTGATTGTTTGTTTGTTTGTGCGATTGATTGTGTGAAATGAGTGGAATTTGAAACTTTTTTGAAATTTGAATGAGAGGGAATAAAAGGACTTTCCCAAAACTTTCATCTTTGCAATTTGATGGCCATGAATTCAAATTCATTTCATCACAAAGCCCTAGAGTGAAGATGATATGACTTCTTCCATTTGAAATGAAAAGGGTTATGAAAAGATTTGAATTCCATCTGAAAATTTTTCAAATTCAAAATTTATGCAACTCAATGATTTTCAGGAGAGAAGATAAAATGACTTCTTCAATTATATGAAATATGAGTTGGAAGTTAAAAAGAAACAAATTGAAAGTCATTTGGAAGTATTTTGAAACCCCTTTCAATTTGGAGTTATTTGGATTGTATTTAAATTATTTTTCTCCAAGAATAAAATACATGGAAAATAGGGTAAAATTATTCCCTACAGTAGAAAAGTGGAGAAAAATAAATTTGAAATCATTGTGGTATTTTAAAAATGATTTTTATTTGGTTTTATTGCAACAGTAGCATTGTTTGCTTTATTTAAATTTTTGTGGAACTTATGTGCCACTGAAAATATGTTCATGTTTTAGGATTTCTTTTTCTGAAAATTTTGATAAATATTATGTATATATAAAACTTTTATTATTTTCTCTTTATTTTTGTTTTTCTTTCCTGTCTTTTATTTAAAAAAAGGCCGAAGCATAACTGGCAGAGTACCAGGCCGCCCACTAGGTCCAATAGCGCCCCTTCCCTTTTCCCTCATGGCGCAGCCCATTCTCTCTCTTTTTTCCTTCCGTTCCTCTTCTTCATATACAAGAAACAGAACAGGATCCAGCTCGCGCTCGACGTCGCCTCCGCGTCCGATCTCTTCGGGAACCCTATCCCGAGTCAACCCCACGCCCAAGCAAGATGTCCTATAAATAGCCACGGCCTTCCTCGACTGATTCCCCCATACACCTTCGTCCAAACCCTCCCGTATCAACCGCGAGAACGAGTTGGATCTCGCTGAAAACTGCGAAGTTCACTTGCCGTTTGCATGTCCGGTAGGCCACCTGAGGCCTTCTCCTTTTTCCTATTTAGATCTTTCATCGCGGAGCATTTGTCTGACATGTTTTCTTCTCGTCTCGTCCACCATAGCGAGCCACTCGAGCTCGAACGCCGACCCAGAGCTCGCGTATTTCATCGGGGAAACGAGCTCGCCCCGCTCTACACCGGAGTCCCCGAGGACCAACTCCACCACCACGTGAACCCCCTCTACGAGCCTTCCCCAACCCCCTCCTCGCCGGCCGTCGTTGCTCGTCGGAGCCGCCGCCACGCCTCCCACCCCTTCCTTGTAAGCACGCATGCACACTACAAAAAAAAGACACATCCGTGACATTTTGGGCCGAACGAATTTTTTTCTGTCATACTTATGACACTTCTATGACGATAATTGTGACAAAACCCGGTATCATCATAGATGTGGTGGGCTCCTACTTCTATGACAAAAAATCATGACATAAAATGGGCTTTTCATCCTGTGCGGGTCGGAGACGCAGCTGCATGACATTCTTTGGGCCGTCCATGATGAAAAAACCGTGGTAGAAGCGAGGGCGAGGAAAATATTGGGGTGTTGTCGGTTATGGTGGGTGGTCGAGGCCGAGCGATGCATGGAGGTTTGCGCATTTCGCTCGTATACGCACGTGCATGGATGTGAGGTGTTGGGCTCTAACTGAACCTTAGCGAGGCGTTCGCCTACTGAACCTGAGCGATTGCACTGCAGGCTACACGTTACTGAACCCGAGCGATCGATCGATGTATGTTAACTGAACCTGATCGAGTGATTCCTTCGCTACTGCTGCTAACTAAAGCCGATCGATGCTGCCTCTGGATGAACAATGAGCATTGCAGGGGGCGTTTGGATGAACAGTTCCCGGTGGGGGTGGATGAACAGGGACCCCGTGGTGTTGCCTCTGGATGAACAGGACCCCGATTGATCGAGCCGTTTGGGGCTGGATGAACAGGACCCCGTGGAGGGCTGGATGAACAGGATGACCCCGTGGAGGGTTGGATGAATAGTAGAAGGTGGAGGGCTGGATGAATAGTAGATGGTGGAGGGCTGGATGAACAAGAGCCCATGCAGAGGGGTGGTTGAACATTAACCGGTGGAGTAGCGCGCGGTGGAGGCTGGATGAACAGGAGCCCATGGATGAACAGTCACAGGTGGAGGCTGGAGGAGGTCGACGATGGATGAACAGTAGCCCGTGGAGGCTGGAGGAGGTTGACGGTGGAAATGAACAATATCCCATGAAGTCCCGTTTTGCGGTACGCCACACCCTCCCGATGAACAGGACCCCCGTTTCGACCGTAGCACTCCAACACAAGTCCGTTTCCTCCGTTTTGCGGTACGCCACACCCCTCCCGATCAACAGGACCCCATTTCGACCATAGGAGGTCCAACACAAACCGTTTCCTCCGTTTTGTGGTACGCCATACCCCTCCTGATGAACAGGATCCCGTTTCGAATGTGGCCGGTCGAACACAAGGCCGTTTCCTCCGTTCTGCGGTATGCCATGCCTCGTTTCCATCAGCTGTTTCGTCCAAGCCCTCCCGATGAACACAACGACGCATTCCGTTTCGACCCAGCCGGTTGGCTGCCCATGAACACGGACGACGCTGTTTCTCCGTTCCGACCCAGCCATGTACACGAGCCCTGGCCGTATGTATGCATGAGTAGGCGTTCGAGACCCCGCCCGTATGTACGTACGTGGCCGTATTTTCTTTCTTGCACCCTGGCCGCTGTACGTACGTGTACATGCTATGTGCGCGCCTCTACCACGACACGTGGACGCCTCTACATTGACCAGTATATACATACACGTTGACCAGAATGACAACGCTACGTATGCTTCGACCAGGTGAGTCCCAACTGTCAGACACTTCCTTGCGTGCGAAGATGTAGCTGGTGGGTTCCAGCAGTCAGGGGGGCGAATCATTTTTTTGCCCGGACGCACTTCCTTGTGTGCGAATATGTAGCTGGTGGGTCCCAACAGTCAGGGGGGAACATTTTTTCATGAAATACGGTGGCCCGTCCGCTGGTCCCCGCTGTCAGGTGGAGGAATAATTATTTTGCATGTAATAAGGAGGCACTTCCTTGCGGCTGCCGTGGACCCAGCTGTCAGCCTCTCCACGTACAGTACTCTTCCGATGAAAGTCGGTCGTTGACCATATTGACCACGCCGTGCCGAGAGCACCACGGTGGTGGACAACGGTGAGGCCTAGGAAGGGGACGACGCGGAGCCGGGGAAGACGCGTCAGTGGATGCCCACGCGGAGAGGAGTACGGGGGTTCACTGGTTCAACTATGGTGTTAGGCTGCCATCGCCGCAGAATAACATGGGGTGTGGGTGAGTGGAGGGATGGCTTGGCCAGTGGTGGGAGTAGTAGGGGGCGATGAGGCCTCCGCGGCAGCATAGCCGACCACGGGAGGCAGGAGCAGGTGGCACGACCGGCGCTGCTTTGGGCGCCTGGAGCAAGAAGACCAGAGGTTGAAGAAGCACGATGGCCGTTGGATGGACATTGTATGGCCACTGTAGCTAGAATCGTTTATATTGACTAAGTTGACAAAGCCCTTGGTACGCGTCAACTTAGTAGGCCCACAGGTCAGCTTCCGAAATGATGCGCCCCAGATGCCAGGGGGAGGAATCATTTTTTGGGCGGGTGAAGCAAGAATATCCGAGATTGAAGAAGAAGCACGTCATCGGTTGGATGGATATCCAATGGCCACTGCTGCTAGAACCGTGTGTTGACTATAAGTTGACAAAGCCTTGCATAGGCGTCAACTCTTTTTTTTGAGGGGACGCGTCAACTTAGTAAGGCCACAAGTGTGTGGCAGAGAACTTATAGCCCATTTGAGATTTGTAAGAATGTGCAACCCATTTTTGAATTCTAATGGAATTTACTACAGCCCATTTACAGTTTGTTTTGATAGGATCCGAAATATTTTTATCCCGAAATTTCTAGTCAGATGAAATACAATTTCAATATAAATTTATATTACGTAAAAATCCAAAGAAACATTGCGCTCGCAACAATTAATGAAATTAAAACTTTCAATATCCAAAAATAATATTTAATAAAGTAATTACGTGTTTGGTGCATTTTTTATAGTTACTGCCTGGTTTTTATAATTACATCCCATTTATTATTTTTAAAGCCCATTTTCTTGTTAAGCCTAATGCATCCCTCCTAGGAAAGATTTGCACCCCAGCGGGGCGGAGAATAACAACTTGACCTTGCCTGGGTATTCCTAAAAAAAGTATAGCTGGGCTAGCCATTTTCAGCTTGAAAGAAAATAATATCTAGGCTGGATATTAGGCCTGGGCTAGACGGGCCACAGCCCGCCCAGTTAATATCTGCAGCGATGTTTTCGTTGATGTTCAGAGAAGAAAAATTAATATCTGGCCTGACCTTGCCTCGGTACCGCATGCGGGCGGCGGAGGCTGCGGCCGCCTACAAAGAGGGCGATGAAGCGGGCAAGGCGCTGTTTGGCGAGACCGAGGACGAGGCAGAGGACAATGCCGGCTCCGACGAGTCCCCGCTCTGCTGGCGTCGACGAGGCCCTGCTCCGCTGAGGCCCCGCGGCACCAACAAGGTAGAGGACACCGCCGGCTCCGCCGAGGCCCCGCCCCGCCAACAACGAGGCAGAGGACATCGCTGGCTCAGCCGAGGCCCCAACCTACCGGCAATGAGGGGGAGGATTTCCCCCGCTCCGCCAAGGCACCGTCCGCCGGCAATAAGATAGAGGACATCGCTGGCTCCGCCGAGGCCCTGCCCCGCTGCCAATGAGGCCGCGCCACACAGAAAACGAGGAAGAGTAGAACACGGTAGGTCGCCGCTGCTCGGGTCCAAGTAAGGCCACCGCTTCTACCCTCCAGTTGTAGCCAAGCTAGGGGTTGACCATTGACGGCCGGTTAGCTTCTTGGCGGCAACGTGGAGTTGGAGAGCTATGTTGGAGAAGGACACTGCTTCTACTTAACTGCTGGTGCAGTTGGCTGACTGACACGTGGGCCCAATACGCATCTGGGCCACATGTCAGTTATGCAACTCCACCTACAGTTAACTCACTGAAGCTTCTGTTTGGCTCAGCCGGACACAGGTGGGTAGCTTCGGTTAATTAATTATATCTCCAGTGCACCCCTTTTTAGTTGAAGAATGTATGAAATGTAATGAAATCCGACATGTTTATATGAAATCCAACTGTGTATGAATGAATTTATTTCGATTAGTTTGAATTCTTGTATCACTGGCATTGGATGAACATGCAAAACAATATGTACTAGCATTATTCCCAGGGTGATCACCTCGTTTGCAGCAGTTTCACATGTACTCCCTCCGGTCCTTTCTAGTCTGCATACAAGTTTTGTCTACAGTCAAAGTATCTCTACTTTGACCAATCTTATATATAAATGTATGCTCTTTCACAATGTGCGAACTAAAAAGGAATAGAAGGAGTACAAAGAGTTTGAGCAGCTTTCTAGCGTTCCTGTACATTGCAATCAAACACACAGGCCTGGCAATTCATAGAGAACATTCAAAACAATCGATGATTATGCATATTAGCGATTCACATGTCAGAGCCAATATTTACTTCACAACTAAAGAATAAAGAAAAAAATTGATCGACGTTGCTGACAGCAAAGGGCGTCCCATTCGAAAATATCAAAGCATGTCTTCTTGCTAAAATCAATGAGCAAAATTTGGCAAGGTTGTCCCATTCCCAAATATCAAATGCCTACGATTGTGGAATGGGCAGGGTTTGCCATTAGTTTGGACATTGACATGGCACCTCGTGCTAAATAAACCACCTGTTCTTTTTGTGCAGTTCCACCAAAATCAACCAAATTCGCGCGTAGCTTGTATGATTTCTCCCTTAAATATGTTGCAACACCTTGAACTTATCAGCACCTCCTTTCTTGCGGTGGAAATGAATGATTCGATGTATTCATGAACATTTTGTGCAGTTCCCATTGAAATCAAGCTAAGCACCCCTGTTTACACAAATACAAAAAAAGTGATTAGTATAAAGCAAACTGTACTATGAATTGACAGTTTAAACAGGCACCTACATGGTCCATGTAGAGCACACTTTTAGAAAAATGGAACTCACCGGAAAGAATCATAGAACAACATTGTACTCGCACATCACAGCAAGAAAATGGATATTTGTCAGTCCTTTTGAGCTGAAGTTAGTTTGGTCTTGTGGGGAGTAATGTAACCATCCTTCAACTGCTCCTTCTGATGAGAAGATAGACAGGGCTTCTTCATCCTGGCATAATCGGAACTAGTCACTTCACGTACTCCATATTCTTCTTTAGAGGAGGATGATCCTGTTATGCAAAGACAAGAGGACAACTAAATGCTAGTATCCCCGTTTGCTCGAAAAGAAGGAAAGGAAATATTTAAAACAATACAGATGAAGCACTTCTCAAGGACAATACCACATTTTCATGATAGTATCTAAATAGTAGCACAACACCAATAGAGATGACAAAGCTCAATCATATGGATGAAATCAGTGGGCGAGTACCAACCTTTGTCAGGAGGCTTATTGTGTAGAGCATACAGATGAAGCACTTCTCCAGAACCATCTGTTGCTATCTACTGTGGTGGCCATGCTTACTATATACTCCTCGATTAGTTTAATGTTTCCAACATCTTCTTGTGCAGTTCCACTAAAATATATGGTATCTTCAAAGAAGATCCATGTTTGCACAAGTAGAGATAATTACGTTTTACATAATTAAGAGTGGCATCAAATCAGTGGCAAAACAATTGCTCGTTCCAGCCATAGCAATAAATTAAGATGCAAAACTATATCATTACTTGTGTCATCACAGTTCTAGTGCTTCATTACAGCACCGGGAGTTGAGTTTTGTTTTTCTTCCGCTTGTTCTTCCCCTTCATCACTTGGTTCAATAACAGACAAGCTTTGCCTTCCATGTAAGATTTGGCATGTCAATTAGGGAGCACAAGTATAGCACTAAACAATGACATTAATTTTCTGATGAAAGTGGCAAAATACAGGCCAACAGTTGTGAAATATCCTTATCTTACCTCAATGGGATATTAGGGTGCACATACAGATTGGAAGTCTTGTCTCCATTTGTGCAGTTCACTAAAATAAAGCAACATTACCGTACAAGTAGCACAACATATGAAAGCACACTGCAAAATCATGTGAAAGAAGGCTAGTACTGACCTCTCATGACGCGAAATTCAAAGAACTCACAAGAAGAAGATCTGAACAAAATTTGCCAACACGGATAGGAAGTAAGATCTCCTCTTGTGCAGTTCCACTAAGATCAAGCAATCAAGCAACGTTGTCGGTGTGACATTTTGGTTGAACTGCACAAAACACTCTTAAAACAAAAGTGTTTTGTGCACTGCAACAAAAGGTCACAATGGCAACGAGGTGAAGTAGATAACCCTGTTTACACAGAGGTGCAAAGGAAACAATTAGTGGTCAATAATGGTGGATGACACAAAAGCCAACAAAAAGAAGCATCTACCTTATCTAAACGGGAAAGAAAGCAAGACAGTAGCATTTCTCAAACGGTGGCATTGATTAATATTAACATAGAGATTATATTAACAATAAAATTCGTTAAACATGTAATTTGCTTTTAACTGTGGCATTGCATCAATTTTCCAGCGGCATTATTAGAGGGTGTTTGTTTACAGGGACATTTTGGTGTAGGGACTAAAAAAACTCCGTGTCAGTCCCATCTAAACCAAACAGGAGGGACTTTTAGGGACTAAAAGTGGGCATATGGGACTAAAGAAAGAAGACCCCGAGGGAGAGTCTTTTTGGGACTTTTTCCAACAGTTGCCCCTGCCACGCATCGTACCTTGTCTCTATTAGTTCATTACTAGGGGTAACATGGTATTTTAGCATGTCATTTAATAACCTCTAGTCCATGTTTAGTCCCTGGAACCAAGAAGGTAGGGACTAGAGAGTTTTTAACCAAACTGGGCCTTAGATTAATAATAGCTAAAGAGTTGCACGGGATAGTGGACGCACCAGCACCATGTGCATCTACTGATGTATTGGGGTGATGCACAATCTGTTGCAACAAAGAACAAAAAACCAAGGAGCATATTTGTGTTGGTCCCAGTTTTTTTATCTTTAGACACCTTTCCCTATGTGAGCGCAGCAAATCTATTCCTACTCAAACTCTACAGCCTTGTCCCCCCAAAAAAGATCAGTTTGTTACAGATGTGTGTACTGCGTTTGTCATTGTTTTCCCTTTTTGACCAACATAGGTGCTGGATAGCCAGTGTCTACTAGTACTTTCCCCCTTACTTTCCTCTTTGAACCACGTCCTAGATTTATGCTATACAACTTTCCCCACTACTTTCCCCCATTCCTTTCCTCTTTGAACCACGTCTTAGATTCATGTGATACAACTTTCCCCACTACTTTCCCTCTTCCTTTCCTCTTTGGACCACGTCCTAGATTCATGCTATACAACTTTTCCCACTACTTTCCACCCATTCCTTTCCTCTTTGAACCACATCCTAGATTCATGGTATACAACTTTCCCCACTACTTTCCTGTTTGATCCAACACCTAGATTCGAGTGCAGAAGCGGAAAAAGCCCACATGCAGCTAGAGCAATGCATGTGGAATAAGTAAATTATACCTTAAGGTTCTTGGGGTGTGGTACGGTGGGCGACCAGAGGCCGTTCGACCCACACTATGTACGATGGCAAAGAAGAAGGGGTCAGAGGCCCTTCCGCGCCGCCGCTGGGTGAAAGTGAACAGCTGCGCCGGTAGTGGATTCCCTCCCTCGCCGATGGCGACAGCGTTAAGCCTCCTTCCCTTCTCGGTGGACGGATCATGCCGGCTCTTTGACCAACAGTGAGGGGAGAGAGAGAGGCCAACAAAGTCTTGTTTAGATCTGGAGAGGGTGAGAGAGTGTGAAGAGAGCAACTACAAGCGCTGAGAGAGAAAGGCGAACGAAGTCTTGTTTAGATCTGGGGAGGGTGAGAGAGTGTGAAGAGAGCAACTACAAGCGCTGAGAGAGAGGCCAACGAAGTCTTGTTTAGATCTGGAGAGGGTGAGAGAGTGTGAAGAGAGCAACTACAAGCGCTGAGGCTCCAGCGTGTATATATATACTGGAGAGAGAGAGAGTGTGTGAAGAGTGCAAACCCTAGAAAACAAGCGCCGAGGCTGCAGCTTGTACGTGATGAGGGGATTATACGGTCACTACTAGATCGTATAGCTCCGTATCCATCCATTTTGACTAGTCAAAGAATCCTCCTGGCATGGATTACACTAAAGTGTAGTTATCAAACCCGAGACCTCAAGTTTGATGAGCGAACGGGCTAACCAGCTACACAACCCTCCAGTTATGTTCAACGAGAGGAAAATAACCTTTTATACATTCCTGCATTCGTGTGACAAGCATGCCGTGTTTTTTTGTGTGTGGGAGTCATTGGGATTTAAATCATAATCGTGTCATGTGGCTTTGGTGGTAAGACTATCCACAATGGTGCAGAAATAATGCAGCCTTAGTCACCTTACCTCTCTCCACGTAGTACGTTGGGTCCCACCAGTCAGAGGATGAAACAAGAAAAATTAAAAGCGCCAATGGTGTATCTTACCTCACACATCTCGCTACTGCTCGGGAACACTGTCCAATTGATCCCTCTTTTCGCTCACGTACTATTTTAAGTGAATCCTTATTATAACATGCACACAATTTTGGGCACTTGTATTCGACCTAAGTCAGTGTGCCACCGTATCTCGTACTACTCCCTCTGTCTAGGTGTAATAAGTCACGTTAGAAGGTGCAGCGGGACCAAGGTGCAAGTAGATTGGAGGAGAAGGAGAAACTTGACCAGTCATTCCTCCAATCAAAGCCCTGATTTCTGTCTCTAAACACAACAATTAATCCAAACAACTAAGAGATGCCATTTTAGCTACCATGCAGGGCCACGTATTAACTCGCATGCAAGCCGACTTTGATTTCTTGACTGATCAACGCGTAGTTGCGCTCCATGTATTGGGTTTCCGGGGGAGATAACAAGGCAGAGTAAGGAGCGTTTGGTTACATTGCTTAGGCTGGTCATAGTGGTGAGTAACTTGGACTACTCCTTCTGTCTAGGTGTGTAAGTCATCTTATGAAAACCAAATAATCCCAAAACATTTAGGCACGGTGCATTAACTTCTACCTCGTTTCTTGTTTCTTCACATATCAACCAATAAGAGACAAGGGGTGTGTATGCTTTTAATGACTTGAGACTATTACCAAACACGACATGCAGTGGTTAGTTCATTGCATGCAATGTTATTAATTAGCAAATAAACATTAATGTCTCTCGTTTTCCCCTCCTCCTTGGTCACGGTGCACAACCTAAGATGACTTCACCTAGACGAAGGGAGTAGTGACATGCATATGTTACTAGTCTATGTTACTACTACGCGAAGTTTGTCGTCGGAAGCGAGCCGATCTGGCTCTCCTGAGCTAGCAAGGTTTTTCTAGCCCACCTAAGCTAGCTGGCCCACAAAAGCTAACATATTTTAACAGTTCCAAGCGCCTAACCTTGCCCGGCTATGCTATAAGCTGTTCTTGCTAAGGATCCAAACGCTCCCTAAGTAACAACGCTCGCTAGCAACAAGGCCAGGAGGGGATTGAGATGCGAAGTTAATGGACGACGCCTAAACATTTTGGGAATATCTGATTTCCGTAAGATGACTTAACACCTAGACGGAGGGAGTACTACTCTTAGTCCAGGTTTGATGGAATATTCGTCACCTCTTCTCTTCTTGTACGTACTCCATTTGTATCTCACTTCCTGTGGCTTCGCACTCGCACGATTTTCCTATTCTATGAACATGTGTGTGCGTGTGCGTCTCTGTGTGTGTGGGTTTAACAACATGTGTGTGTTAGAGAGAGCGGCATATTGTCCTACTCCTACAGAGAGATGGTGTGTAGTGTACAATTTTAGCCGCGAGTACATCCTCTCGTTTCCGGGAGTCCGGTAGGGACAGGCGGACAGCTGCCACGCCCGCTCCTGACCAGCCTGGCCCACCCAAAGCCCCTCCATCACCCGCGCGCGCTTTGCGCCCGAAACGGTCAGCACCGCTCCAAAGAATCGGTGCTGCATTCATGCCCGGACAGAGCGGACGCGACCTCTCACTGGCGCCTGCATTGAAGGGAGAAGCGGATTCAAGAGTGATGGTTGCTTCGTCCGTCCAACTTACTGCTGGGTCTATGCGATTTGACGGCTCATTGGTCATTATTACGGATGTGGTAGGACTGCTAGATGTCCCACGGTTTCGGCGAAAGGAGGTACTACTAGATTACAATTTTCTCCATTCTTACAATGGAGGAGTGTAAGAGCAGTGAAAACACGCAGGCTCAGTGATTACATGGCCCACCTCACAGTATCACCATATTCTCTGGACACCGTGCGACACCTAACTCTTTACATAGTACTCCCTCGGTTCCTAAATATAAGTCTTTGTAGAGATTCCACTAGGTGAACTACATACGGAACAAAATGAATGAATCTACACTTAAAATCTGCGTTCAAAAAAAATCTACACTTAAAATGCATCTATATACATCCGTATGTGGTTCATGGTGAAATCTCTACAAAGACTTATATTTAGGAACGGAGGAAGTACTAGTATAGTACGTATAAATTTATCAGCGAGATAAATTTGTACAATGCTATGAAGCTTCCAGCTTCTGTTACATGTATCTTGCGTCCAAGGTTGCCCGTTGCAACATTTCATCAAATACAAAGGAGACTAACATGCATGCTATTGCATCTCAATGATTGACAGATCATAGCAAATATGTACTCCCTCCGTTCCAAAATAAGTGTCTCAACTTTATGCAAACTTTAGTACAAAGTTGTACTACTACTAAAGTTGACACTTATTTTGGAACAGAGGCAACTAAAGAAAAAAATGATCCATGCAGTCCCTAGCCCTTGAACCGTAAACCCTAACCAGGCTTCAATTTGCTGGCAACGTTCGAGCTTCCTAAAAATGAAGTTTGCAACCTTTTGACCATCGGATCATTTTGTGCAGTTTCACAAAAATTGAGATGAGCATCCCTGTGGAAAAGAAATTGAAGAAGCGTGATTGGAATAAGATTACTTGGACTAGTTGATGAGACATAAACTCATCACAAATACAGTACGTAGAAGTCAGTAGAGGTATGCGTCGGTGTCAAAACCGGCAGATCTCGGGTAGGGGGTCCCGAACTGTGCGTCTAAGGCTAATGGTAATAGGAGGCTGGGGACACGATGTTTACCCAGGTTTGGGCCCTCTCGATGGAGGTAATACCCTACTTCCTGCTTGATTGATCTTGATGATATAAGTATTACAAGAATTGATCTACCACGAGATCATAGAGGCTAAACCCTAGGAGCTAGCCTATGATTATCATTGTTCTTGTCCTACAAACTAAACCCTCTGGTTTATATAGACACCAGAGGAGGCTAGGGTTACACAGAGTCAGTTACAAAGAAGGAGATCTAACATCCGAATCGCCAAGCTTGCCTTCCATGCAAAGGAGAGTCCCATCCGGACACGGGACGAAGTGTTCAATCTTGTATCTTCATAGTCCAACAGTCTGGCCAAAGTATATAGTCCGGCTGTCCGGATACCCCCTAATCCAGGACTCCCTCAGAAGCTCCTGAACCAGGCTTCAATGACGACGAGTCCGACACGCAGATTGTCTTCGGCATTGCAAGGCGAGTTCCATCTCCGTATACTCCAAAGTAGATTTCAAACACTAAAATCGTGTCCGACTCTGCAAGACAAATTTCACATACCACCGTAGAGAGAACAATATTCCACAAATCTGATCTGCTGACAACTTTAGGTAACATGACATCACACCATGGCTGGGTCATTATTCGAACCATTTTCTCACAACCAGCCACCGCACATACTACGAGGCGGTTTCCTTGGCACGTCTTGTCGAAGCAGAGATCGTGTCCCCTTATCACGTGATTCTCATTAATATGGGTACGGGTAACCCAACCGTGCCATTTAACGTGGCGCTTGGGAAACGAGAGATTTTAACAGGCAAGTGGGGAGGCGCACAGTTTTCGCCGCCTCTATAAAGAGACAAGGATCCCCCATTTTTACCCACGCCCTCTTCCTCCTTTGCTCATCCATTCTCGCACTCTCGAGCCCCAGTGCCCAAGTTCTCACCTTCTCCGTAGGACCATTCGCAGCATGCCCGGAGCGGGCGGCAAGTGGATGGCCTCCTCCGTCATGGAGGAGGATATTGCCAAGCTTCGGACGGCCGGATACCTGGCCGCAAACGTCACGCACAGGCTTCCGGCGGAGGGACAGATCACCCCCACTCCAAAATCTCGGGAAAGAGTAGTGTTCCTCTCCCATTTCGTCCACGGACTAGGATTTCCACTTCACCCATTTGTCTGTGGGCTCATGTTTTACTATGGGCTATATTTTCATGATCTAGCCCCAAACTTCATCCTCAACATCTCGGCGTTTATCGTCGTGTGCGAGGCCTTCCTCCGCATCAAGCCCCACTTTGGCCCGTGGCTACAAATCTTCTGCGTGAAGCCGAACATCGTGAGTGGCCAGCAAGCGGAGTGCGGATGCGCCATGGTGGGCAGAATGCCCAATGTTACCTGGCTTGACGGCTCCTTCGTGGAGACCGTGAAAGGGAGGCAATCGGGGTCGTTCTACATCACCGAGCCGCGCGATGCCAACTGGGCGCCGGCCCCCGAATTCCGATCCGGAATCCCCATGTGGCTCACCTCCTGGGAAAAGAAGGGCCTGGCCTAGGTTGAACCTGCAGAGCTGACCGGACTTCAGAACTGCATAAAAAACATGATGGACAAGAAGATCAAGCTCGTCAATGTGGTCCAGGTTATGCTCGTCCGCCGGATCCTTCCGTGTCAAAGACGGGCATTCAATATGTGGGAGTTCGATCCGGCCGAACACCAGACACTGATAGAGCTTTTCGACATGACACATAAGGACGTCTGGCAGGTGATGTTCCAGGCCAACGAAGTAACTCCTCCCACTTCCGAGGACCGAGGACTTAGCGCCACGCGGCTCGCCAATCCGGTAAGTTCTCTGAACATCACAAGATGTACCTTTCCCAGCATATTCATGGGAGGATTTTAAGTCACCATTCTTATCCAAATAGGATTACGTGGCGACGGTGGAGCGGATCGACTGTCCAGCTCTGCTGCCGGAAGATCCAGCAACCGCACTCTTGACGGAGATGCTGGTTCCGGCGCCTTACAACGTGCCGGAGAAGAAGGCCAAAAAGAAGGCCACGAGGACCAGGAAGTTGCACCAGACGCCTCTCCGTAGACGATGTGGCGCGCTCCTCCCACGAAGGGGAGGAGAGGAAGAGGAAGGCCGCCCCATTCGGGGAGGCCGAAAGTTCTAAGAAAGCGGCCGCGGGGACCAGGAAAGGCCTCCGGTGGAGGGCCGTAATAGACTCGTCGTCTGAGGACGCCGAGGCATATTCCTCCCACGGAGACTGTGGAAACATGAAGAAATTCCCCCCTCCCCGCATTAGGGAGGAGAAGAAAAGGAAAGTCGCCCCACAGGGGGAGGCTAGGACGCAGAAGAAAGGAAAGGCATCCCTTCCGGATCACTCCACCATGGCCGCCTACAGCAAGGAGGAGTGGCTGCCGAGAGGCAAGCCCCTGGCGAGATCATAAGTATCCGCACTGTGTAATACTTTTCATGCGCCTTAACTTCATAGTTTGCAATAACGCAGAACACACATATGCAGTCCGACCGGATCCCATCTCAAGGTATCCTCTTCGGATGGGTCTTTGAGTGAGTCAGAGATGAATTCACTCCCGACGGCCACCTCCCCTCGGCCCGCGGATGACATTGAAGTGCTGTCCCAAAGGATATCGGAACAGGGGGCGGCGGTTCTGGAGACGCCCCAAGGCGAAATTCCAGATGCTGAGCACATGGGGGGTAAGATCCCCATAGATTATGCTGACGGGAGCCGTAGCAAGTTGGGCTCCCAGCCAGACACTGCACCGGAACCTCCAAAGGTTCCGGATTCAGGTAGGCAGCCCCTCGCTAAGGAGGGTGAGCCGGCCGTGCCGATGACCTCCGGCCCGCCGGAGTCATCGGATAATTTGCTGGAAGTGCTTCGCGGCGCTTCCATTGATGAAGAGCACCGTACTCTTATGAGTACGGTGATTGAAAAGGTCCGGTCCACCAAAAGTGGATTGACCGAAGCCTGCACTAGCCTCCTAACAGGCTTTGAGGTAAGTAATCAAAAGTGTGAGAAATTATCACCCAATAGACACTAGCCCCTGGTACTCTATTTGGTGTTCGGAAAGAAAAGCCAAATGGAGGGTCAACTTTTATTCCACAGGAGTCTAACAATGAATGTCTATGTGAATAAGCAGGCGTTGCTGCTGGCCGCTACCACCCGCACTGCCGAGGTCGCCGGACTCAAGCGGGACCTGAAGCAGATCAAAGAGGAGCTCAGCCTCACGAAGAGGCAGCTCGAGGAGAACAAGGGTAAGTCATGCCCCGTCCATGTGTCATATAAAAGAAAAATTAACGATGTTAACAAAAAGACATCATGATTTTTAATATGGGCCACGACCGAAGTGGCGGCCCTGAAGAACGCGCTATCCGAGGCCAAAGAAAAAGCAGCCACAGAGTGCACTGAGCGTGAAAAGCAAGATGCTCGGGTGAGCGAGGTACAACAAGAGCTCCAGGAGTTCGGCAAGAAATTTGAGTCCTTGGAGCATGACTTGAAAACGCAAGAGTCCGAGCTTGCAAAGGCCCTCCAGAGCGCGAAAGATGCCAAGGCCGAAGCCCAAAAGGCCCTCCAAGAAATCCAGGCGGCCAAGAAGATAGCGGCGGGTAAGGCATTCATTATGCAAAGCAAGCATGTGGAGGAGACATTTCTTTTACTTACCCGAATTCGGAGCTCTCCAGGGGCGTTCGCAGATCTGCCACGCAACATATCGGATGCCACGGAGTTCTACCGTGCCAAAGAGGGGAGCTCGACGGAGAAGCTGTTCTGGTCCCAGTATACTGGAGCCGAACACCCAATGCTCCTAAGTGACCAACTGAAGCAAATGGTCAAACTCCACAAGGCGGCCGAAATGGCCCTCATAGTCCGGATGTGGCCTGGTGAGCCCCTTCCCGACAGATACTTCGGCCTTATAAAGCGGATGGTAAATGCCTGTCCGCGGCTTGAAGTTATTAAGCAATCCGTCTGTATTGAGGGTGCCCGCCGGGCCTTTGCCCGTGCAAAGATGCATTGGGCCAAACTGGATGCAGAGAAGCTGGTGAAGGATGGACCGCCGAAGGGAAAGGCGCATCGCTACCCCGAGAAATATTATGATGGCGTTATGAAAAGCGCTCGCCTTGTGGCCGATGAATGTACCAAGGACATAATTTTTGAGTGAATGTACCCATGTCCTTCTGTAATATGAGAACAAATTCGTGTGGGTGATGTAACGCTTTTGGATTTAAAATATTACCTTCTGTGCGGCTGTTTATAAAATTCTGAAAGTAGGCCAGTCGTCGGCTTCCGCCCCCATGTAACTAGTACTGGGGTGTTCGTGGAAAACCCAAATACGCTTTATCCAAATTCTTGGTACTTTAAGGAGGTGTTTAGCGCAGCGAACCAGGCAATCAGACTATGCGGCTTTATAACTCTCACTTAGCCATAGAAGTCTATAATTTTAAATTTCGGTGAAGCCCCTAGCAGTCGGAAGGCCGAACTTGGGGCGCTATACACGCCTAAATCGGACAAGGCCGATTCCTCGCCTTAAGCGGAAAAAATCTTTAAGGATTTAGTACCTCTCGAACAGCGACCAGCTCTCGCCGCATCATGACAGTCAGTTTTTGGCTTTCTCTACTGAGGTGCTCGTACGGAAGAACCATGACACAATCGAAGTAGTTCTCCCTGCGCTACCTTAGCCGATATAATGGAACGTAAGGTACCAAAATAAGGGAGCCGGGCAAACCCAACTATTGACCCAAAACATGATTTGGAGCTGATGCATATAATGCTATAAGTTCAGGGTGCCGCACTGTCAAAAGTGTTCAGACTTTTCTTGCCGTATTATGGGGCACAATAAGAAGCCCCTGGCAAACTGAACGTACCAAAGTGTACGGATGCAATATTAAATAAACATTCAAGGGAAAATATGAAGATAGTAATAATAAGCTGACACTGTATATTGTTTCCCGTTGTTATTTAAATAATACATCAAAGCGTATGTGTACAATTAATGCGTTAAGTAGAAACAAATAAGACTATTTGACATGTCCTATCCAAGGGCAGGCCGCATGCGGGTATGTAAAATAGGTATAACGATCATTAACAGAGACCACCTGGGCATTCCCTTTGTGCGCAAAGCCTCTTGCCTCCTTGGTTTTCCCTCCTGTGATGAGTCCGATGATCAGTTTCTCTGAAGGGGCTGCCCGAAAGTAGGGTCCTAAAAGAGAAAGAAGGTTATAAAGGTATGCGGGTCTCGTGGCGGTTGAACCGCACTGTGGACCGCATCGTTGTTGCGCCTCCGCCTATGCCCATGGTATTTTGAGTGTGTAATTGTGTATGCGCGGCACAAAAGTTGCCTGAATGGGGCTGGGGCGGAGGCCGGATTGCTAGTCGCGCTCTTGGCGTGCCTGACCATCCTGTTGTAGAGTACTCCAGACTCGCTTGACGGTGTTCGGGGTTGTCATCACCGAATTGGCGGTCTACCGAAGAAGGCTGCTTTGTACTTCTGCCGCGAGGGCTGCAGTGTGCTCTTCCGTACGGAGAGAGCGGCATGTGTTTCCATTGACTGTTATAACCCCGCGAGGTCCTGGCATCTTGAGCTTAAGGTATGCATAGTGTGGTACCGCATTGAATCAAGCGAATGCGGTTCGTCCAAGCAGTGCATGATAGCCACTACGGAAAGAGACGATATCAAAGATTAACTCCTCGCTTCGGAAGTTATCCGGAGATCCGAAGACCACTTCTAGTGTTATTGAGCCCGTACAACGGGCCTGTACACCTGGAATTACACCTTTGAAGGTGGTTTTTGTGGGTTTGATCCTTGAGGGATCGATGCCCATTTTGTGCACTGTGTCTTGATAAAGCAGGTTCAGGCTACTGCCACCGTCCATAAGGACTCGCGTGAGGTGGAATCCGTCGATGATTGGGTCAAGGACCAATGCAGCTTAATCGCCACGACGGATGCTGGTAGGGTGGTCCCTGCGGTCGAAAGTGATCGGACAGGATGACCATGGGTTGAACTTTGGGGCGACTAGCTCCATCGCATAGACGTCCCTTAGTGCATGCTTTCATTCTCGTTTGGGAATGTGGGTGGCATAGATCATGTTTACCATTTTCACCTGGGGAGGAAATTTCTTCTGTCCCCCAGTGTTCGGACGCCGGGGCTCCTCCTCATCATCGCTGTGCAGCCCCTTGTCCTTGTTTTCGGCATTCAACTTGCCGGCCTGTTTGAACACCCAGCATCTCTGTTAGTGTGGTTGGCTGGCTTATCAGAGGTGCTGTGAATTTGGCACGAGCAGTCGAGTATGCGGTCCAGACTGGACGATCCCGGATTGTTTCTTTTAAACGACTTTTTCCACTGACCGGGTTTTGAGTCGCTGAATCCGGCATTGACTGCCGTATCTTTGGTGTTATCGCCATTGTTCCGACGCTTATGTCTGTTGCACCGTGGCTTGCCGTTACTGTCGTGGACATCTGAAGTGCCGGAGTTTCTTGGCGTGGTGCTACTGCGAGCCAGCCAGCTGTCCTCGCCCGTGCAAAAGCGGGTCATGAGTGTCGTGAGGGCCGCCATGGACTTCGGTTTTTCTTGGCCGAGGTGTCGGGCGAGCCACTTGTTGCGGATATTATGCTTAAAGGCCGCCAGGGCTTCGGCGTCCGGACAGTCGACAATTTGGTTCTTTTTAGTTAGGAACCGAGTCCAGAATTTCCTGGCTGACTCTCCAGGCTGTTGGGTAATGTGAATTAAGTCATCAGCATCCGGTGGTCGCACGTAGGTGCCTTGGAAGTTGTCGAGGAACGCGTCCTCTAGGTTTTCCCAACTGCCGATGGAGTTTGCCGGCAGTCTATTCAGCCAGTGTCGGGCCAGTCCTTTGAGCTTAAGGGGAAGATAGTTGATGGCGTGTAGGTCATCACCACAGGCCATGTGAATGTGGAGAAGGAAATCTTCGATCCATACCGCGGGGTCTGTTGTGCCATCGTATGATTCGATGTTTACATGTTTAAACCCTTCTGGGAATTCGTGGTCCATTACTTCATCAATGAAGCAGAGGGGGTGTGCAGCGCCTCTATGCCGGGCTATGTCACTACGCGGTTCGACTAAGTCTGGTTGGTTATGTTCGGCCCGGCCGGACTTGTTGTTATTGTATCCGGCATGACGGTTATCGTCATGTGTTGGGGCGCGCCCCCGCGATCTGTAGATCGATCTTGGTTATCCTGCTTTGTTTTCCAATATGTCTCGCAGGTCCTGCGTATTGCCCCAGGCCGTGGTGTATTGGCGTCGGGGTGCGGGCTGGTATTCGGGCCGATACGCCATTTTATCTTGGCCACGAGGTGGCCGGTCAGCCTCGTCATGTGCTGGTAGTGTGGGCTCTAGGGCCTCCTCCTCGAGTTGAGGTAGCAACTCGTGCTTTGGGTAACCTTTGATGGGGCGCTCGAGTCCGTATTCCTCGGCTGCTGGGACCTCAGTCCATCTGTCTATGAGCAGATCTTGATCAGCTTGGAGCTGCTGCTGCTTCTTTTTTAGGATTCTTGCAATGGCTATAAGCTGGCGCTTGAAGCGCTCCTGCTCTACGGGATCCTCAGGCACGCCGAATTCATCGTCGCCGAGGCTCACCTCGTCTTCGGAGGGAGGCATATAGTTGTCATCCTCCAAGTATCTGTCCGTCGCCTGTTCATCTGGGCTAACCTGCCCGTCTTTCTGTTCGGCCTGCTCGAAGGTAGGCTGACCGGGATTGTATTCATCTTCGGCACCATCCGGATTGTTTTCGTCTCTTGTGCCGGTATTGCTGTGGCGGGGCTTAGAGCGGCACCGATGATGCCCATGCTTTGATTGCTTCCCTAAGGGGTTATCCTCTATTGCCTCATTGCCATTGTTTTCTTTAGGGGTGTCCACCATATATATATATCATACGAGGAGGTGGCTGTCCAGCGCCCTGTGGGCGGTAGTTCCTGTTCTTCTCCTACATCGTGGTCCATACCATCGATGTCTTCGGTGTCGAATTCAAGCATGTTGGTTAAATCATCGACAATGGCAATGAAGTGGGTGGTGGGTGGGTAACGATTTTCTTCGTCATCTGCTTCCCACTCAAGCCGGACATAGTTCGGCCAAGAGTCTCCTGACAAAGAGAGAGACCTTAATGAATTCAGTACGTCACCAAAGGGTGAGTGCTGAAACATATCTGCAGCGGTGAACTCCATTACTGGAGCCCAATTGGATTTGATGGGCCCGGATGCGCGCGGCTCGGAACCTACAGCCGGACACAAGTCCGGGGGTCCGGTGACATAGATTTCCTTAGAGGTGGAGTTTGTGTTCGGCTCTACCGCCGATGAGTATGCAGCCTCCGTGGCGGGGTCCATCCACCCGTCCTCGGATGATGTGATCTGCCCCGGATTTAGGTCCGGAGCTACTGCAGGTGCGATGTCCAGAATACTGTCTGACAGCAGATCTAAGTCGTGCTCGTCGTGACCATTCGGTGCTCCTGGCATAGGCCCGAATCCGTCGAATATCAAGTCTCCGCGGATATCGGTCGTGTAATTGAAGTTTCTGAATCTGACCTGAGGGCTAGGGGCGTAGCTGTCGATCTGCTCCAGATGGCCAAGCGAATTGGCCCACAGTGCGAAGCCGCCAAACACGAAGATCTGTCCGGGGAGAAAAGTCTCACCCTGGACCGCGTCATTGTTGATGATTGAAGGAGCCATCAAGCCTTGCAGTGATGACACAGAGGAACTCCCAATGAAAGCACCAATGTCGGTGTCAAAACCAGCGGATCTTGGGTAGGGGGTCCCGAACTGTGCGTCTAAGGCTAATGGTAACAGGAGGCTGGGGACACGATGTTTACCCAGGATCGGGCCCTCTCGATGGAGGTAATACCCTACTTCCTGCTTGATTGATCTTGATGATATGAGTACTACAAGAGTTGATCTACCATGAGATCTTAGAGGCTAAGCCCTAGGAGCTAGCCTATAATTATCATTGTTCTTGTCCTACGGACTAAACCCTCCGGTTTATATAGACACCAGAGGAGGCTAGGGTTACACAGAGTTGGTTACAAAGAAGGAGATCTAACATCCGAATCGCCAAGCTTGCCTTCTACGCAAAGGAGAGTCCCATCCGGACACGGGACGAAGTCTTCAATCTTGTATCTTCGTAGTCCAACAGTCCGGCCAAAGTATATAGTCCGGCTGTCCAGATACCCCCTAATCTAGGACTCCCTCAGTATGTGTGGGGCAAAGAAGTAGAGAAATATCCACATGGAGTGATGTGGGCAGCTGGAGCAGTGGTGCAAGCCAGCTGTAAAGGGAGTTGTACCTAAGGAATGTCGGGATGTAGCTCAACATTGAGGAGGGCGGCGGGAGGCGGAAACTACCCACATCACGGCAATGAGCAAGGGATGAAGGCAACCTCACCGGCTTTGTGAGAGAGAACAGTGGGGACCCCTATCGGGACGTGCCGACAGTGGGTTTTCGCAGTCGGCGACGGCGACCGCATCTACACTAAGCATCCACGCCTTCCCCCAGCGGACGTGATCCGCCGGGATGTTAGAGATGTGGCCACAGTCGTTTTGTGCAAGAGAGTGTGAAGAGAGCAACCCCAACAAGCAACCGTGTAGGCTGTCCCATCCTGACTATGTATATAGTGGAGCGGTTTCCTTTTTTCTCCATATGAACCTATCATATTATGTACGTGCCACTGAAGAAAAAAAAACTTTATTTATAAATGACGCGGCACATACTACTCGTTCTCCTATAACCTTGTTCTTGGCATCTCCAAAATATTAACCTTGTGATTGGCTCTTCGCCTCTCCGGGAAGTCGAGCAATATTGGTACTGCAATATATATCAGTTCTCGTTATATGAGACCGAATGAATTGCTGCACGTCCACCACATGGGCGAGGGTCGAGGGGCGAGGGAGAATGCGTACTATTACGTCCGTTTCAGGGGGTGTTTGTTTCCAGGGACTTTTTAGTGTAGGGACTAGAAAAAGTACCTCTTTGAGACTTTTTAACCAAACAAGAGGGACTACTAGGGTCTAAAACTTGCTTTTTAGGACTTAATGAAGAAGACTCTCAAGGAGAGTCTCTTTTGGGACTTTTCCAACAATGCCCCTCCCTGCACCCATTGCCCCACCGCCCCATGGTGTTGTTTGGTTGTTATTTTTCTGTATACTAGGGGTAACATGGTCATTCAATTACCTCTAGGGAGGGACTAGGGACTTTTTAGTCCCTGACAACAAACAGGGAGTGACTTTTTAGTTGGGACTAGAAAAAGTCCTAGGACTTGTGAACCAAACAGGGCCTCAATATGGACTACATACGGAGCAAAATGAGTGAATCTACACTCTAAAATACGTCTATATACATCAATGTTTGGAGTATGTACTAGTAGTTCATATTGAAATCTACTAAAGGACATATGTATTCCAAACAATATGATAATCTCTCTAACCAAGGTAGTAGGGACGAGGAGTAAACAGAGGGAATAGTAAAATTTTCTCCTCGTCCTGCGAGCCACCGCGCGCGTGGACGAGGGAGTGGGCGTAAGTCGTACAGTAGTACTACTACTAGTAAGCAAGCTTGACCTCATCCTGCGAGCCACCGCGCCCGTGGGCGGGGGAGACGACGTACTAAGCAAGCTGCTCTTCGTTCTGCGAGTTGACGGGACACATCAAAAGTACTCTAGTGTATAGAGCCTTGCCTCTAAGGTAGGCCCCACATGGTTTGCCTCTTTTTTAACATAACGCGTCGAGTCGCAATTTGTTTGTTCACCCGTGGTAGACGGTCCTCGGTACATGTGCCAAATTACCACGCAAGATGCCTTTTCATACAGAAATGTGCTCCACCGTGTACCCGCGCGGGTGTGGTTGGGAAAGAGATGGGAGTATGTGCGCCGTGCATGCACCTCTTCTCTCCGTGCATGTCCCCCACCTACGTGGGTGTGTGTGAGAGATACAAACTGTGTTCATGAGTGTTTTTTGTTTTGGGGGGGGGTTGATTTCGTGAATGTATTTGTGGGAATATGTGTCGATGACATCTCAAACAAAATTTTGCATGCAATGTGTGTGAAATGGAGGCCTATCCATATCATATATAGAGGGTCGGGCGATCCACGAGAAGAGAGGGAGGGGTCATAGATATCAATAGAATCGAAGAGAGGATCAAGTGGGTGGGTGCGAGATCGATGAATAGAGCCATCGAAATTGTGTGTGTGCAAGTTAAAGATATAGGGCGACTGACCTACCAGAACGTCAGATGGCACAAGTCAAGTTTGTGTGTGGCAAGGAGACATGA
>NC_041385.1:443007558-443029303 GCF_002162155.2 Triticum dicoccoides
GAACGACTCGTATATGTGTTGATAAGGAGAGACCCAGCTAGGTCTTGAGGGAGATCGGTCGACATCCATACATAACTGAAGGATGGGAAATAGGATGGGACAGAGAGAGAGAGAGGAGAGAGAGAGGGAGGGAGAGGGGTAGAGTGCTGGATGGGTGATGGAGTTGCTTCTCAAAGATGGTGGGAGAGGCCTACTAGACAAACTGAGGGTGGAACTACAATATTATCAATTAGAGTGGGGATGTGTTTCTGTGTGTGCCTGTGCGTGATAGATCTGTCGGGATGCATCCATGGATGATGAAGGTGAATCATGTGTTTGGTAAGCAAACCTAACTAGATCGGTAGATCAATTGTTGTTTGTCGGAGGAAGGGAGAGACATAACTAATGAGGTAGATCGATCGAAGCGTGGGGAAAAACGAGTTATAAGGACCTAGCTAGCTATATGTATAGCGGGAGATTGGTCGGTGTACGTCCATTTATTAGAGGCAAATAAGGCCTAGCGAGATGGATAGATAGAGAGAATGGAGCTAGGAGGTGGTGCGAGAGGCCCAACTACTAGCTAGATAGGGGGAGGAGTGTGCGGTTGTGAGATCGATGAAAAGAGGGGCGAGAGTTTACACGTGTGTGGGACCATATGAGAGACACGAGGCAAGGACACATAAAGCAGGAGATTGAAGGTGCGTGTGTATGTTGTAGGCAGACATCACTTGAGAGGTTTATCGATTGGTGTGTGCGGAAAGGAGTTGCGGAGACTCTGGGAGAACGACCTAAAGAAAAAAATGAATGTGCGCGATGGATAGAATGCTGAGGGAGGGGGAGGGCGAGGAGGGCATGTGCATGCACGAGAGAAAGTTAGTGGTAGCTACAAAGGTTAGAGGATTGTGTGGGTGTAAGAGAGTAACAAAGATCATAATTTGAGATGAAAGTGGATTCATATATTTGAATAGGAGATCATAGTGTTTTAAACATATGCATGCATGAATATAGCGGTGATACGTGTGCTGTGGTTTTGCACATGTTATACCATAATGAGATAATGCATGGCGTTTGCAACTCACAGCTAAATGTCAAACAATCTAAACCATACTATACATCAAACAATCTCACATTTTTTTTGAATTTGTGGTAATGTGTGGCGTTTGCAGCTTACAACTAAATATCGAACAATCTAAACAATACTATATATCGAACATTCTCACATTTTATTTGAATTTGTGGTAGTGTGTGGTGTTTGCAACTCACATCTAAATACTTGTAGGCGTAGGGGGTGGGGTGATGACCCACAAGTGTAGGGGATCTATCGTAGTCCTTTCGATAAGTAAGAGTGTCGAACCCAACGAGGAGCAGAAGGAAATGATAAGCGGTTTTCAGTAAGGTTTTCTGCAAGCACTGAAATTGTAGGTGATAGATAGTTTTGTGATAAGATAAATAGTAACGAGTAACAAGTAAACAAAGTAAATAAAGTGAAGCAAGGTGGCCCAATCCTTTATGTAGCAAAGGATAAGCCTGGACAATTTCTAATAATAAGAAAGGAGCTCCCGAGGACACATGGGAATTATCGTCAAGCTAGTTTTCATCACGCTCATATGATTCGCGTTCGGTACTTTGATAATTTGATATGTGGGTGGACCGGTGCTTGGGTACTGCCCTTACTTGGACAAGCATCCCACTTATGATTAACCCCTATTGCAAGCATCCACAACGACAACAAAAGTATTAAGGTAAACCTAACCATAGCATGAAACATGTGGATCCAAATCAGCCCCTAACAAAGCAACGCATAAACTAGGGTTTAAGCTTCTGTCACTCTAGCAACCCATCATCTACTTATTACTTCCCTATGCCCTCCTCTAGGCCCAATAATGGTGAAGTGTCATGTAGTCGACGTTCACATGACACCACTAGAGGAGAAGACAACATACATCTTATCAAAATATCGAACGAATACCAAATTCACATGACTACTAATAGCAAGACTTCACCCATGTCCTCAGGAACAAAAGTAACTACTCACAAAGCATATTCTTGTTCATAATCAAAGGTGTAATAATATGCATTAAGGATCTGAACATATGATCTTCCACCAAGTAAACCAATAAGTATCAACTACAAGGAGTAATCAACACTACTAGCAACCCACAGGTACCAATTTGTGGTTTTGGATACAAGATTGGATACAAGAGATGGACTAGGGTTTGAGAGGAGATGGTGCTGGTGAAGATGTTATGGAGATTGACCCCCTCCCGATGAGATGATAGTTGGTGATGACGTTGGTGATGATTTCCCCCTCCCGGAGGGAAGTGTCCCCGGCAGAACAGCTCTGCCAGAGCCCTAGATTGGTTTCGCCAAGGTTCCGCCTCGTGGCGGCGGAGTTTCGTCCCGTAAGCTTGCCCACGATTTTTCCAGGGTAAAAGCGATGATATAGCAGAAGATGGACACCGGAGGCCCACCAGGGGGCCCAGGGATAGGGGGCACGCCCTATAGGGGGGGGGGGCGCCCCCTGTCTCCTGGACAGGGTGTGGGCCCCCTGGTGTATTTCTTTCACTTAGAAATTCTTACTAATTCCAAAAAGTTGTTTCGTGGAGTTTCAGGACTTCTTGAGTTGTGTAGAATAGGTTTCCAATGTTTGCTCCTTTTCCAGCCAGAATTCTAGCTGCCGGCATTCCCCCTCTTCATGGTAAACCTTGTAAAATAAGAGAGAATGGCCATAAGTACTGAGATATATTGTGTAATAACAGCCCATAATGCAATAAATATTGATATAAAAGCATAATGCAAAATGGACGTATCAACTCCCCCAAGCTTCGACCTCGCTTGTCCTCAAGCGGAAGCCGATAATGAAAAATATGTCCACATGTTTAGAGATAGAGGTGTCGATAAAAATAAAATACGGACATGAGGGCATCATGATCATTCTTACAACAACAACATATATAGATTCCATTATATAATTTCTTATGCTCAAGTAACAATCAATTCACAATATCAAGTATGGTTCACAAACTTCATTAAGAACTAACAAACTATAATCTCAGTCATTGAAGCAATCGCAATTTATCATAACATCAGAAAGAGTCAACAATAGAGCTTTTCAGCAAGTCCACATACTCAACTATCATATAGTCTTCTATAATTGCTAACACTCACGCAATACTTGTGGTTATGGAGTTTTAGATGGACACTGAGAAAGATAGGGGCTTATTGTGTTGCCTCCCAACATGTTCACCTTTAGGTGATGTCAACAATAATAGCCCATGCTAACGAACATCCAATTGGATATGTATATCACGATCTTTCAAACACGAAGAGCTTGCCAAAGGATAAAATGAAAAAGGGAAAGGTGGAGATCACCTTGACTCAAGCACAAAATAAAAGCATAAAGTAAGAATATGAAGTAAAAGATAGGCCCTTCGCAGAGGGAAGCAAAGGTTGTCATGCGCTTTTAGGGTTGGATACACAAAATCTTAGTACAAAAGAACGTCACTTTATATGTCACTTGTGTATGGACCTTTATTATGCAGTCCGTCGCTTTTATTGCTTCCATAACAAGATTGTATAAAGCTTATTTTCTCCGCACTAATAAGTCATGCATATTTAGGGAGCAATTTTTATTGCTTGCACCGATGACAACTTACTTGAAGGATCTTACTCAATCCATAGGTAGATATGGTGGGCTCTCATGGCAAAACTGGATTTAAGGGTATTTGGAAGCACAAGTAGTATCTCTACTTGGTGCTAGAATTTGGCTAGCATGAGGGGGAAAGGCAAGGTCAACATGTCTGGAAGGTCAATGACAACATACTTTAACTAAGATGTGAGAAAACATAAACCATTACGTTGTCTTCCTTGTCCATCATCAACTCTTTTAGCATGTCATACTTAATGAGTGCTCACAATCATAAAAGTGTCCAATATAGTGTATTTATATGTGAACCTCTCTTCCCTTATTACTTCCTATTAATTGCAATGATGACCAAAACTATGTTTATCAACTCTCAACAACCTTTATGCCTCATGCTTTCTATGTGTGAAGTTATTACTATCCATAAGATCAATAACTCTTTTATTCTTTCTATTTTTCTCAAGATCATGCCAACAAATCAAAGCCCTTGACTCAACACTAATCTTTATTATAAATAGCTAACGGACTCGATTGCATAAAGAGGTCACAAAGCAAAACTCAAACTCCTTGATATCAAAACTTCAATCTACCAGATCAAGATACTACTAAAAGGATCGAACTAAATAAAGCGATAAAGATAGGAGTGTGATGGTGATAAGATACCGGGGCACCTCCCCCAAGCTTGGCAGTTGCCAAGGGGAGTGCCCATACCCATGTGATTATGTCCTCAGTGGTGATGGAGGTGGTGATGATGTAGGGGACTTCTTCCTCAATTTACGCCAGAGTATGATGTTTTTCTCTTTTAGGTCTTCAATCTCCCGCTCAAGACTTAATACTCTTTTGCATAATTCTTGCTTATTTTCCTGCAAGAGACAAAAAGGGATAAATTTGATCTTTGGCTTCTTCGCTCTATCGGGTAGACTCGACTTTTTATACTCCATGTGCATATCTCCCGGTTGAGGTAGTGGAACTTCATCCTCGTCTGAGCTTGTTTCATCCTTCCTCTTTGGCTCATAGTCTTCTTCTTCTTCTGTGGTCCAGCCACTATGGCCCAAGTCCACGTAGACCTTAGGGTCTGCAAGGTAGTTAGCCACATAGCTTTCCCCTTCTGAATCCTGGGACGACATATTGCTCTAAATCTGAAATAGAAACATCTCGAACGGAAAACAGAGGATATTTGCGTGATACGGGAGTCAAAACCTTCGGGAGTATATATAATGAATTTTTACCGACCAAAACACGTAATATGCAAGGAAACGGAGTCCGAGAGGCACACGAGGTGCCCACGAGATAGGGGGCGTGCCCAGTAGGGGCGGGGGCGCCCTACACTCTCGTGGGGGCCTCGTGTCCCTTTTAGACTACTTCTTTCTTCCTAAAATTCTAAAAGAATCCAAAACTGATAAAAATTGCCATTGGAGTTGTTTTGGAGTCGGTTTACTTACCGTACCACATACCTATTCCTTTTCGGAGTCTGGAACATTATGGAAAGTGTCCCTTATGTATTCCTCCGGGGTTACGGTTTCAATAATATTAGTTTCAACATTGATAGGATTACCTGAAATATAGTGTTTAATTGTTTGACCGTTTACCACCCTCGGATTTGTGCCCTCGAAGTTGTTAATTTTTATGGCACCAGAACGATAGAACTCCTCGATAACGTAAGGACCTTCCCATTTAGAGAGATTCTTTCCTGCAAAAAATCTTAAGTGAGAGTTGAATAATAACACATAATCACCTATGTTAAACTCACGCTTTTGTATCCTTTTATCATGCCAGCGTTTAACTTTATCTTTGAAAAGCTTGACATTCTCATAGGCTTGGGTTCTCCACTCATCAAGTGGGCTAATATCAAATAACCTCTTCTCACCGGCAAGCTTGAAGTCATAATTGAGCTCTTTAATAGCCCAATATGCTTTATGTTCAAGTTTAAGGGGTAAATGACATGCTTTTCCATAAACCATCTTATACGGAGACATACCCATAGGATTTTTGTATGCAGTTCTATAGGCCCATAATGCATCATCAAGTTTTTTGGACCAATTATTTCTAGATCTATTCACAGTATTTTGCAAAATTAATTTGAGCTCTCTATTGCTCAACTCTACTTGACCACTAGACTGCAGATGATAAGGAGATGCAATTCTATGATTGACATCATACTTAGCAAGCATCTTACGGAAAGCACCATGAATAAAATGTGAACCACCATCAGTCATAACTCTGTTGGAAAAGGCAGTGCCTAGGAGGCGCCTAGGCACGCCTAGGCGCTAGGCAATGGCCAAACGCCTCGCCTAGGGCATAAATGGAGGTCTAGGCAGGGCAAGCAAGGAATTGCCTACCCAAGCAGGAAATCATGCCACATAGTGCACTGATATGCCAAACGGGTTATATTGCAATGGCAGTAGACGGTAATTAACTTATTTATATGCCCTAAACTAATATCAACACCCATATAATAATAAAAAATACACTACGAGTAAAAGCTATATTACCGCCTAGGCCGCGCCTAGGGCGCTTAGGCACCGCCTAGGCACTAGGCGAAGGCCAACCGCCTCGCTTACGCCTACCGCTTTTTCCAACCTTGGTCATAAGATATCTAGGGACTCCAAACCTCGGAAAAATAACTTCTTTAAGCATTTTAATAGAAGTGTTATGATCAGCACTACTAGTTGGAATAGCTTCTACCCACTTAGTAACGTAATCAACAACAACTAAAATATGTGTATAACCATTGGACGCAGGAAAAGATCCCATATAATCAAAGCCCCAAACATCAAACGGTTCAATAACAAGAGAATAATTCATAGGCATTTCTTGACGTCTACTAATGTTACCTATTCTTTGACATTCATCACAAGATAAGACAAACTTACGAGCATCTTTGAAGAGAGTAGGCCAATAAAAACCAGATTGTAGTACCTTGTGCGCAATTCTATCTCCAGCGTGGTGTCCTCCATAAGATTCAGAGTGACACTTACGTAGAATCTGTTCCTGTTCATGCTTAGGCATACAACATCTAATAACACCATCTACTCCTTCTTTATAAAGGTGTGGGTCATCCCAAAAGTAATGTCTTAAATCATAGAAGAACTTTTTCTTTTGCTGGTATGTGAAACTAGGCGGTAAATATTTAGCAACAATGTAATTAGCATAATCAGCATACCAAGGAGCAGTGCGAGAAGCATTGACGACCGCTAATTGTTCATCAGGAAAGCTATCATTAATAGGCAGTGGGTCATCAAGAACATTCTCTAACCTAGACAAGTTATCTGCAACGGGGTTCTCAGCTCCCTTCCTATCAATAATATGCAAGTCAAATTCTTGGAGAAAGAGAACCCATCTAATGAGTCTAGGCTTAGCATCTTTCTTTTCCATAAGATATTTAATAGCAGCATGATCAGTGTGAATAGTAACTTTGGAATCAACAATATAAGGTCTGAACTTATCACATGCAAACACAACTGCTAAGAACTCTTTTTCAGTAGTAGCGTAATTTCTCTGGGCAGTATCAAGAGTCTTACTAGCATACTGGATAACATTCAATTTCTTATCAACTCTTTGCCCTAAAATAGCACCTACAACATAATCACTAGCACCGCACATAATTTCAAAAGGTAAATTCCAATCAGTTGGTTGAACAATAGGTGCAGTGGTCAAAGCTTTCTTAACCACTTCAAACGCTTCTACACAATCATCATCAAAGACAAAAGGAATATCTTTTTGCAATAAATTAGTCAGAGGCCTAGAGATTTTAGAATAGTCCTTAATGAACCTCCTATAAAAACCGACATGACCTAGGAAACTTCTTATACCTTTTATGTCCTTGGGACATGGCATCTTTTCAATAGCATCAACTTTGGCTTTATCAACTTCAATACCTCTCTCGGAGATCTTGTGCCCCAAGACAATACCTTCATTAACCATAAAGTGACACTTTTCCCAATTCAGGATGAGACTAGTGTCTTTGCATCTCTGCAAAACTCAATCAAGGTTGCTCAAACAATCATCAAAAGAGGATCCATAGACGTAGAAGTCATCCATGAATACCTCACAAATCTTCTCACAAAAATTAGAGAATATAGCCATCATGCATCTTTGAAAGGTAGCAGGTGCATTACATAAACCAAAAGGCATACGTCTATAAGCAAAAGTACCAAAAGGGCAAGTAAAAGTAGTTTTAGATTGATCCTTCGCTGACACAGGTATCTGAGAGAAACCAGAATAACCATCTAGAAAGCAAAAATATGTGTGTTTTTGCGGGATCAATTCATCTTTATCATTAGGAACAACGGTAATACCTCCATTTTTAGGAACGCAATGGACATGGCTTACCCATTCACTATCAGCAACGGGATAAATAATACCTGCCTCAAGGAACTTTAGTATCTCCTTTCTTACCACTTCCTTCATCTTGGGATTTAATCGTCTTTGAGGATCTCTAATGAAGGAAATATGCCCTAGAGGCAATAATAAAGTTATTATTTATTTCCTTATATCATGATAAATGTTTATTATTCATGCTAGAATTGTATTAACCGGAAACATAATACATGTGTGAATACATAGACAAACATAGTGTCACTAGTATGCCTCTACTTGACTAACTTGTTTATCAAAGATGGTTATGTTTCCTAGCCATGGACAAAAGAGTTGTCATTTGATTAACGGGATCACATCATTAGGAGAATGATGTGATTGACTTGACCCATTCCGTTAGCCTTAGCACTTGATCGTTTAGTATGTTGCTATTGCTTTCTTCATGACTTATACAAAGTTCCTACAATTATGAGATTATGCAACTCCCGTTTACCGGAGGAACACTTTGTGTGCTACCAAACGTCACAACGTAACTGGGTGATTATAAAGGAGCTCTACAGGGGTCTCCAAAGGTAGATGTTGAGTTGGCGTATTTCGAGATTAGGTTTTGTCACTCCGATTGTCGGAGAGGTATCTCTGGGCCCTTTCGGTAATGCACATCACTATAAGCCTTGCAAGCAATGTAACCAATGAGTTGGTTACGGAATGATGCATTACGGAATGAGTAAAGAGACTTGCCGATAACGAGATCGAACTAGGTATTGAGATACCGATGATCGAATCTCGGGCAAGTAACATACCGATGACAAAGGGAACAACGTATGTTGTAATGCGGTCTGACCGATAAAGATCTTCGTAGAATATGTGGTAGCCAATATGAGCATCCAAGTTCCGCTATTGGTTATTGACCGGAGACGTGTCTCGGTCAAGTCTACATAGTTCTCGAACCCGTAGGGTCCGCACGCTTAAGATTTTGATGACAGTTATATTATGAGTTTATGTGTTTTGATGTACCGAAGGAGTTCGGAGTCCCGTATGAGATCGGGGACATGACGAGGAGTCTCGAAATGGTCGACACGTAAAGATCGATATATTGTACGACTATATTCGGACATCGGAAATGTTCCGAGTGATTCGGGTATTTTTTGGAGTACCGGGGAGTTACGGGAATACGAGGAAGAGTATTGGGCCTTAATGAGCCTTAGTGGGAAGGAGCCAGGAGGTGGCGCGTGCCCCTCCCAAGCCCAGTCCGAATTGGACAAGGAGTTTGGGGCGCGGCCCCCCTCTCCCTTCCTTCTCCACTCCCCTCCTTTCCCCCCCTTCTCCTAGTTGGACTAGGAAAGAAGGAGTCCTACTCCCGGTGGGATTAGGACTCCCCTTGGCGCGCCCCTCCTTGGCCGGCTGCCCCCTCCCCCTTGGCTCCTTTATATACGGGGGCAGGGGGCACCTCTAGACACACAAGTTGATCTTCGTGATCGTTCCTTAGCCGTGTGCGGTGCCCCCCTCCATCATATTCCACCTCGATCATATCGTTGTGGTGCTTAGGCGAAGCCCTGCGCCGGTAGAACATCATCATCGTCACCATGCCGTCATGCTGACGGAACTCATCCCTGACACCCTGCTAGATCGGAGTCCGGGGATCGTCATCGAGCTGAACGTGTGCTGAACTCGGAGGTGCCGTACGTTCGGTGCTTGGATCGGTCGGACCGTGAAGACGTACGACTACATCAACCGCGTTGTCATAACGCTTCCGCTTTTGGTCTACGAGGGTACGTGGACACACTCTCTCCTCTTGTTGCTATGCATCACCATGATCTTGCGTGTGCGTAGAATTTTTTTTGAAATTACTACGTTCCCCAACAGTGGCATCCGAGCCTAGGTTTTATGCGTTGATGTTATATGCACGAGTAGAACACAAGTGAGTTGTGGACGATACAAGTCATACTGCTTACCAGGATGTCATACTTTGGTTCGGCGGTATTGTTGGATGAAGCGGCCCGGACCGACATTACGCGTACGCTTATGCGAGACTGGTTTTACCGTCGTGCTTCGCACACAGGTGACTAGCGGGTGTCTGTTTCTCCAACTTTAGTTGAACCGAGTGTGGCTACGCCCGGTCCTTGCGAAGGTTAAAACAGCACTAACTTAATGAACTATTGTTGTGGTTTTGATGCGTAGGTAAGAACGGTTCTTGCTCAGCCCGTAGCAGCCACGTAAAATTTGCAACAACAAAGTAGAGGACGTCTAACTTGTTTTTCCAGGGCATGTTGTGATGTGATATGGTCAAGACGTGATGCTATATTTTATTGTATGAGATGATCATGTTTTGTAACCGAAGTTATCGGCAACTGGCAGGAGCCATATGGTTGTCGCTTTATTGTATGAAATGCAAACGCCCTGTAATTGCTTTACTTTATCACTAAGTGGTAGCGATAGTCGTAGAAGCAATAGATGGCGTAACGACAATGATGCTACGATGGAGATCAAGGTGTTGCGCCGGTGACGATGGTGATCATGACGGTGCTTCGGAGATGGAGATCACAAGCACAAGATGATGATGGCCATATCATATCACTTATAATGGTTGCATGTGATGTTTATCCTTTATGCATCTTATCTTGCTTTGATTGACGGCAACATTTTAAGATGATCTCTCACTAATTATCAAGAAGTGTTCTCCCTGAGTATGCACCGTTGCGAAAGTTCTTCGTGCTGAGACACCACGTGATGATCGGGTGTGATAGGCTCTACGTTCAAATACAATGGGTGCAAAATAGTTGCACACGCGGAATACTCACGTTAAACTTGACAAGCCTAGCATATACAGATATGGCCTCGGAACACGGAGACCGAAAGGTCGAACGTGAATCATATAGTAGATATGATCAACATAGTGATGTTCACCATTGAAACTACTCCATCTCACGTGATGATCGGACATGGTTTAGTTGATTTGGATCACGTGATCACTTAGATTACTAGAGAGATGTCTGTCTAAGTGGGAGTTTTTAAGTAATATGATTAATTGAACTTTAATTTATCATGAACTTAGTCCTGGTAGTATTTTGCAAATTATGTTGTAGATCAATAGCTCGCGTTGTTGCTTCCCTATGTTTTTGCCTCCCTATGTTTTTATATGTGTTCCTAGAGAAAACTATGTTGAAATATGTTAGTAGCAATGATGCGGATTCGACCTATGATCTAAGGATTATCCTCGTTGCTGCACAGAAGAATTATGTCCTTGATGCACCGCTAGGTGACAGACCTATTGCAGGAACAGATGCAGACATTATGAACGTTTGGCTAGCTCAATATGATGACTACTTGATAGTTTTGTGCACCATGCTTTATGGCTTAGAACCGGGACTACAAAAACGTTTTTGAAATGTCACGGAACATAAGAGATGTTCCATGAGATGAAATTGATATTTCAGACTCATGCCCGTGTCAAGAGGTATGAGACCTCTGACAAATACTTCGCCTAAAAGATGGAGGAGAATTGCTCAACTAGTGAGCAAGTGCTTAGATTGTCTGAGTACTACAATCACTTGAATCAAGTGGGAGTTAATCTTCCAGATAAGATATTGATTGGCAGAGTTCTCTAGTCACCATCACCAAGTTACTGGAACTTCGTGATGAACTATAATACAAGGGATGACGAAAACGAATGCCGAGCTCTTCGTGATGCTGAAATCGACGAAGGTAGAAATCAAGAAAAGAGCATCAAGTGTTGATGATTGACAAGACCACTAGTTTCAAGAAAAGGGCAAAGGAAAAGAAAGGGAACTTCAAGTAGAATGGCAAGCAAGTTTTCACTCCCGCGATGAAGCCCAAAGCTGGACCAAAGCCTGAAACTGAGTGATTATACTGCAAAGGAAATGGTCACTAGAAGCGGAAATGCCCTGAATATTTGGTGGATAAGAAGGATGGCAAACTGAACAAGGGTATATTTGATATACAGGTTATTGATGTGTACCTTACTAGTGTTTATAGTAACCCCTGAGTATTTGATACTTGTTCGGTTGCTAAGATTAGTAACTCGAAACAGGAGTTACAGAATAAACAGAAACTAGTTGAGGGTGAAGTGACGATGTGTGTTGGAAGTGGTTGCAAGATCGATATGATCATCATCGCACACTCCCTATACTTTCGGGATTAGTGTTGAACCTAAATAAATGTTATTTGGCGTTTGCGTTGAGCATGAATATGATTTGATCATGTTTATTGCAATACAGTTATTCATTTAAAATCAGAGAATAATTGTTGTTCTGTTTAAATGAATAAAACCTTTGATGGTCATACACCCAATAAAAATAGTTTGTTGGATCTCGATCGTAGTGATACACATATTCATAATATTGATGCCAAAAGATGAAAAGTTGATAATGATAGTGCAACTTATTTGTGGCTGCCGTTTGGGTTATATCGGTGTAAAGCGCATGAAGAAACTCCATAAAGATGGATTTTTGGAAATCTCTTGGTTATGATCATTTGATGCTTGCGAACTGTGCCTTTTGGGCAAGATGACTAAAACTCCGTTCTCCGGAACAATGGAACGAGCTAGTGACTTATTGGAAATAATACATACCGATGTATGCGGTCCAATGAGTGTTGATGCCCGTGGCGGGTATCGTTATTTTCTGACCTTCACAAGATAAATTGAGCAGATATGAGTATATCTAATTAATGAAGCACACGTTTGAAACATTTTAAAAGTTCAAAGAATTTTAGAGTGAAGTGGAGAATCATCGTAACAAGAAAATAAAGTTTCTGCAATTTGATCACAGGGACAAATATTTGAGTTATGAGTTTGGTCTTCAATTAAAACAATGTGGAATAGTTTCACAAACTCATGCCACCTGGAACACCACAACTTAATGGTGTGTCCGAACTTCATAACAAGTACTTTATTGGATATAGTGCAATCTATGATGTCTCTTATCGGTTTACCACTATCATTTTTGGGGTTATGCATTAGAGACAGTTACATTCACTTTAAAAAGGGCATCATCGAAATCCGTTGAGACGACGCCTTATGAACTGTGGTTTGACAAGAAACCAAAAGTTGTCGTTTCTTAAAAGTTTGGGGCTACGATAATTATATGAAAAAGTTTCAACCTGATAAGCTCGAACCCAAATCGGAGAAGTGCGTCTTCATAGGATACCTAAGAGGAAACTATTGGGTACACCTTCTATCACAGATCCGAAGGCAAGACATTCGTTGCTAAGATGGATCCTTTCTAGAGAAGAAGTTTCTCTCGAAAGAAGTGAGTGGGAGGAAAGTAGAACTTGATGAGGTAAATGTACCTTCTCCCTTATTGGAAAGTAGTTCATCACAGAAATCAGTTCCAGTGATTCCTACACCAATTAGTGAGGAAGTTAATGATGATGATCATGAAACTTCAGATCAAGTTGCTACCAAACCTCGTAGGTCTTCCAGAGTAAGATCCGCACCAGAGTGGTATGGTAATCATGTTATGGAAGTCATGTTACTAGACCATGATGAACCTACGAACTATGAGGAAGCGATGATGAGCCCAGATTCCGCGAAATGGCTTGAGGCCATAAAATCTGAGATATGATCCATGTATGAGAACAAAGTATGGACTTTGATTGACTTGCTCGATGATCAGCAAGCCATGTTAAATAAATGGATCTTCAAGAGGAAGACGAACATTGATAGTAGTGTTACTATCTACTAAGCTCGACTTGTTGCGAAAGGTTTTCGACAAGTTCAAGGTGTTGAATATGATGAGATTTTCTCACTCGTAACGATGCTTAAGTCTGTCCGAATCATGTTAGCAATTTCCACACTTTATGAAATCTGGCAAATGGATGTCAAAACTGCATTCCTTAAATGGATATTTCTTAAAGAAGTGTTGTATATGATACAACCAGAAGGTTTTGTCAATCCTAAAAGTGCTAACAAAATGTGCAAGCTCGAGCGATCCATCAATGGACTGGTGCAAGCATCTCGGAGTTGGAATATATGCTTTGATGAGTTGATCAAAGCATATGGTTTTATACAGACTTTTGGAAAGGCCTGTATTTACAAGAAAGTGAGTGGGAGCACTACAACCTTTCTGATAAGTATATGTGAATGACATATTATTAATTGGAAATGATGTAGAATTTTCTGGAAAGCATAAAGAGTGTTTGAAAAGAGTTTTTCAAAGAAAAATCTCAGGAAAGCTGCTTACACATTGAGCATCAAGATCTATAGAGATAGATCAAGACGCTTGATAAGATTTTCAACGAGTACATACCTTGACAAGATTTTGAAGTAGTTCAAAATGGAACAGTCAAAGAAAGAGTTCTTGCCTGTGTTGCAAAGGTATGAAGTTGAGTAAGACTCAAATCCCAACCACGGCAGAAAATAGAAAGAGAATGAAAGTCATTCCCTATGCTTCAGTCATAGGTTCTATAAAAGTATGCCATGCTTTGGACCAGACCTATTGTGTACCTTGCTCTGTATTTGGCAAAGGAATACAATTTTGATCTAATATTAGATCACTGGACAACGGTCAAGAATATCCTTAGTGAGGACTAAGGAGATGTTTCTCGATTATGGAGATGATAAAAGAGTTCGTCGTAATAGTTACATCGGTGTAAACTTTTACACTAATCCAGATGACTCTAAGTCTCAATCTGGATACATATTGAAAGTGGGAGCAATAAGCTAGAGTAGCTCCATGCAGAGCATTGTAGATATATAATATTTCCAAATACGTACGGCTCTGAATGTGACAGACCTGTCGACTAAACTTCTCTCACGAGCAAAACATGATCATACCTTAGTACTCTTTGGGTGTTAATCACATAGCGATGTGAACTAGATTATTGACTCTAGTAAACCTTTTGGGTGTTGGTCACATGACAATGTGAACTATGGGTGTTAATCACATACATATGTGAATGTTGGTGTTGAATCATATGATGATGTGAACTAGATTATTGACTCTAGTGCAAGTGGGAGACTGAAGGAAATATGCCCTAGAGGCAATAATAAAGTTATTATTTATTTCCTTATATCATGACAAATGTTTATTATTCATGCTAGAATTATATTAACCGGAAACATAATACATGTGTGAATACATAGATAAACATAGTATCACTAGTATGCCTCTACTTGACTAGCTCGTTTATCAAAGATGGTTATGTTTCCTAGCCATGGACAAAATAGTTGTCATTTGATTAATGGGATCACATCATTAGGAGAATGATGTGATTGACTGGACTCATTCCGTTAGCCTTAGCACTTGATCGTTTAGTATGTTGCTATTGCTTTCTTCATGACTTATACAAAGTTCCTACAACTATGAGATTATGCAACTCCCGTTTACCGGAGGAACACTTTGTGTGCTACCAAACGTCACAACGTAACTGGGTGATTATAAAGGAGCTCTACAGGTGTCTCCAAAGGTAGATGTTGAGTTGGCGTATTTCGAGATTAGGTTTTGTCACTCTGATTGTCGAAGAGGTATCTCTGGGCCCTCTCGGTAATGCACATCACTATAAGCCTTGCAGGCAATGTGACCAATGAGTTGGTTACGGAATGATGCATTACGGAACGAGTAAAGAGACTTGCCAGTAACGAGATTGAACTAGGTATTGAGATACCGACGATCGAATCTCGGGCAAGTAACATACCGATGACAAAGGGAACAACGTATGTTGTTATGCGGTCTGACCGATAAAGATCTTCGTAGAATATGTGGGAGCCAATCTGAGCATCCAGGTTCCACTATTGGTTATTGACCGGAGACGTGTCTCGGTCATGTCTACATAGTTCTCGAACTCGTAGGGTCCGCACGCTTAAGGTTTCGATGACAGTTATATTATGAGTTTTAGTGTTTTGATGTACCGAAGGAGTTCAGAGTCCCGTATGAGATCGGGGACATGACAAGGAGTCTCGAAATGGTCGAGACGTAAATATCGATATATTGGACGAGTATATTCGGACATCGGAAATGTTCCGAGTGATTCGGGTATTTTTTGGAGTACCGGGGAGTTACGGGAATACGAGGAAGAGTATTGGGCCTTAATGGGCCTTAGTGGGAAGGAGCCAGGAGGTGGCGCACGCCCCTTCGAAGCCCAGTCCGAATTGGACAAGGGGTTTGGGCCCCCCCCTCTCCCTTCCTTCTCCACTCCCCTCCTTTCCCCCCTTCTCCTAGTTGGACTAGGAAAGAAGGAGTCCTACTCCCGGTGGGAGTAGGACTCCCCTTGGCGCGCCCCTCCTTGGCCGGCCGCCCCCTCCCCCTTGGCTCCTTTATATACGGGGGCAGGGGGAAACCTCTATACACACAAGTTGATCTTCGTGATCGTTCCTTAGCCGTGTGCGGTGCCCCCCTCCACCATATTCCACCTCGGTCATATCGTTGCGGTGGTTAGGCGAAGCCCTGTGTCGGTAGAATATCATAATCGTCACCACGCCGTCGTGCTGACGGAACTCATCCCCGACACCCTGCTGGATCGGAATCCGGGGATCATCATCAAGCTGAACGTGTGCTGAACTCGGAGGTGCCGTACGTTCGGTGCTTGGATCGGTCAGATCATGAAGATGTACGACTACATCAACCGCTTTGTCATAACGCTTCCGCTTTCGGTCTACGAGGGTACGTGGACACACTCTCCCCTCTCGTTGCTATGCATCACCGTGATTTTGCATGTGCGTAGGAATTTTTTTGAAATTACTACGTTCCCCAACATCTAACTGGTTTGGCATCGTCCTCCAATGTAATTTTTTGTTGACATAGCGTGGGACTAACGCCCTTAAGATCATCCGGAGTATATCCAATAGCTGCTCGGTGCTTCTTCAGAGTTTTCAATAATCTTTCTTCTTCTTTCTCTGAAAGGTTAGCACTAATAATAACAGGATATATTTCCTTTTCATCAAGATAAGCATACTTAAGATTATGAGGTAATGGTTTGAGTTCAAACACGGGATCACCCTTGGGTGGAGGGGGATCCCCAAGAATTTCAACGGGAAGGTTATGTTTCAGCGTAGGTTCCTGTTTAAGGAACACTTCATCTATTTCTTCCCTTTCCTTCATAAACATATCGTTTTCATGGTCTAGCAAGTATTGTTCTAACGGATCAGTTGGAGGAACAACACTGGAAGCAAGACCAATAATCTCATCCTTGCTAGGTGGTTCCCTTTCACGAGCTTGTCTACTAAACTTAGCGAAATTAAACTCACGAGACATACCATCTATGCCAACAGTGACAATATTCTTTTCACAATTAATCTTAGCACTAGCAGTATTCAAGAAGGGTCTACCAAGAATAATGGGACAAAAATCATCTTGTGGGGAACCAAGAACAAGGAAATCAGCAGGGTATTTAACCTTCCCACACAAAACTTCAACATCTCTAACAATCCCAATAGGTTTAATGGTATCCCTATTAGCAAGCTTAATAGTAACATCAATGTCTTCTAATTCAACGGGTGCAATGTCGTGCATAATTTCTTTATAAAGATCATAAGGTATCGCACTAGCACTAGCACACATATCACATAAGCCATGATAACAATGATCTCCTATTTTAACAGAAATAACAGGCATGCCTACGACAGGTCTACGTGTCTTAGTATCAGGTCTAGCAATATTAGCAGTCTCACCCAAGAAAGAAATGACATGCCCATCTAAGTCCTCATCCAGGAGATCTTTAACCATAGAAATACTAGGTTCAACATTAATTTGCTCCGGAGGTGTGTAAGTCCTAGTTTTATGAACAATAGTCGAAGCTTTAGCATGATCCTTTATCCTAATAGGAAAAGGAGGTTTTTCAACATAAGCAGTAGGAACAATAGGATCGCTATAGGTAATAGTCTTTTCTTTGACTGTAATAGGTACAACTACTTTCACTTCTATAGGAGGATTATATTTAAACCACTTCTCTTTAGGGAGATCAACGTGAGTAGCAAAAGATTCATAGAAGGAAGCTACTATCTCAGAGTCAAGTCCATACTTAGCGCTAAATCCACAAAAAACATCGGTATCCATAAAAGATTTAACACAATCGAACTTAGGTGTCATACCTGACTCCTTACCATCGTTGGAACCCCAATCTTCAGAGTTGTGTTTAATTCTTTCCAATAAGTCCCATTTGAAATCAATAGTCTTCAGCATATAAGAACCAACACATGAAGTATCGAGCAGGTTGCGATTATCAAGAGAAAGCCGAGCATAAATTTTTTGAATAATCATTTCCCGAGAGAGCTCGTGATTGGGGCATGAATATAACATTGACTTAAGACTTCCCCAAGCTTGAGCGATGCTTTCTCCTTTGGGAGGCCAAAAATTATATATGTAATTACGATCACGATGAACAAGATGCATAGAATAGAACTTCTGGTGAAGTTCCAACTTCAATCGCATATAATTCCAAGATCCCGTATCATCACATAGCCTAAAGCATGTCAATGCATCTCCCTTCAAAGATAAAGGGAAGACCTTCCTTTTGACAACATCATCGGGAATACCTGCAAGCTTAAATAATCCACAAACTTCATCCACAAAGATAAGGTGTAAATCAGGATGCAATGTTCCATCTCCTGCAAATGGATTAGCTAGCAGTTTCTCTATCATACCCGAAGGAATCTCAAAATAAATATTTTCATAAGGTTCAGTAGGTTGAGGAGCAAACCTTTGCTCTTCTGGTTGGGGCGAAGATGCCCCAAACAAGCCCCTCAAAGGATTAGTTTCCATAGTGACATGTAATAGAAAATTTCAGCACACTATATACATGTTTCCTTACCAAGTTCCACTCACCAAAAGTGCTACACTCCCCGGCAACGGCGCCAGAAAAGAGTCTTGATGACCCACAAGTGTAGGGGATCTATCATAGTCCTTTCGATAAGTAAGAGTGTCGAACCCAACGAGGATCAGAAGGAAATGATAAGCGGTTTTCAGTAAGGTTTTCTGCAAGCACTAAAATTGTAGGTGATAGATAGTTTTGTGATAAGATAAATAGTAACGAGTAACAAGTAAACAAAGTAAATAAAGTGCAACAAGGTGGACCAATCCTTTATGTAGCAAAGGATAAGCCTAGACAATTTCTAATAATAAGAAAGGAGCTCCCGAGGACACATGGGAATTATCGTCAAGCTAGTTTTCATCACGCTCATATGATTCGCGTTCGGTACTTTGATAATTTGATATGTGGGTGGACCGGTGCTTGGGTACTGCCCTTACTTGGACAAGCATCCCACTTATGATTAACCCCTATTGCAAGCATCCGCAACTACAACAAAAGTATTAAGGTAAACCTAACCATAGCATGAAACATGTGGATCCAAATCAGCCCCTAACGAAGCAACGCATAAACTAGGGTTTAAGCTTCTGTCACTGTAGCAACCCATCATCTACTTATTACTTCCCTATGCCCTCCTCTAGGCCCAATAATGGTGAAGTGTCATGTAGTCGATGTTCACATGACACCACTAGAGGAGAAGACAACATACATCTTATCAAAATATCAAACGAATACCAAATTCACATGACTACTAATAGCAAGACTTCACCCATGTCCTCAGGAACAAAAGTAACTAATCACAAAGCATATTCTTGTTCATAATCAGAGGTGTAATAATATGCATTAAGGATCTGAACATATGATCTTCCACCAAGTAAACCAACAAGTATTAAATACAAGGAGTAATCAACACTACTAGCAACCCACAGGTACCAATTTGTGGTTTTGGATACAAGAGATGAACTAGGGTTTGAGAGGAGATGGTGCTGGTGAAGATGTTGATGGAGATTGACCCCCTCCGATGAGAGGATCATCGGTGATGACATTGGTGATGATTTCCCCCTCCCGGAAGAAAGTGTCCCCGGCAGAACAGCTCTGCCAGAGCCCTAGATTGGTTCCGCCAAGGTTCCGCCTCGTGGCGGCGGAGTTTCGTCCCGTAAGCTTGCCCACGATTTTTTCCACGATAAAAGCGATGATATAGCAGAAGATGGAAACTGGAGGCCCACCAGGGGGGCCAGGAGATAGGGGGCGCGCCCTATAGGGGGGGGGGGGCGCCCCTGTCTCCTGGACAGGGTGTGGGCCCCCTAGTGTATTTCTTTCGCTTAGAAATTCTTATTAATTCCAAAAAGTTGTTTCGTGGAGTTTCAGAACTTTTGGAGTTGTGCAGAATAGGTTTCCAACTTTTGCTCCTTTTCCAGCCAGAATTCCAGCTGCCGGCATTCCCCCTCTTCATGGTAAACCTTGTAAAAAAAGAGAGAATAGCCATAAGTACTGAGATATATTGTGTAATAATAGCCCATAATGCAATAAATATTGATATAAAAGCATCATGCAAAATGGACGTATCACGGGGCACCATACATAATGTGATAAACACATTATACATATGAGACATGGTTTAGATTATGAAGATCTAGCTAGAGCTTGAAATCAACACAAAGTGGATTCAAAAAATCGAGTTCGAGTTAATATAGTACACATAGTTAATATGTAACTCGAGACTAATCATGTGGTGTGCTGTGAAGATAATACAGAAACAATGGTTTAACTTGACAATAATGATGATTGTAGATCATATGAAAACAGGGAAATGAATTCACATGCTTTGACTTCACAACAATCATTATTGTAGATCTTATTCAAATATAGAAACGAATTCAAATTTAGTTCATATTGAAGCGGTAGTATATATGTTTGGAATGCACTAAAACGTTCATTTGAGTAGTAGGTTGCATGTATTATACACGTAGCGAAATATTTTAACTGAACATAACATGACATCAAAGTTTTGAATGACATTTGTAGTGCGAATTTATTTGGTACAGTAGACGTTAGGCTTGTCCAGAAATTTCAACCCGCGCCTTGTTAGCCCGAAATATTTAAGATATATCTTTGTCTCGTTGTGCTTCGACAACACCCTCCATCTCAACCCGCGCCTTGCTATTCCAAAATTACAACGCGCGCAAAAACTCCCACCTCCTGTGAAATCCCGACACGCGAAATGCCCATGATACCCCTGAACCGAAAGAACCGCCTCAAATTGGTGGGGGTACTTTCGTAACTTACCCCACATTTCGGACAAGTGCATCCCTAAGCCATTGTTCCCCACTCCCACCCCATCCGCCCACCCATTCATACACCGAGGCCGGGAAAACCCTCGAAGCCCCACTCCCTCCTCCGTCCGCCAGCCAGCCGAAGCCTCTTCCCCGACGACATCGTCCACAGCAACACCTCGACGTCCCTCATCCACTATACCGGATGAGGATCCGTCATCGATCTGGTCGTCCCGCCGGTTCAGCCACCCTGTCCTCCACCTCCAAGGAGCCGCCCCGATGTTCCCCTCATCTTTCACGCCACCTCCATTCCCCCACTGTCGTCTTCACCTGCACCACCAGAAGAGCATCATCATCACCGTTTCCTCGGATGAAGCTGCGGCCTAATCGGCGCCACCAAAGAGGTTGTACACTAATCGCCGCATTTTCTTCTTGATTCGATCTCACGGTGCTGCCGATGCTCGGTCCCGAGCCGACACGACGTGGCTCCATCCACGGCGGCATCGCTGGCCACTTCCTCCACGACGTCGTTCCCTCAGCGGCGACGTCCATATCTGTAGGAGCTGCTGCTGCTTTAGCTCTCACTCGCGCTGCTGCTCTACTCTTGCTCTCGATCCCCTGCCTGGTTTGCTCTTGCTCTCGGTCCCATGCCTGGTCTGCTCTTGCTATTGCTCTTGCTCACGCTGCTGCTCTCGCTCTTGCTCTTGCTTGCGACACTGCTCCGATTTAGCTACACTTCAATCGACTGAATTGACTTTTGGGTCAGTCGATT
>NC_041385.1:443029689-443050415 GCF_002162155.2 Triticum dicoccoides
TTTTCGCGGCGGGCGTGGCGGCGCACCGCCGGCCGCAGGCGACGGGGGCTGGCGGCTCGGGGAGGGGGGGGGGTGGAGGTTGAAGATGAACTGCAGGACCTTGATTTCGTATCCAACGGCTGCAAAATCGACTGACCAGATATGAAAAAGTCAGTCGACTGACGTGTAACCTCACCTCTAGTGCGTTCAGTTTCAACAGTAAAATTCAGTTTCGATAGTAAAATTCAGTTTTGACAGTTAAGTTCAGTCTCGACAGTTAAATTTAGTTTCGACAGTTAAGTTCAAAGATGAGCGGCTGATGCATTTTACATCTAGCACTTTGTGGTTACATATTTTACGTCATCTATTGGAGGTGCTATTAGAATTCCACTCAGGTAACATTGTCTCTCTTGTCCTGCTTTAGCCTCGGCGTCGTACAGCTCACCGGAGCTGCTCCAATGATGAAACCCTCCATCACAGCGGACAAGTACCTCGGGCTCCATCTCCAGACGCCTAAGATCTTCTTCCCCTCCTCCGACAGCCAAGTCAACCGGAGCATCCTCATCGACCAACCCAATCACGTTGAGATCGACATGGCTTCGCCAAAGAGGTTGTACACTTGTTGCATCTCTTTTTTACTCTACATGTTATATATATTGTCCACTGAGCACACGTAGTAACGGGAAATATGATTATTTTATCCTATTATTTGACAAGCAGTGAGGTACCAGGAAACTTAGCTATTTGTGATGGACTCTCTTGAACGCCATCATTATTTATCTCTGTGCATTTGAGCTGTGCATTTGTCGATGGCCCTGGGAGTTGAGCTAGTAGGGAAGTGGCCTGGGTCCAAACTAATAGAAGTAGCACATAAACATTTTTTTAGTGTAGGCTGTTCCTTGCTCAAGCCTACCTACTAGAATCGCCAGTGCTTGAAAGGAAAAGTGAATGAAAAACATAGGAATTGGAAAGTTTCCTATGGTACAACTATTCATGAATTTGGTTCAAAGGAATGGAGCAAAGGAAAACTGTAGGATTTGTTCCTTTAGTGTCTCCTTGAAAGAAAAAATGTAGGAATTTTAATTTTCACTTTTCCTCCTTTTCAAATTCCTATTCATGAAGCACAAGACTAAGAGATAGTAGCATAATAGCATTATAACCGTACATTTTCTTGTGGTTTGACTTAATCTCACCATGCTTCTTTGCATCATGTGATCTTCCAATTCTTGTGAATCAAACACCCAGATTGGCAGAAATCCCGTCTTTTTAAATTCTCTGTTTTGCATGTGCATTCCTATCCTATTCATGTCTATTTCCTATCCCTGCATTGTTGGAATCGTTTAATTCAAACAAGCCCTTACAAAATTACTGCTCTTACAGATAGTTGTCAAAGAAAACCTTGCGTGGTTTGTCCCGCTCCTGCTGCACCATCATCCACCCCAACTCAGCTGCTCCAATGATAGAAGGGTCCAACACATCAGGGATCCGACCTCCAGATTGTCTTTCGCCGCCTCAGATCTTCTTCCATGCCGCTGGCAGCTATGAAAATTGCATTACCATCATCAACTGAGCAGATGACCTCGAGGACTACACGGGTCCGTAAGAGAGGTCACACTCTTTCGTGTCTGCTTACGTTATGCATCGCTTAATATTACATGCTACTTTATCGTCCTATTCACCGATTAGACTCTGAGTCAGCTCCAAACTAATGGTCAAACTTGAGTATTTAAATGGTTGTGGGGTACATATCGGGGCTGCAATCAATAGTATCTATCTACTATCTGGTTAATCTCCGGTGTCTACTATGAGTTTCATGTTGGGTGGGAAACAAACAGTAAAGAAGCCATTATCTATATTTTTTAACTGAAGCCATTATCTGCCTGCTATTATTGGTTTTGGGTCTATCCACAGGTTGCTACCTTCACTCTAGATTTCTGCATGCACTCCTTACATAATCTCACTATTTTTTATTCCTATGTATGACAGTTATTGTAAACAATGGAACTAAACTTGTAGAGCAAAAGAGACGAGCCTTGCATGGCAATAAAATTTCATGCAGACCTCGCTCCATGGTAGGCACAAAGGCAGCCCTCCCTCCACCCATTTCGGATTGTAATCAAGAGGAAGATATCTGTTCTGAGGGGGATTCAGAAGGAGAAGACCACTCCTATTTATCCCTTGAGGTCTTCGCTCTAACTTGGCATGCTGATGTTGGTTATATCATGCATATGGTGCCTTGCATTGCTTACTTTATACATCAAATATGTCATCTGCTTAGTTTAGACATCCTTTGTGCGAATGCCATCTGTTTAGTTTATTCATCATTTATGTGAATTATACAATACCATCTTGTTTAGCCAGGCATCATATATGTGAATTTTGCAATGCCATCCTGCTTAGCCAGTCATCTTATATGTAAATTATATCAGGCCATCCTTTTTTGTTATGTATTACATTTGTCAACAATGTTAGTACATTCAGCTGCTCTTCGTGTGCATCAGCCATTTGACATGGTGATGGAAAATTCTGGAGTGAAAACAAGGTCTTCAGAGCAAACTATGCTATCTGACGAAGCGCATATGTCGCTATTGCGAATAGCTCCTCAGAGGAGGATTTAGAGACAGATGACCAGTCCTATTCCCCCCCCCCCCGAGGTGTATGCTCTAACTTGGCAGGGTTATGTTGCTCATATCGTGCGTATGGTGTCTTGCATTTCTATGTCATTTGATTAGTTTAGACATGCTTTGTGTGAATGCCACCTATTCAGTGTCTAATTACCATATATGTGAATTATGCATTGCCATCTTGTTGCAAGACATTATATATGTCAATTATGCAATGCTATCTTGTTGCAAAGGCATTATATATGTGAATTATGCAATGCCATGCTGTTTAGCCAATCATCATGTATGTGAATTATAGCATGCTATCATTTTTTTGTATTACGTCTTCCATGTGTTGATAATGTTTGTATATTCAAGTACTCTTCCTGTGCATCAGCCATTTGAAGCGGTGATGAAAGTATCTAGAGTGGAAACAAGGTACTCAGAGCAGACAATGCTACCTGCTGAAGCAGACATCTTGCTGGTTACAGAGAGCTCCTTAGAGGAGGATTCAGAGACTGATGACCAGTCCTATTTCCCCCCTAAGGTCTATGCTCAAACTTGGCAGGGTTATATTACCCATGTCACGCATGTTGTCTTGCATTGCTTAGTTTTTACATCATATATGGATTGCCATCTGCTTACTTGCTTACTATATAAATCATATATTTGAATTATATCATGCCATCATATTTACATAGTACATACACATCATCTATCTGAATTATGGCATGTCAACCCATTTAATAAAGACATCATATAGTTATATCATCTCATCCTGTTTAGTGTTTACAGTCATCATATTTTGAATTATGGCATTCTATCCGTGAATGTATGTGAATTATGGCATGTCAACCTATTTAATAAACACATTATATAGTTATATCATGTCATCTTGTTTACATAGTCATCATATTTTGAACTATGTCTTTCCATCTTTTTTAGTTAGCCATCATAATGTGAAATTATGTCATGCTATCCTGTTGAGTTAGCCATCATATATGTGAAATTGTGTCATGTTATCTTATTTGGTTAGACAACATAAATGTGAATTATTTCGTGTCCTCTTTTATTCCCCACTATCCATTGCACATGTCTATCATGCAATGTCTGTACTTTCAATTACTTTTCTTGTTTATCGGCCATTTGAATTGGAGAGGGTGATGGCAGTATCTAAGGGAGTAACAACACGGTCTTCAGAAAAGATAGTGCTACTAGTTGATGCAGATAGAACCACGGTTGTACTTGCCCAAAGACCAGATCCACCACACATAACTCAGACTCTCGCAGATTGTACCCCTACCCAATTGGACAGAGAACCAACTGCACCCCTTCTAACCCCAACCCTGGCAGATAGTAATCCAGTTCCAGTTGACACATCACCGTCTCCACCATAGAGCACCCAAACACGAGCAGTTAGTAAGGGAACTGAAGTGCACAAAGAACGAGGACCACCACTCCGAATCCCAACTCAATGCTTAAAGGAGAAGAAGATTTGTTCTCAGGTTAGGTTCTGTAGCTATGGTTCATACTCCTTTGCTCTTGCATTACTTTATTTACTCATACCAACTATTTTCAAATTTGAAGGATGGAATTGAAACTCCAATGGTGCAACAGGTATGTTTTAAACCTGTTTCTTTAACTGGTTTGTTGTTGTAACCTGCTCTATGTTGATTTCAGTTTCAATTGAATAAGCAGTTATGTTCTTATGTCATGCACATTAAAAGTGTTGTTATTGCTCTATAGTTTCCCACACTTATATTCTGTCTATTCTGCTTTGTCTTGAATAAATATTATTTAAACTATGTCTCTATCTTGATTTGGCAACAAAAACTAGAATGATATAGACCATAAAGTGACCATGGTACATAGATATATGTTTGTTTCATGCTGTTATCCTGTCCACTTTACTGCTGAACTCATTTACCAAAATGAGTTTCAAATACAACATGGTAAACCCGTGATGTGTTTGTTTGTTTCTCTTTTAGAATGCGGACAAAATATTGGAGAACAATACCCTGTTATGCAATGGTAAAGGAAGCAATGCAGATAAGGTTCAAGATAGTGAGACATCCCGGTTGGTCTCCAAGAAAGCTGATAAAAACTATCTTGACGACAGTGAGAGAACCCAAAAGTCATGTCTTGATGTAGTGCTCGAGTTACTGGCCACTACTGCTGGCACAAGCTCTTCGAACTCGCTGCCTGAATCAGTTCGTCTTCTTGAGTCTCAAGTTCAAGTTGAAAGACATTGATCAGATGTGCTGCGACAGGAAGCTGAAGGACTGAGGAAGTCCCTGCAGAATTTAGATGCATACTTCCTGGTGCAACAGCAAGCGCTGGAGGATTTAAGCGCCAAGCAAGAGAAAGTTAATAAGCTTGCTAAGCATCTTGCCAGCATTATGGGTACCCAAGATATTGTTTCTTGAGATCTTCTGAAGTGGTTTCAGTTCTGGATTTGTTTTGTTGTGGCGTTTATTTGCGCTGGTCGCCAACTTTGTCAACCAGTGTATATGATATGCTGCTTTGTTCCCTATATTTGCACTGGTGGCGAACTTTGATGCCCAGTGGATATAATATGTGTAATAGCCGTGATAGCCTATCATAAGGTTCTTGCTTATTTATTTCCTTGTTGTCTTGTTTATTTGTTTGCTTGTAGTCAGTGCAGTTCTTTTTCCATGGTTTGCTAGTGGCCGCAATAACCTATTTTTTAAAACCAGGCCACAATAACCATGGGCTACATACTTACTGTAGTGACACTGGGCCTCCTACCGCCTGTAGAAACAATGGGCCTTCTACTGGCCATAGACACAATGGGCCTTCTACGGGCCGTATCATCAATGGGCCTTATATGGGTTGTATGATCGATTGGCCAAACATGGGCTAATAACAGACCGCATTATGGCCATAAACGGGCTAGAGTTGGAATTGTCCGTTCATAGGCCGACCATAATGGGCCATCGTTAATAGGCCGTATTTGATGACGCTATGTAAACGGCCCAACGTATTAACGGGCCACAAACGGGCCGACTGTAACAACGGGTTGAATTTGGCCCATAAGCAGAAAATGACAGTAAGGGACCGTAAGTAACCAAATGCTGAAAATGAGCCCAAGAATAAATGGGCCTTGAGAAGGCCGAAAGATAGCATGGGCTGGAAATGCCCCAATGGAATAAAGGGCCGTTAATGGGTATAAAGTGATACACTATTCATTACGGGACAGTTTCACCATGGGCCGTTAATGGGCCAAGAGTTACAAAGGGCCTCATATGGGCCGAAAGATGTCATGGGCCATACATGGGCCGAAAGTTAAAACAGGTTGGAATCATATTGGACAACCCATATGACGCTACTGGGCCTAATTCGGATAGGTCGTAACGGGCCATAGGTTAGCGGGCTGTAAATGGGCTATATGTGAACATGTCATTAATAGGCTTTCAATGGGCCGGCCCGCCACCTTTTGACCAAGACAAACGGGCCGGCCTTTTCACAGGAATGGGCCTCTGTTGGTCCATGCCACGTATCGAATTATCATAGGCACCTTCTGTCCAATGAAAGGATGACATCTATCCCGACGGTGAGCCGACACGTGTTTACTCCAGCCAGTGATGATTTTACACGTGGAAAGTCCCCATTGGTCGGGGCTGTTAACGGGTTATCGGATCCAAAACTGAACCCGATAGCTTAACGGTGTTCTATTACAGTGGATGCCACGTGTCGGTCACCCTTGACGAAGTACTTCTATGACGCACGATTTATCATCATGAAAGTGGACACTTCCATGATGATAATTTTGATAATGTCATGGAACACTTCTACGACAGCAAAGGTATAACTATCTTGGTTCTGCCATAAAATCATCATGGATGTACATGCATGACAGAAAACGTGACCTATTATGACAAACATGTATCATCACGAAAGTGTATATTTTTGTAGTGGCACCCCTCTTTGTACTCCCTTCTCCTGTTTTGTTTCTCTTGTTAGATCGTTTTTTTAATGGTTAATCACCAGTTCACTTTAGATCTAAGAAAACCAGTTAGTTTTAGCCAACTAACTCTAGATTAAGTGTGGGCCACCCTTTCCTAGCCACTGAGCAAGTAGTTTTTCAGCCAACCAAAACAGGACAGGTGTCAGCTCATTTTTATTCCCGTAATTCAATTTCAGAAAAAATAGCAATCTTAGAAAAATCATATCTCCTAGTCTACAGATCCAAATTGAGTGATTCCAATTGCATTGTGTCACAAATTTTATGAAATTTCTGTTCGTGACTGATTTTTTTTTAATTTGAGTAGTTTATATTTGAATTATTTCAAATAAGCTTCAAACACTATTTTGGCTCTATTTTGAATTTTTGGAATAGATTTTTGAGTGATTCTTTTTGCTCCTGGTCTCTAGGACATTTGCCCATCCAATAGTGTTGAGTGTTTTCTTTTTTGTTTATTTTAAATTAGGGGTTTAGGCAAAATAGTACTATTTTAGTTATAGTTTTGTTTTAGTCTTTTCTATTGTTTTTATTAGCTTTAAATTATTTCTTTTTGTCACTCTTGACAAATTTGTTTTTGTTTCTGTTGTACAACACTAGATACTTTTATTCTTATAGAAAATATATTATTCTGTTTACTTTTGTATGAAAACTTGTATAGGTCATAGTTAGAGTTTTATAAAAGGTTTTTATCTGTTTCTTTTTGCTAATAAAATTTTATGAAAAATACTTTCTGTTAAGTTAGTTTATTTACATTTTCTTTTATGTTAATGTATTAGTTTAGTAATCTTCTTTGTGGTTAAGTTTTACTTAGGACAAGATTATTTTGGTGTGCATCATAGAGTTTTTCCAAGTAGTTTCTTAGTAGTTTCTTTTGAAGTTTTTTCTATGGATTTCTATTTGGTTTTTCTTAAAGGTTTCCTTGTTGCTTTTTATTTTGGTTGAGTGTTATTATGATTGATAGAATTGATTGCTAGAGTGTTTTGCTTACATGAATGCCATTGTTTGACTATATAGATTTTTCTTCGGAGAGTGACGAATAGTTCTACCAAGTTATTTCGAGAGCGTTATAATCTTCATCAAGTAATACCATGCAAGTTCACTTTGAGGATTCAATACACACTACTGTGTGAAGGACGGTTGATGGGCACCTTGGAGTAGCCAGTGGATGGCCGGGATGCATGGAGAAGCGCCATGACATCTTGCAAAAAGCTTCACCCAGACTCAAAGAGACGAAAGAATACTTCGTGCCCGGAAGCTAACCTGTGCAACCGCAATTCACTATGGGCTCTGGCTTGGTTGACCTTAGTTGTGACTCTGGCTGGGACTGTGCTAGTAGATGTAGAACTACGGTAGGATTGGATGAGCACCGGACAGTGGTCAGGGGAACTCTTCGGAAGACCATGTTTCGGTCGTCTTTTTCTCATCTGGACTTGGATCTATCTCGAAACTCTCAACACCGGATTGAAAACTTAATTGTGGGCCACTTATGATGATTTGGGCTATGACATCGGTTGGCGGAACCATGTCATGATACAAAACTCCATAGTACAGACTCCTGATATTCCTTTGTAGGGAAAATAAAATAAGCTTTTATGCAAAAACAACTCAGACATAGAGCCATACAGCCATATTGCATATAGTATAGTTTTTATCATCTTTTTCTCTTATTGGTAATCTTGCAGGTACATTCAATGTACTGACCTACACGACTGCAACGTATCATGTTGCAGATATTTCTTCGATGAGTAAGAGTCACGATACAGGGTTACGGTCTACACTCAACCTGCCGATGGCGTTGATGGGGCTCCACACCCGATTAATTGTTTCCGCTGAGATTTATGAGGAATATATTAGTTTTATGTTATTTATACATGTGATTTCACTTTGACATATACACTGATGTACTGTGTCTGCCAGCATACTGATCCAGGGATGACACAGAAACACATAGGCTTGACGGTTTGAGGTCGGGTCACTACAATATTATCTTGAAATATCAATTTCAGCTCTTGGAACATCTCATATGCTCCGTGGTGTTCAAAACGTCTTTGAAGTCCTGGTTCTAAGACGTAAATCATGGCACACTGAACTATTGAGTAGTAATCATATCGAGCCTGCGAGACGTTCATAACATATGTAGTAGCTCCTGCAGCAGGTCTGTCACCTAGCGGTGCATCAAGGACATAATTCTTCTGTGCATCAATGATTATAATCCTCAAGTTACGGACCTAGTCCATGTAGTTGCTACCATCATTTTTCAACTTAGCTTTCTCTAGGAACGCATTGAAGTTCAGGGGAACGGTAGCACGGGCCATAGATATGCTAAAACTATTAAGACTAAGTTCATGATAAATTAAGTTTAATTAATCAAATTACTAATGAACTCCCACTTAAATTAACACCCCTCAAGTTATCTAAGTGATACATGATCCAAATCAACTAACCCATGTCCGATCATCACGTGAGATGGGGTAGTCATCAATGGTGAACATCTCTATGTTGATCATATCTACTATATGACTCACATTCGACCTTTTGGTTTCTAGTGTTTTGAGACCATGTTTGTGCATGCTAGGCTCGTCAAGTTTAACCCAAGTGTTTTGCTTCTGCAAAACTGGCTTACACCCATTGTATGTGAATGTAGATTCTATCACATTCAATCATCACGAGGTGCTTCGAAATGAAGAACTTTAGCAATGGTGCATACTCGGGGAGAACACTTTTATCTTCAAATTTAGTGAAGGGATCATCTTATGATGCTACTGATACATCTCGAACGTATCCATAATTTATGAAGTATTCATGCTATGTTTACAACAATTTTATACGGTTTTGGTATGATTTACATGGAACTAACCCGGACTGACGGTGTTTTCAGCAGAACTACCTTGGTGTTGTTTTTTGTGCAGAAATAAAAGTTCTCCAAATGCAACGAAACTTTTTGATGATTGTTTTTGGAACAAAAGAGGCACTAGAAGCTTCATGGGAGGACCAGAAGGTGAAGGAGGTGGGAACAAGACATCTGGGCACGCCAGGAGGCCCAGGCGCGCCCAGGTGGGTTGTGGTCACCTCGAGGCCCATCTTCGCATGATTCCAATGCTGAAAAATCCTATAAATAGAGAAACCATCAGAAATAACCCTAGATCAGAAGTTCTGCCGCCGCAAGCCTCCGTAACCATGAAAAACCAATCTAGACCCTTTTTCGGCACCCTGCCGGAGGGGGAAATCATCACCAATGGCCATCTTCATCATCCCGGCGGCCACCATGATGAGGAGGGAGTAGTCCACTCACGAGGCTGAGGGTTTGTACCAGTATCTATGTGTTTAATCGCTCTCTCTCTCTCTCTCTCTCTCTCTCTCGTGTTCTTGATGGCACGATCTTGATGTATCGCGGGCTTTGTTAATATAGTCGGATCATATGGTGTTGTCCCTTCTCTATCTTGTTGTGATGAATTTAGTTTTCCCTTTGGGATTTTTTTTTATCAGATTGAATACTTTTATGGATTTGAGAGAACTTGATATATGTATTGCATATGAATACCCATGGTGACAATGGGGTATTATATTGATTCACTTGATATGTGTTTTGGCACTCAACTCGCGGATTCCCGAGGTGACATTGGGGTAATCTATGCATAGGGGTTGATGCACGTTCTCATATTCGTCTCTCTGGTAGAAATCTTGGGGCACTCTTTGAGGTTCTTTATGTTGGATTGAGTATTAGAATCTGAAATTGTTTGATGCATGTCGTATAATCAACTCACGGATACTCGCGATGACATTGGAGTATCTAGGTGACATTAGAGTTGGTTGAGTGTATCATATGGTGTTATTTTAGTACGAACTCTTGGTTAGATCGATCAGAAAGAATAGCTTGGTGTTATTTTAGTACAAACTCTAGGATAGATTGATCAGAAAGAATAGCTTTGAGGTGGTTTCGTACCCTATAAACAATTTCTTCTTAAGTTCTCCGCTAGATAAGAACTTTGGAGTGATTCTTCATCACACGTTGAGGGATGGTTATATGATCCAATTAGATTAGCATTGTTGAGAGATTGCACTAGAAAAAGTATGTAGTAGGATCGAAAGTATGTCTAGAGGAGGGGGGGTGATTAGACTACTTGACCAAATAAAAATCTAGCCTTTTCCCAATTTTAAGTCTTGGCAGATTTTAGCAACTTAAACACAAGTCAACCAATCAACCCACACAAGCAATTCTAAGAGTGTACCAGCGGAATGTAAAACATTCCATATGAAGGTAGGGAAGGGTTTGGAGAGGGTAAACACAATGTAGACACGGAGATTTTTGGCATGGTTCTGATAGTTGGTGCTATCGTACATCCACGTTGATGGAGACTTTAACCCACGAAGGGTAACGGTTGCATGAGTCCACGGAGGGCTCCACCAACGAAGGGTCAACAAAGAAACAACCTTGTCTATCCCACCATGGCCATCACCCACGAAGGACTTGCCTCACTTGGGTAGATCTTCACGAAGTAGGTGATCTCCTTGCCCTTACAAACTCCTTGGTTCAACTCCACAATCTTGACGGAGGCTCCCAAGTGACACCTAACCAATCTAGGAGACACCAATCTCCCAAAGGTAATAGATGGCGTGTTGATGATGAACTCCTTGCTCTTGTGCTTCAAATGATAGTCTCCCCAACACTCAACTCTCTCTCACATATTTGGATATGGTGGAAAGATGATTTGAGTGGAAAGCAACTTGGGGAAGGCTAGAGATCAAGTTTCTTGTGGTAGAATTGGAATGTCTTGGTCTCAACACATGAGTAGGTGGTTCTCTCTCAGAAAATAAGAGGTGGAAGTGTAGGCACGTTCTGATGGCTCTCTCACAAATGGATAAGGGGGTGGAGGGGTATATATAGCCTCCACATAAAATCTAACTGTTACACACAATTTACCAAACTCGGTCAAACAAAATAGAGAAACTCGGTGGGACCGATCTAGTTCAAAATGTGAATGTTAGGATTTTCGGTGGGACCGACGAGATCAACTCGGTGGGACCGATGCGCTAGGGTTAGGGAAAAACCTTATCTTGGTGAGACCGATCATATGAACTCGGTGAGACCGATTTCAGCAATAAGCAAACAGAGACTTGGTCAAGCAAACTCGGTGGGATCGATGGGCTCATTTCGGTGAAACCGAAACGTTACAAAAAGGAAACAGAGAGTTTTCATTGCGAACTTGGTTGGAACAATTGCTCATCTCGGTAAGACCGAAACGTTATGAAGGGAAACAGTGAGTTTGCAATCCCATCTCAGTGAGACCGAGATCCCTATTGGTGAGACCAAGCTGATTTGGGTTTCTGGCTATGGTTATGTCAAGTGAACTCAGTGGCGCCGGATAGATCAAATCGGTGGGGCCGAGTTTGACTTTAGGTTTAGGACAAATGTGGAAATGAGAAAGTGGTTGAGGGCTTTGGAGCATATCACTAAGCATTTTGAGCAAGTAGACCATTAAGCAACACCTCATCCCCTTTTAGTGGTATTGGCTTTTCCTATGGACTCAATGTGATCTTGGATCACTAAAATGGAAATGAAGAGTCTTGAGCTTTTTCCAATATGTGTCCTTAGCATTTTGAGGGGTCCACATCGCTAGTCCGTGCCATGCCAATCATTGAAATTTCTAAAACATTTAACTTGAATGGCTATTAGTTCAATGAGCTATATGTTGTTATGAATTACGAAAACCACCCGGGGATAAGTTGCACTTTCAATCTCCCCCTTTTTGGTAATTGATGACAACATATAGATCAAAGCTTCGACAAATGATAATATAAATCAAATGCATCGTCGCTTTGAGAAGTATGTGATAAGCAAGATCTCCCCCTAAATTTGTGCAATATTTAATTTTGCTTTTGAATGCAAATACACAATCGATTAGGATTATGGGTTACTCTTCCATGTCACATACATCTTGGTGGAGCGCTCAAAATGATAGAATAAAAGAAGTATACACTCATCACCAAGGCAAACATGAATGATCATACATAAATGATAAGATATCAACATTCAAGCACACATTAAAGCATAAGTATGATCAAACACATGATCATAGGAGTATCTCACACACAAGCACAAATAATGTAGCATGCAAACAAGCAAATAACAAGTAGCAAGAGAGGCAAATAAAGAAACTCTCTCTCTCTCTCTCTCTCTCTCTCTCTTGAAGCCTATGATCTATACACTTTCTCGCCCTTTGGCAACAAGTTACCAAAAAGCTTGAAAATGCATAGTGCTATGCGGCACTCTAAGCACGATCTCCAGGAGCTCTAGTGTGCGAAGATGGTGTTGAGAGGAGTCTGTCAACAAAAGCATCTGTGGAGGTTTGTGGAGCTGGTGGAGTTGAGACTAGAAGGGCAACTGGGGCAGTGGCTGCAGGTGCTGAAGTGGTAGCTCTTGTGTCACTGGCTGGCACAGCTACAGACCTTTTTTCCCTTGGCACTCTCTGAAATCCATCTGTGGTAGCTCTCCCTCTCCTTTCCTCTGCTTCTTCTTGGAGTTGCTTGACTATGGTCTGAATTTCTATGACCTTCAAGTCTAGATCATAACATTTTGTTTTGATGATCCTCTCAAGACTTTCTTGGTTTTGAGTCAGGGTGGATAGTCCTTTCTCAATTCTCACCGTGGCCTCAAGCAGATAGCTAAATTGATCCTCTTTGGTCTTCAGAAACACCTGGGATGCTTCTGTAGCACTAGCTGGCTTAGCTGCCTTCTCTGCCTTTGCTCTCTCTTCTCCCGAGCCTCTGCAGATGTAGGATGTGATGCCTCCATGACAATCTCATTGTCCTCAAATTCTGGCCTCAAAGGAAGGTGCTCTTTGTCTAGATGATACGTGCATGTGCCCATCTTAGAGTTGATGAGCATCTGAATGTGTGGGGCATAACCACATGATCTCTTCTGATCTGCTGCAGTCCTCTTAACTGTTTCAACAATCAAGGTCATCACCTTGAACTTCTCTGGCACATCTAACATATGCAACAAGTTGATTGAGTGCCATCTGATCATCTTGTCATCTCCTGATTTGGGCAACAATGTATATCTCAATATAGTGTTGATAGTGGGCAGCCCTGACAGCAGATAGTACATGGATCCAAACTTGTGAGTCTCTAGGGCATCATCAGGAATTTCCATGTACATGTGTGCCATGGAGTTATGACCTTTCTTGGGCTTGGCATAAACATCTGTGTCATCTTCATGTTCTTCAGGGGCATTGATCAGCTTGGCCCACTCAGCAATGGAGGATTGGTACCTAGTACCTTCAGTCATCCATACAATCTTTCCATCTGGGTAAAAATGTGTAGTTGAATAAAATTGCATCACCATCTTATCATTCCATTTTGTCAGTTTCTGACCAACAAACTTGTGAACTCTAGTCAATCTGAAGTTGTCATGCACTCTAGTGAAATAATCAGCATTCTCATCAATGCATGTCCAGTCAACCCATCTCATGTCACTGACAATGGGCTTCTTGTCCAATAGAACTGTCTCGTAGAAGTCCTGCTACTCCTTGGTGTGAAATCTGTAATCCACATCAGTCCTTCTCCTTGTTGCATATGGGTCTGTCTGTCACCACAATTAGAGACCTGCATCTTTTCTCAATTTCATGTTCTTTGCAACTAGATGAGTATCATCATGATCTGGAATTTTTGGCTTGAGCTTCCTAAGCACTTGAACCTCATCATCTTCTTGAACTTCAGGCATTGGGGCCTTGTTCTTCTCAGCAGCTGGGATATTTATTGTGGATCTCTTGGGTGCTGATGGCTTAGAAGCTTGAGCAGCATCAGCAACCTTGGGGCAATCTTGGGCTTGGATGGAGTAGCCCCTGACTTGATAGCATCCCCCATCAACTTCTGGGTTTTGGCAGGAGGTGCAATGGGCTCTTCCTCCTCCTCTTCATCTGATTCCCTAACCATAGATGGCTTTCCAATCACTCTAGCCATGGTCTTCTTGAACCTTTCCTTCCTTTCCTTCCCTGCAGCAGCCTCTTCTTCTCTTGGTTCAAGGGTGAACTCCATTGTTTCCTGAGTTGAGGCTCTGGCTTTGGACATGGGAATTCTCTTGGCAGGTGCTTTCTTCTTCATGCCAGGCTTAGTGGATGCAATAGTGCCAAATTCCTTCTTTTCAACCTTCTTCTTTGAGGTTACTTCCTCAATTTCAAAGTCCTCATCTTCTGAGTTAGAAGTTCTCTTCCTCCTTTGCCTGACAGTAGCCTTAGGAAGATTGCTTGGGGTGCTTCTGCTACCCTCCTCATAACTACTGTTTGAGGGACTAGTGCCCTCACTCAGATTTGCCTGCTCCTCAGACCTGTTCTGGCTATCACTGTTGTCTGACATTGCTAACACTGAAAGCTAACCCTGTGAATAGATAGGTTGAGATAGAGTGGATGAGTATCACAAAGCACAAACATTTTTCAAAACAAATGAGTCAAAAACTTAGTTTTAGTTTTCTACAGAAAGCATTTCGGAGCTACTGATATGACAAACTCGGTGACATCGAAGCAACTTCAAATTCTAAACATGTGAAATCGGTCAGACCGAGACACAGTTCAGTGACTCCGAGATGCTAGGGTTTCACTGAGAAAGTAAACTCGGTCACACCGATTTGTACACTTTGGTTAGACCGAGTAGTACATGTGCAATGGCCTGGGCCAAATCAGTGAGACCGAACTCTCCAAATCGGTCGGTCCGAGATGAGTTCGGCGGAAACCTAACCCTAAGTTTTTGGATCAAAACTAATCTAGAGGATGTTCTGGTTGGATAGAAGGATCTCAATCATGGCAAGAATCATGGCATTGTCCTTAGTGCAAGAATCGGAGTTAAATATTGCACAAGGGGGTCGAGTTCATACCCTAACTTGGCGATGAACTCGCTACGATGACAATATCTATGAAGATTCCTGTTGATGGCGGCAGAGACCAGCGGCCGGAGGTCGCTGGCGACGAGAGAGACGATCCGGAGACCATGAGTTGGCAGAGCTGGACAAGAGCAGGCAAAGCGTTTGGAGAAATTTCCAAATTTTTTGCCCGTGGGTATATATATCCAGACTCTGTCGGTGTGACCGAGTGGAACACCTCGGTGGCACCGAGATGCAGAATCACAAGCGGTTGCTGGAACTCGGTGTGACCGAAAAGTTCAAATCGGTTGCACCGAGATTAAAACCTAGATCAACTTAATGAACTCAGTTTGACCGAATGGGATGAATCGGTCAGACCGAAATGCACTAAGAGGTTTTGGAAGTTAAGTCTATGACGAATCGGTAGCTCCGAGTGCTCCTCACTCAGAGGGTCCGGATATGAATTGATCAAGCTTTGTGATGTAGCATGAATAGAGTTCGAGACGAGAAAAACATAGATAGCTAGAAGGAGTACTTAGGCATTCTTGTCCATCCATTTGGAAAAAGAAAACCAAACAATTAAAGCAACAAATGGATGTCCTCGAATGGAGAAAATTATGCAACCAACATACCGACACAATAAGATAGCAAATGAAATATGTGGCAAATCATGCACAAACACTCTAGCATCTATCAAGCAATTGGCGATGACTAGGTCATCTATATGTGAGTATATTGACTTAGGAGTCAAATGAGAACATTTGATCATAAGTCATACTCATCGTTTAAGCACAAGCGGGGTTACCACTTTTACATAAATCATTGTTGTGCTCACACCATTAGAGTTGCTTTAGCTTAATTCTTATAGTAAAGCTCCCCCTAGATGTGATATCCCCTTTTGGAGGGATGAACTAACCTTAGGTTTGTCGATGATGACTTCATGTAGATGTTGAAGATGTGGATGCTCAATATTGATCTAGATCATTTGGAGCAATCCATTGGAGTGAGTTGCACTTTCAATACCTACATGGGTTAGTCTCACAAGGAACAAACAAGGATATCCATAGACATAGAGTGAAGTACACACATGATGATGTCCATGAAAGCATTTGGTTACCTTGTCCCTTAACTTACCAACAAGAGGGTTTGTGACTCCTTGAACTAGTGCAAGATATGGAAGTTGATTGCACTTGTCCTTGCCAATATGAATATGGGTAAAGTATGTTGGCGGAGTCACCCTCAAGAACTCTCTAGTTATTCTTATCAGGGATCCACATCAACTTGATGGGAATCCTTGGGGTTGTAGTCGTATTTGATGAAGTAGAACTTGGACTAGTCTTGGGAACCCACTTGACCAAGGCCTTTGGAGCTTCTTCAAATGCATCAATCTCCTCTTGAAGCTGGTCCTTGCCTTTTATCTTGTGGTCTTGTGGTGGAAGATCATCTTGATCTTGTGTTCCCTTGAAGGAAGGGGGGTCATACTTATCTTGTTGAGGAACAAACTTCATCTTGGGGTATTGATCTTCTTACCACTCAACTCCATTGGCATTGAACTTTCGTTCAAAACCAACACCTTGATTCTTCCGGTGCCTTCCTTGCTTGCGTACAATTTCATCAAATTGCTTACTTCCGGCAAGGCTCTTGTAAACACCTTTCTCTATAATTCCCTTCAATAAGCTATTTTCTTGCTCAAGTGTAACTTGGCTAAGAGGATCATTAGTGGAATCAAGAGAACTACTAGAAGCAACAATATTGGATTTAGCATGATTATTGTTACTACTAGAAGAAGAATCTTTCTTACTCTTGTTGTTAGACTTTACTTGTGGCATGTAAGTAGACAAGAGCAAATGCTTGGCAATGTAAGAAGAACTTTTCTTCCGAAGATCATTATTGATTGCTTTTAAGAACCCATGCTCTTGCTCTAAGTTGAGCTTTTCGAAGCGTAGCTTCTCATGAGTTTTTAAAAGTTCTTGATGATCCTCTAAAGTAGTTTCATGAGCTAACTTAAGAGTGTTTAGTTCTTTAGTTAGATGCTCAATCTACTTCTTATCATTGTCCTTAATTTCATCTTGATTATCATGATTAATAGCAATTTCATTATATTTTTCATCACTAGCATTGTCAACAAGCAAATCGTCATCACCTAGAAAATCATCTTCATCACTATTGAAATCAATATACTCGGGGTGTGATACCTTGGGGCCTTTAGCCATGAAGCATCTTTCAATTCCTTCATTTGGTGAGTCAAATATGTCATAGGAGTTGGTTGACACAAGTGCAAGACCGGCAACACCTTCATCTTGAGTATATTCGGAGTCGGAGTGATAAATTCTCTCAGAGTGGTTGTCGGAGTCAGAATCGGATATCCATTCACCAACATGAGGTTGATGTCTTTGTTTTGTGTAGCTCCTTGATGACTTGTCCTTCCTTTCCGAATCCTTGCTTCTGCGAGAGGGTGTTCATGTAATCCTTGTAAAATAAGAGAGAAAAAGTATAAGTATTGTGCTATAACATGTAGTAAAAGCCCATAATGCAATAAATATTGATATAAAAGCATGATGCAAAATGGACGTATCAGGCAATGCTACTATCCTTTTCCCACACTTGTGCTTCAAAGTAGCACCATGATCTTCATGATAGAGAGTCTCCTATTTTTTCACTTTCATATACTAGTGGGAATTTTTCATTATCAAATGTGGCTTGTATATTCCAATGATGGGCTTCCTCAAATTTCCCTAGGTCTTCGTGAGCAAGCGAGTTGGATGCACACCTACTTAGTTTCTTTTTGAGCTTTCAAACACTTATAGCTCTAGTGCATCCGTTTCATGGCAATCCCTACTCACTCACATTGATACTTATTGATGGGCATCTCCATAGCCCGTCGATACGCCTAGTTGACGTGAGACTATCTCCTTCTTTTTTTCTTCTCCACAACTACCATATTGTATTCCACCTATAGTGTTATATCCATGGCTCACACTCATTTATTGCGTGAAAGTTGAAAAGGTTTGAGAACATAAAAAATATGAAACAATTGCTTGGCTTGTCATCGGGGTTGTGCATGATTTAATACTTTGTGTGATGAAGATGGAGCATAGCCAGATTATATGATTTTGCAGGGTTAACTTCCTTTGGCCATGTTATTTTGAGAAGACATGATTGCTTTATTAGTATGCTTGAAGTATTATTGTTTTATGTCAATGTCAAACTTTTGTTTTGAATCTTATGGATCTGAATATTCATGCCACAGTAAAAACAATTACATGGATAAATATGTTAGGTCGCATTCCACATCAAAAATTTTGTTTTTATCATTTACCTACTCGAGGATGAGCAGGAATTAAGCTTGGGGATGCTTGATATTTCTCCAACGTATCTATAATTTTTGATAGTTCCATGCTATTATATTATCTGTTTTGGATGTTTTATATGCATTAATATGCTATTTTATATTATTTTTAGGACTAACATATTAACCTAGAGCCCAGTGCCAGTTTTTGTTTTTTCCTTGTTTTTGAGTTTCCCAGAAAAGGAATATCGGACGGAGTCCAAACGGAATAAAACTTTCACGATGATTTTTCTTGGACCAGAAGACACCTACGAGACTTGGAGATGAATTCAGAAGACCCACGAGGTGACGACAAGCCGTAGGGGCGCGCCCCTGGCTTGTGGCCCCCCCCCCCCCGGGAGTCCACCGACCTCCCTCTCAGCTCTATAAATTCTCAAATATTCCATAACCCTCATAGGCCCACAAAAATACTTTTCCGCCGCCGCAACCTTCTGTGCTCGTGAGATCCCATCTTGGGGCCTTTTCCAGTGATCTGCCAGAGGGGGATTTGATCAGAGATGGCATCTACATCAACCCTATTGCCTTTCTGATGAAGCGTGAGTAGTTCACCTTAGAGCTATGGGTCCACAACTAGTAGCTAGATGGCTTCTTCTCTCTCTCTTTGATTCTCAATACCATGTTCTCCTCGATGTCCTTGGAGATCTAGCCAATGTAATATTCTTTTGTGATGTGTTTGTCGAGATCCGATGAATTGGGGATTTATTATCAGGTTATCTATGAATATTATTTGAATCTCCTCTGAATTCTTACATGCATGATTTGATATCTTTGTATTTCTCTTCGAAATATCGGTTTGGTTTGGCCAACTAGATTTGTATTTCTTGCAATGGGAGAGGTGCTTAGTTTTGGGTTCAATCTTGCAGTGTCCTCATCTAGTGACATAGTAGGGGTACCAAGGCACGTATTGTATTATTGCCATCAAGGATAAAAAGATGGGGTTTTCATCATATTGATTTAGTTTATCCATCTACATCATGTCATCTTACTTAAGGCGTTACTCCGTTCTTTATGAACTTAATACTCTAGATGCATGCTAGATAGCGGTCGATGTGTGGAGTAATAGTAGTGGATGTAGAATCATTTCGGTCTACTTGACACAGACGTGATGCCTATATGCATAATCATTGCCTTGGATATCATCATAACTTTGCGCTTTTCTATCAATTGCTCGACAGTAACTTGTTCACCCACCATATTATTTGCCTTCAAGAGAGAAGCCTCTAGTGAAACCTATGGCCCCCGGGTTTATTTTCTATTATATATTTTCAGATCTATAAACCAAAAACACCAAAAATATCTACTGCAATTTATTTACTTTTATTTTGTTTTACATTTTAGTAATATTTTATATATATCTCTATCTGTCGGGGAAAACATACAGGGGTACACATTTTCCCCTGACTCGTGCACGGAGAAGCCAGATATAAAGCACCAGAACAAGAGACCAAGGGACTCTAAGAACAAGAGATAGAGCGGAAGGAACCAAGACCAAGACAAGGAGAAAGATATTGTCGAAACAGAGGCCTCCCTTGCAGGGCAGGCGAGGCCGGCAAGGGGCGAGGCCACCCCTAGAAGAGAAGGACCAAGGCGTCCTGACAAGGCCTGCTGGGACTTGCGGATACCAGATCACCCCACCAACTGCTCCACCACGACCCACGTCATGGATCAGTGCGGTGTCAAGACGCATGATGATTAAGTGGCAACCATTCGCCACATGGCAACCAATTTCTACCAAACGAACCCACAAATGACACCCGTCGAGAGACGTGTCAAGCGTGCAAGCGTGGAGCTGGCGAATTAGCCCGACAAGCCTTGCCAGGCGACCAACGATGTGACACTAAGTGGCGCATTAAATGCACACTGTCAGCCTATAGAGTTAGGTATGATAGCACTGTTTGCTATCATATTAGTGTCCAATGACCTATTTGCCACTGTGGTAACCCCTTGAGCTATAAA
>NC_041385.1:443050749-443081398 GCF_002162155.2 Triticum dicoccoides
GGGGAAAACTTAGATCACCACCCCCATACGCGCGTAGAGGCCATTGCCCTGAAGTGACCCTGCCAGGCAAGTTTGTACTACGCTCCACCACCACCTTTTCCCAATCAATCCACCAAAGCAGGAGTAGGGTTTTATGCCTCACGGCAGCCCTAACCTGGGTAAAACTGCTTGTGTGATCCCCTGCCGTGCTGCCTTTCGTTGGTCTGCTCTTTGTGCAACATGACCCCCCCTGCCGAACCAGCAAGGGGCCGTCCTGGTCCCATAGGTGGCCGTGGTTTCCCGCGACATCTTTGGTGCGCCAGGTAGTGGGATCGCTTGCGCGAACCTGAAGACGTGAGCAATGCGTCATCTTCACCCTCATCTGCTTCGTCGGCAACTCCACCGGTCGTAGCGCCTGCGAGGGTGCGGATGCAGAGCGGGGCTGTCCCCGCACCGTGTTGTTGGCCTCCACGCCTCGCCACGGCCGTGATCACGGTGATGATCCCTGTAGGAGGCAGGAGACCCGTTTCGGCGGCCCATATGGTGCATCTACCATTTGGGCGCCGCTTGGAGAAAGAACGCGAAACCTGTGGACAGGAGCTTCCTTCCCTCGTCTCGTCCATTCGCCAACAGTCGGATTGCTTCAGCCCCGACAACATCGACATTGACGACTACCGCGCAACGCTCGGTCCAGTATTCGCCCTACTCAGGGTAATCCTGAGCGAGGCGCTAGTACGAGTCCGGCGATTGGTGCCCCGACAAGCACATTTCGGCGAGGCTGCCTGCGTCGGCACGAATCCGCGCACCGCCGGCCGCTGGACTGACCTAAAAAGAAAATAGAAAGAGGGAGGGGGAATAGATAAGCTCGACATTATGCCTCGATAGCCGCCTGCCATGCGGGGTGCCCTTCGGCCCCTACCGCGGGCAAGGAAACCGCCTGGTGGCTCCTGCCTTGCAGGGAACCGCGGGCGCGCTCGACGCGCGCGACCCGTCAGAAGAAAGGGCAGCCCAAAACATAAGCTAAGTTCATATTATCATCTCTAAATTGATGCTTTGGGATTCTTTATAGTCGTTTATCCCTCAAAACCCTAGTAAGCGTTTGTATCGTGAAAATCCGCATGTAATGGAACCTTGGTCAGCTTCTTTGGTCGTTGCATCATCCTGTACATAGCCTTGCTCTCAGGACGAGAGGCTGCACCGAGAACTACCTGGGAAAACCCTGCCGGGACGCATCCACACCAAGATGACTGTTAAGGGCCGAACCCTTACGATGATCACGACAATATGATACTGGCAGGCATCCAAAACATGCATGGAAATAGATCATGTGAACGCTAGCATATGGGGAATAAAGGGATAAACACACAATTAAGATTTAACCCAAAGTACCAGTTTCACACAAACGTCAGAGATAAGACGACTAAACACGAAATATGCGATATGTTTTTCATTAGAGGGCAATGAAGGCCCAATACTTGGCTTGGCAATCAGGCGAAGAGTTTCAGACTAGGAGGACCCTATCGGCCCGTGATGTAGCTTTCTCCTTGGCGGCTTCAACGTCGGTGCCTGCCGGGGGCTTCTTGAATCCATCGTCAAGGTCGAGATCAGGGTGGCGGTAGGCAATGTTGCTCACAACCATGAAGAGGGCGTCGCGAGCCAGCTTCTGGGATTCGAACGCGAAGTGCTGGGCCCTCCTGCTTCGTGCGCCCCCAGCTTCTCGACCAGTTCATTGAAGAAGACCCCCAATTTGGCACTTGGGACCTCGTGCTGGTTGAGTGTGAAAGCTGGGCCGTCCATGCCCATTTCAAAAGCCCGAGCAGCCAGGCGTTCAGAAATGTCGGTCAGGCTCTTGATCTAGAGGGTACTCAGATCAACCTAGTTCTTCAGCTTGTCCTCGGCCTCCTGGCGGAGACGTTTAGCATCATCCAGATCCCTGGTCAGCAACTTTTGGCGGGATTCAAGAGACTCTGCGCACTCTCTAGCGTGCCAATTCTCGCCTTCAGATATGAGATTTCACGGTCAGCAGCCTCGAGGCTCTGAGTTTTGGAGGAGAGCTATGATCGCGCGTTAGCCAAGAGGGACTCCGTCTTCCGCACCTTCTCCTTGAGAGCGTCCAACTCCTTGATGCTTTGGGCAAGATCTTCCGCCCGCTCAGACACCTGCCGGTCAAGATTGGACTTGGCAGCAGACACGACAACCAAGTAATCAGCGAGCTTCTTCAGTCAAGCATCAGAATCAGCGGTAACAACACTCAGAGCTGCCTGCTGCTTATTCTTCAAATCCTTGGTACGTTGGCAGATGAGAGTCTCTAGTTCATCATCCTTGGCACGGAGAGTGTCCACAAGTTTCTCTTCCCAAAGAGAAATCTCTTGCTCTCTAGCATCCAGGGAAGCCTTGTGGTCCACCAGGCGCGCCTCACAAGCTATGACATCCTCCCGCGTCACCTGGAGTGTCTCTTGCTGCCTCAAAATCACCTTAAAGTGCTTGTCATGCCACTCGCACAGCTCGAGGCCCTTGTCCCTCAGCTTCTGGCCCATCTTCTCAACGGACTCATGCCGCTCCTTGAGCTTTGCCCACTTTTGGTTCTGCCAGGCCTGCATCTCTTTGACGCCTGTCGCCATGGATTCTGTGAAGGACAAATCCATGGCAATGGCGATCGAGTCATCAGCTTCCCCAGCCTCTTGGTAGAGCGGAGCCAGGATGTGCTGGAGCTCTTCGACAAGTTCGGTGTCCATCACAAAGGATGGACCAGGTGCTCTGGCTCCAGGCGGCAACAACACCATGGATAGCGTGCTGGAGGAAGACGGCCGGGTCTCGATGAGGGACCGGTAGCGGGGAGTGGACCCATGGTTTGGAGAGGAATCTTCACATCTACAGCCACTCCCTCTGCTGGGACAATCTCGGAAGGGCGCTCCATCACCGCCAGGGACCCCTGTGTGTCCCCGGTAACCAAATCCTGTCCCTCCGCGGCAGCGATGCCTGCGGCCTCCTCCGCAGTAGCCTTGCCTACGTCAACCGCCACCTCCAACGGCACCAGCTCTATAGCTTGGCGCCTTGCAGGAAAAGAGGGGGGGGATAGGAAGCAACACGGAAGAGGGAGTTAAAAAAAGAAGAAAGAGAAGAAGAAGGAATTGGCGAAGAGAGAACAAGCGTGGCACCTGGAGAAGTCTGCTGGGCAGGAATCTTGGTCTCCCCAACAACCGTAGTTGCTGGGTCCCGAGCTACGTCCTCTATCGTAACAATCCTGGCGGCATCCAGCACGGCCTCGTCCACCAAGGGATCCACGGGATTGTCTCCAACACGGGTGGCGGGGGAAGTGCGTCCACCAGAGAGGGGCTTGCCCTGCGGCACCTCGCCTCCAGCACCCGGAGGAGTAGGAGGGCTGTCACCATCGTCTTCAGCAGGCGGAACCAAGTCCTCACTCCCGGGCTAGGGGCTGAACTAGGGGCTCGAAACAGGATCCCTTGCCTTGCTCTCTGCCAAGGCCGGGCTCTTTGTCCCCTTCGGTGACCCAAGGCACCTGAGCTTCCTCTGGGAGCGATGGATGAGGGATTCGATCTCCTCCTGCACCCCTCTTCCAATGACAACAACAAGCATAAGATGTCAGCAGGAATACCAAGATATGCACAAGCTATTCACAAAGAAAAATCTTCCTTAATCCTCCGCGATGAGCATGGACTCCAAGTTGAACTCCATGGAAGGCGAAGGCTCCCTTCTCCTCTTCGGGGGCGCAGGAGCAGAGCTCTCCGGCAGCAACGACGCCCGCCGACGACCTAGAGGGTCAGGCGAAGACGAGTCTAGCGAGGGACTCGAGCTCAAGCTGGAGTCGGGGTCATCCTCCATCGCCACCTGACGTGTGGAAGGAGCCTTAATTATTCTTGACGAGGCGAGGTCATTGGCGGCATGCCGCCTCGGCCTTGGGGGCTTTGGCGGTCGTCTTCTTCACCCTCCTAGCGGATGGGCCAGCAGGAGCATGTTTTCGGGTACGCTGCTCCAGGTCCAGCTCAGGGGCTTGCGGCCCGGCCGCAAGCCACTCTTCCGGCTCCGCCGCCTCGCCTGCCTCCCCCTCCCCTTCATCCTTTTGGAGCTCCTTTGCTGCTGCGACTAATCCCCCTCCAGCACATCACCAGAAAAGGCCCCAGGATGGGGTCTCACGGGTACAGAAGGTTGAAGTGGTGGAAAAGTGGTTTCGTGGCTCCCCTTGATGTTTTTAGTGTATAAGAGTATATATAGGTGAAAGAACTAGGTCGGTGGAGCTACGAGGGGCCCACGAGGGTGGGGCGCGCCTACCCCCCTGTGGCACGCCCTCCTGCCTCATGCCCTCCTCGTTACGTCTCCGACTTCATCTCCAAGTCTTCTGGTTTGCTTTTGGTCCAAGAAAGATCATTGCGAAGGTTTCATTCCGTTTGGACTCCGTTTGGTATTCCTTTTCTGCAAAACTCTAAAATAGGCAAAAAAACAGAAACTGGCACTGGGCATTCGGTTAATAGGTTAGTCCCAAAAATAATATAAAAGAGCATATTAAAGCCCATTAAACATCCAAAACATATAATATAATAGCATGGAACAATAAAAAATTATAGATACATTGGAGACGTATCAGACGACATCTTCGCTCCGCCTCCTACTCAGCTCTGCTCCTCTTTTACTCCCCTCGGTGGCATCTTCCTTCGCTGCAGTGGATTGCTTCTTCTTTTCCACGGGCTTCTTCCCCATTCCAGCGGCGGCGGCGAGAAGAAATGCAGCGGAAAGGAAAGGAGGGGAACTGCTACTTGGCTTACGGTGGAGAAGATGAGGGAGCAGGGCAAGGAACAGATGGATTGCACTGCTCCGTTTTTTCTGCTCTTAAGAGAGGGACGCGGAGCGAGGGTGTGATGCTTTAGAAAGTTACCGTTTTACCATAACTGCTACAGTCCCACGACCGCACGACGCGCAGTAATCATGCGAAGAGAACGTTGGATTGACTGATCATCATAGCAAACCGGGCGCGCAACCCTTTTATGCCACGTGTCCGCACAAGGTTTTGGATCTAACCCAACATGCCCAGCGACACGTAAGGCTTAGGTTCGGGGCCTTATGTCGGGGAAAACATATAGGGGTACACGTTTTCCCCTGGCTCATGCACGGACAAACCATATACAAAGCACTAGAACAAGAGACCAAGGGACTCAAAGAACTAGAGACAGAGCAGAAGGAACCAAGACCAAGACAAGGAGAAAGATATCATCAAAAAAGAGGTCTCCCTTGCAGGGCAGGCGAGCCCGGCAAGGGGCGAGGCCACCCCAGAAGAGAAGGACCAAGGAGTCCCGGCAGGGCCTGCTGGGACTCGTGGATACCAGATCACTCCACCAACTACTCCACCATGACCCACGTCATGGATCAGTGCGGTGTCAAGATGCAGGATGATTATGTGGCAACCATTCGCCACATGGCGACCACTTTCTACCAAATGAACCCACAAATGACACCCGTCCAAAGACGTGTCAAGCGAGCAGGCGTGGAGCTGGCGAATTAGCCCGGCAAGCCTTGCCGAGTGACCAACAATGTGACACTAGGCGGCACTTTAAATGCACGCTGTAAGCCTGCAGAGTTAGGTATGATGGCACTGTTTGCTATCATATCAGTGTCTAATGACCTATTTCCCACTATGGTAACCCCTTGAGCTATAAAAGGAGGCCCATGGCAATGATGAGGGGGGTTGGGGAAAACTTAGATCACACACCCCCATACGTGCGTAGTGGCCATTGCCCCGAAGCGACCCTGCCGGGCAAGTGTACTACGCACCACCACTACTTTCCCCAATCAATCCACCAAAGTAGGAGTAGGGTTTACGCCTCATGGTGGCCCGAACCTAGGTAAAACTGCTTGTGTGATCCCCTGTCGTGCTGCCTTGCGTTGGTCTGTTCTTTGTGCAACACGACTCCCCCCTGCCGAACCAGCTGAAAGTGCGTTATATCGACTAGAGGGGGGTGAATAGGCGATTTTTATGAATTCTTCACTGAGGAATTTGCCGGTGAGCAAATTCCTTAGAGAAGAACTACTAGCAGCGGAATAAGTACTCAAAAGTAAGCATAACAGGATACATACATAGTCATCATGATGAACTGAAAACAAGCACAGAGTACAGGAAGCATAAACACAGGATAACACAAGATGAAGACAAACAGACTGAAGAAATTGAACTGAGGAAATTGAGAAAGTCTTCAGTCAAAGTCTTCAAACACAAATATGAAAAATCACTCAACATAGTAATGAGGAAATGAAAGAGTTGAGGAAATAGAACCAGTAAGGTTGGTGTCGGTGTCAAAACCGGCGGATCTCGGGTAGGGGGTCCCAAGCAGTGCGTCTTAGGATCAATGATAACAGGAGGCAAGGGACACAATGTTGACCCAGGTTCGGGCCCTCTCGATGGAGGTAAAACCCTACTTCCTGCTTGATTGATATTGATGATATGGGTGTTACAAGAGTTGATCTACCACGAGATCGTAGAGGCTAACCCTAGAAGCTAGCCTATGGTATGATTGTTGTTGTATCTCTCTATCGACTAGCCTGGCCTCGGTTTATATAATGCACCAGAGGCCTAGGATAACATGAGTCCTAGCCGAATGCGCCGGTGGGGGAGGAGTCCTTGTCTTGATCGCCAAGTCTTGTGGATTCTTCCTTGTACGCGGCAGTTGTCCGGACTGGCCCATGAGTATACGGCCATGGGGGTCCTCGGCCCAATCCAACTGATCGGGAGACGACGCATTGAGTACCCCCTAGTCCAGGACACCGCCAGTAGCCCCCTGAACCGGTCTTCAAGTTAGGGACGCTCCTCGATTCTTCCGAACTGTTCTTCATCTTCGGTTGCCGGTCTTGAAAACTGGTTCAACAAATCTGCTCATCTTTTATCTTGAGGATCGCCGAAATGCATTCGACGAGTTTATACGTTGGGTATCTGAGGAGCCCCTTTAAGTTTCCTGCCTTTATCAATGCCTTATTATTTTTATGCCACACCTCGGGTTCAAAGTTGTTCCCGGGAGGCAGTGTCCTCTTGCGTCCGAGCTCGAACGTCGGACTGCATTCAAGGTATCTCTTGCAGCCGAGCACCAATGCCGAACTGCTTTCGAGCTCCAACGCCGAAATGTATCCGAACTCCAACGCCGGACTGTGTCCAAGCTCCAACGCCGGACTATATCCAAGATGTCATAGATCATCTTGGTCCAAAAAAGTTGAAGGAGTTTAGCCGAGCTTAATGCCGGAAATGCCCTCTAAGGAGCCAACCACTTGCTTCCAAGCTATATGCCGAACTGCTTCCGAGGTGGTTAAGCACCTCGGTCATGGGCTGATATTTGGTCATTGTTTTTTATTAATGCAATTTATTCTCTGACGAGATATATAGCCAGTAGCCCTCAAGGTGTGTATCGGTCTAAAACCCGAGATGCACCTGAAGGATGACATAAGACCGCTGATCCCAGTAACCGCTAAGACTCAGGTTGATTTGCAAAAATCGGCCTGAGGATCAAGTCCTAGCTTGGCAGAATACTTCAGGACACAAAAAGCGGCGTGCTCAGTCCTCGAGACTCAGGTTGGGTGCGTCCGACCAACCTGAGGATCAAAATCTCCTCGGAAACTGTATTGCACTTAAAATTTTCTGCATAGAACAGGCAATGCAGTAGCCCCCGAGACACTGGTCGGGTGGCGATCAAGGGATCGAAGTGCCCCTTTAATATTTGTAAATAATAAGCCCGAAGCCCAGTAGCCCCCGAGCCTTAATGCGGGCACGGGTGGCCGAATTAAGGATTGATATCCATAGTAAAATTACAAATTATGTGTAATGACTCTATGTATCCAAGTACTTTACGTCATTAATGCTCGGATCCGCATTGTACAAAACTTTGTTGACCGACCATCGGCTTCCACCTCCTCGGCCAATAGCCGAGGAGTGTGTGTCCTACTTTATAAAGCCTTTATGAGGGCAAAGATTTACAACAAACAAGGCAATCTGGCCATACGAATTTATAAACAACGGTACACGGAGAGACATGTTATATTACTGTTTAACAGAAGAAATGTCTTCCAAAGAAAATAGTCCTGCTATCGGTTCCTTTCTTTGGGTTGTCATGCTAAGCATGATCATGAAACCTCAGCTCCACTGTAAGAGCAAAATATCGAGGATTCAGTTTGGGAGGCCAGTTAATAGCCCCCGGTAGTGCTCGGCGACAGTCGAGGTCTAGCCGTAAACACTTCGGCCATTGTTATGAATGGCCCGTCATTTAACACCGTCATCGGACCGCTGACCAGTTTACGCTTATTGTGACAGTCAGTTTTCAGCTTTCTCCACTGAGGTGCTTAACCATGTGAGCTGGAAGCACAATCATAGTGGTTCTCCCTTTGCACACCTAGCCGCACAAAGCGGAACATAGGAGGCAAGCGCAGGAGCCGGGCAACCCAACTATTGACCGAAGACACAATTCGAAACCGATGCATATATAGCAATGTCCAAGAATGTTTTTGCCGAATCTCTAAAGGTGTCTGGCGTTGCACTGCGAGACTTGTGCTGAAAACACACAAATAGTTTAAAAGTGCCGAAAGCTTGGAAAACCAAGAAAAAACGTTAGTAAAAACTTGACGTCCGAACAAGATCAAGTGTTCGGTGCCAATCCGAAAATTGTCCTTAGCAAAAGAAGTGCTTCTGTCGTGCTTTAACATGATACATCTTATCTCAAGACTTCAAGCGGGTCAGCCTACGGCTTCAACCTCCTATCCCGAGGGCGGAGTACTTCTCATTAGGCCAGTTTAGCAAACTAAACTCTAGCGGCTTTGAGAGAGAAATTAGGCTCCCCAGCTAGTGACCACACGCTCGTGTCGAAAAAAGGAGTGATATATAATAATAGTAATAATAAAACTTTGCAACGACTAAGAAGAAGAACACTTATCATAAAATGGCTCATATAAATTTAAGAGCCCCCAAGTGACTTGGGTAAAAGAATGATTGCACGTACCAAAGTACTTATATCATATCTATGTTCAACCAAACTTTAAACGCGTCTTAACCGACCGTTGGCTTCTCCCTCTTTGGTCAAGGACCGAAAAGTGTTATGTACTCCATCTGTCGAGAATATCGACGATGTTTCCAATAACCAGGCAATCAGGCCATAAGGCTGTAACAGACAAAGCATGCTCAGGGAACTTATGCTATATTACTGCGGAGTGTAAGAAGCATCTTCGAAGAAAATAGTACCTCCACCGATACCTTTATTTGGTGCTCATTGTTATTAGGAGACTTATGCAATAGATTTTTTGTACTCATGAGTTCCGTTGTGTGCCGACCATCCTTGAAAACTATAAGAGCGCTAGCTTTCGGCTTCACCCAGTCTGAGGTCCGGCTCGGATGACCCAATCGTGACAATCGCAGAGGTGCTCCCTTTACTCCCTAGACGAACAATCGGGAACGTAGGGGTAAACACAAGAGCGAGGCAACCCAGCTTGCAAATCGCTTAAGTCAATATGGTGCATATTGTGGCGTAATACACGAACAAGGAACGAAGCCGTACAAGTATAATCATATGCAAGAGGAAAAGGCTTCATGAAGGAAGCCCCCAAGTAAACGGGGTACTTGAATTTGCGCGTCACAAACAAAGTTTGGACAAGGAAATTTTTACAAGCAACTTTTTTCCAGAAAAGTATAATGCTTGGTCGAGCCGAACACAAGTTAAAAATTTAAAACTTTGAGCATGAAGGCAACTTAGCTGGTTAATGTGTTCGGTATTGATGACGCGGTCTGAGCTTGATGCGGGACAAGGTTCCATCCCCCAAGGCAACCTAGCTGGTTAAAGAGCTCGGCACTCTGAAGTGGTGACATAGCATGGTCAATATGGGACGACAGGGTGATGCCGAAGTCCCCAACATGGGGTAATGAAGTGTTGACGAAGCCCTCCGTCCAGCCGAGGTGACGCCAAAGGATATAGTCCGGCTGGATCATTTTCCTATGCACAAAAATAGTGCAAACCGGAGATAATAGTAATAATAATAAAAAAATAATTGCATAACAAATAATTTATGCAAAGTGAGTAATAAAAGAAATATGGCTTGGCGCCAAAGTCAATGTCGATGCAGGGCGGCGGCGTGATGCGGTAATGGCATGGCGAGGCCTGAATTCAGAGGTCGGTTCGAGTTCCGGATGCGGCGTTCGCCGGACTATGTACGGAAACTAACCGAACCACCATGCGACCGTCGTTAATGTGGCCACCATTTAATAGACCTGCGTATAGATGATGGAACAAAGCAGAGTAATAATTCCTTGGGAAAAATAAACCCGAACAAGCAAAAATTGCTGGGATTAATAGCACCTGGTTTATTTGTTGTAGCAGTTCGAAGAAAGGTTACTCCCAAAATTGGGACTCGATCCGCACACCCATTGCCTGACGGGTGATGAAGCGAAGGCATGACGATGCTGGCAAAGGCTGGCTCACCGAGGTGAAGCCCGTGGTCCAGCTAATGTGATGAAGCTGGTTGGCCGGTGACGCCGGAGTTTCCGGGGTAAGTTGATGAAGGGATGACGAAGCCCCCAGTCCAGGCAAGGAGACGGAGCAGGTCGGTGAGGAGATGTGTCAGTCGAGGTGTTGAAGTAGTTCGGCGTGATGGACACCGACTCGATGAAGCAACAGGTCGGCCATGCCGATGCAGGTCGTAGCTTGTGACGTGATCAATGCGGGCTTGATGAAGTGACCGTGCGACGATGCGGTATGCCCGCTCCGTGTAATCCGTGGGGCGGCGATGTTGGTGATGATTTATCCTTTGCGATGCCGGACTCTTGTTCGGCTTGCCGAGATGATGATCCAAAGAAGTTGAGCTCGGCTCAACGAAGCGACGACGTGTCTACCGCAGGTCGGCCACCATGGAGTGATGTTGTCGGGCTGGTTTGACACCGGCGTGACGGTGAAGTTCGTATTGTAAGAATACTTTTAATACTACTGTGATGTGTTTGAGAATAAAACACAACACCCTATATCAAAACTTCCTTCAAAAAGGATGTCTGAGATCCCGTTCATAAAGAAGATGAATTCGGGTCGGATTTGTTCTCGCGCAGAAAACAGATCCAAAAAGTGATGCACTAATCGGAAGTTTCCCGGAGTTTGAACGGTCGGATCGAGCTGAATTTTTGGCAGGTGATAGATATGGGAATTCCGCAGCAAACCAACGGTTGGATCTTCCAAAGGACATCCGAGCTAGATGCTGGATACCACACTCTAAACTCGTCCGGATTCTCGTCCAGATTCAACAGGGCTCCGGTATATCGGAGATTGCCGGAGATTCCTCCATCGAAACTCGACGAAATTTTTGCAGGGTTGTTGTAGACTTAATTCCGCATAATTCCACCGAAGTAATCGTTTAGGCGACTCGAGGAAGCGGCGGCGGCGGATACAAGTTTGCCGTCCAGAAAAACAGCACGGTCGCCTGAGGGTAATGTTGACGTAGAGCCCCCGAGCTCCATGGATGACTCCTCCATGATCTTGATAGAGATCGGAGTTGGTGTTGATGAAGGCCCTCATCCGAACATGATGATTGGAGGTAGGGCGCAGTCCTCGGTCAAGACAAGGTGACCAATCGAGCTGGTGACGAAGAAGCCGACGTCGCAGTTGACCTGCAGTCAAGCCATTGATCCTTTCGCCAATCACACAGCGGAACTCTCAATGAAAGCACCAATGTCGGTGTCAAAACCGGCGGATCTCGGGTAGGCGGTCCCAAGCAGTGCGTCTTAGGATCAATGGTAACAGGAGGTAAGAGACATAATGTTTACCCAGGTTCGGGCCCTCTCGATGGAGGTAAAACCCTACTTCCTGCTTGATTGATATTGATGATATGGGTGTTACAAGAGTTGATCTACCACGAGATCGTAGAGGCTAACCCTAGAAGCTAGCCTATGGTATGATTGTTGTTGTATCTCTCTATCGACTAGCCTGACCTCGATTTATATAATGCACCAGAGGCCTAGGATAACATGAGTCCTAGCCGAATGCGCCGGTGGGGGAGGAGTCCTTGTCTTGATCGCCAAGTCTTGTGGATTCTTCCTTGTACGCGGCAGTTGCCCGGACTGGCCCATGAGTATACGACCATGGGGGTCCTTGGCCCAATCCAACTGATCGGGAGACGACGCGTTGAGTACTCCCTAGTCCAGGACACCGTCAGTTGGTGAAGACAATGATTTGGTAGACCAGTTCCAACTGCTGTCTTAGTTGTACGTCTGGTTGGAGCGGCTGAGTATTTAAACTCGAGGACACACAGTACCGGACACCCAGTCACTGAGCACGCAGCTCAGGACACCAAGTCCTCACCGTATTCTCCTTGAACTAAGGTCACACAGACCTCGTCCAATCACTCGTGGTAAGTCTTCAGGCGACTTCCAAACCTTCACAGACTCGGTCACTCGGCGATCCACAATTCCTCTTGGACGCTCTAAACCATGACGCCTAACCGTCTGGAAGAAGCACAGTCTTCAAAGGTAACAAGCGTCGGATCCACGCAGGATCAATCTTTTCAGTGATGCTCAATCACTTTGGGGTTTGTAGGTGTTTGGGTTTGGGTTTGGGTTTTTCCTCACTCGATGATTTTCGCTCAAAGTCCTCGGAGGATGGGTTGCTCTCAATTGACAAGTGTCAGTTTCTTTCGGAGGAGCCAACCAGCTAGTGGTTGTAGGGGGCGGCTATTTATAGCCTAGGGAGCAGCCCGACATGATAAGACATAAATTCCCTTGTCTGATATGACCGTTAGGTGGATAAGATATTTTGGGACAGCTGGCGCGCAGCACAGCAACGGTCGGAAATTTGACTCTCAAATTCCTCAGGGCTATCATGTTCCTCACTGTGTAGGCAATCCGCACTAGCGAATTCCTAACTCCTCAGTCATAACAAATTCCTCAGCGACCAGAAGAACTTCGTCTCTGTCACTGAAGAAATTGACTGAACTGTATGAGATTTCCAAAGGCTTCACTCGAAGGGTTTGGTAGGTGTAGGATTTTGAGTTGAGCATCACATGGAAAATTTTCCTTAGTATTTGCTCGACCCCCTTTAACAGTACAGTGTTTCCTATGACTCAAGAAAGAGAAAAACAAAACTATGAAAACAAAAGTCTTCAAGCTTCATATTCCTCGCATGAACATCAAGTCTTCATGGATACACCAATTTGTTCACTTTCAAAGTCTTCATGAAAGTCTTCAGGAATAACAAAATCTTCAGTTGAAGATATTCATTTTTAGGGGTCGACTTTCTCTGTAAATATCAAACTCCACATAGACTTATAGACCTGTGTATACTCACAAACGCATTAGTTCCTTAACCTATACGTCTTTAATACACCAAAATCACTAAGGGGCACTAGATGCACTTACACCAGCAAGGGGCCATGCTGGTCCCATAGGTGGCCGAGGTTTCCCGCAACACTATCATATCTCACCGTTGCAATTGACCATGAAGGGATTGACAACCCCTTTATCGCGTTGGGTGCAAGTGTTTGATTGTTTGTGTAGGTGCATAGATTGGGGACTTGCTTGTACCTCCTACTGGATTGACACCTTGGTTCTCTAACTAAGGGAAATACTTATCTCTAGTTTGCTGCATCACCCTTTCCTATTCAAGGGAAAAACCAACGCAAGCTCAAGAAGTACCACACCACGGCGAGTAAGGAAAAGTAGATCATGGGAGGTCACCACCACTTTGGTCCCACAAAGGTCACTTCCATCACATCGTCGGGTTACACAGCCGGTGACTTGCCCTTCATGGGTTGTAGGCTAGGGCGACCGTATTTCCCGCTCGAAGAACCAACTCTTGTCTATGCTTCACAAAAGCGGAGGGAGGCTACTCTTCCCCTCCCAATGAAGCACATCCCTCCGGGGCTCCAAGCAGTCCAACGAGCGGGTTGTCGGACATAGGGAAGACATGTTATGGGAGTGAAGATCCACTACGACCGACCGTAGACTAGTTTTACCGTAGTCTGGTATAGTTTAGTTCAAATATGTCCAAAATGCAAATGTTTTTATCTAGTTTATATGGAAATCATCTAGTTTGCATGTAATTCATCCGGTTAGTTGAAACCAAGCTTGAAATGTATGTGTCTAGCTTTGGATGGCCGGCTCTGGCATCCGTGTCCGTGGACTGGCCCCCTGGTTCGCAGACGGATGCGGTGTCTAGCTTGTGGACACAGTTTGTTCAGCTTATCGGTGACATGCTGGTTTAAGTTTAGGAGTTCCCTTTTGTTTCCATTTTGGGTGACGTTAATATATACATGTGAGTAGATTTTTTGGGGGATTTCTATTTTCATGCCCCTCATTGCTTAGTTCTCCTTAGTTTTGCCCGCGCTCTTTCTCATTCCTCACTCCCCCACCGCGTGACCCACCCTTACAAAATCCCACACGAGGGGTTGTCATCAGGTCAAAGTTTTTGAGAGTTACTTGGTGAAGCTATTGATGAGTGGGACACCCCCGTACGGGTCCATCTGTTGGCGGATGCGCAGTCAAAGGTGGGTGTAGTTGATGCATGGGACACCCCATATGAGTCCATATGTAAGTGGCTGCACGGTCGTTGGTGGGCATAGTTACTAACGCGTGGGACACCACCTATGGGCACATCAGTCAGTGGTTACGCGGTCGTAGGTGGGCATAGTTACTGACACATGGGACACCACCTGCGGGCCCATCTGTCAGCGACTACGGGGACATAGGTGGGCACATTTATTGATGCGTGGTACACCACCCGCGGGCCCACCAAGGAAGGAACCTTGAACTTCTTGAATTTCTTCGGTGGAGGTGCAGACCAGTCAAATTCTTCCTTGAGACCAATATTCTTCAGATCTGCAGTGCTGTAGACATGTGATAGAACAGCCCAGGTACGGTTGAAGGTTTCATGGAGGTAGAATTGGTTTTTCTTCACTGCATTGTGTGTTGATGTCATGTTGTGAAGAATTGAACCAAACTGACGCTTGACCCATTTGTGATTGCGATCAACCTTCTGATGAAGACTGAGGAGTAACTCACGATCAGTCATCACCCTGGGTGTTGTGGCTTGAGGATTTTTCTTGGTGGCAGAATCATGTGTGGCAGAGTCATCATTGGTGGAGTAGGATGCAGCCTTGCGAAATTGACCATCCAATGGATGAATGCCTTCATCTATCACAGCAGTTGCCTTGCCTTTGTCATCAGCTGAGGAATATGTCCGTTTGAGGACTTCAATCGGAGGCAAGTAGCTGCCATGGTTCAAAGTGTCAGCTTTGTAATTTAGTGAAGCCCTTGTCCTGATGAATCTCATAATCCATGGTGCATAAGGCTTCAGCTCAAACGATGACATAGCAATATTCGCCAGAGTCCTCATGAAGAAATCATGGAAGTTGACGGGAACGCCATGAATGATATTGAAAAGCATGTTCTTCATGATGCCAACGACCTCTTCATCATTTGAGTCGTGGCCTTTGATAGGACTCATTATCTTCATCAGAATGCGATAGACAGTCCGAGGCACATATAGTAATTCCTTGACGAGGAATTTGGTTCGAGGAGCCTGCCCTGGCTTCAAAAGCTTCATCAGCACTTGCATGAAATGATTGGAAAGCTCAGATTCACTGTAGATGCAACGAGCACTGTCAAGGGGAGGACTGAGTGGGAGGGCACGAAGAAATTCAGTTCCTAGTGCCTTGTAGTGAGTATTTTCAGACATCCAGTCCAACACCCATGAATTCACATCTTCAGAGTTTCCTGTGATGTGCAGCATTGCATAGAATTGAAGAATGAGTTCTTCATTCCAGTCACATATGTCAGTGCAGAAATTTAGTAATCCATCATCATGAAGAACACCGAGGACTGGTTCAAAGCACGACAGAGATTCCATGTCCACATGAGGAATATGTTCATGATCGAAGACTTTGTCTTTGTTGAACAGTACTGAGGAATAGAAATTGGCTTGACTAGTAGTCCAGAAATGCCTCTTCCTTATGCGAGCAGAGTCAGAGGGGTTGTAGTCAGTGAAGAACACATGCTCGCTGAAGAAATCTTCAGCCTTGAACTTTTGCTTCTTTGAGAATGGATCCTTTGGCTTGGGCAGAGGAGTGTCAGTGAGTTGCATCACAACCTCAGGAATCGCAATCTCAGGTTCTTCAGGCTGAGGAATTTCTGGTTCCTCTTCAGTTGCAGTCTGCATGTTCAAAGGTTCAACAACAGCAGAGTCTTCAGCACTAGCGGCTGGAATGTCTTCATGCATAGACGAGGTGGGATGAGTTCAGAGCCCATTTGAACTATTGGTGCAGGGGACTGAGGTATTTGCTGTAGTGGCGTGAAGAGTGGAGAATTGGGGTGCTGACTTTCCCAAAAGTCATCACTCATCACGGGCGTTGTGCAGCCAATGTCCACATCTTCATCTTCATTTTCTTCAACGCCAGCCTCTTCAGCTGTGAACTAAGGCATTGGCAAGGAAGCAACATTCATTGAAGGGATCGTATCCACTTCAATTTCTACATCAACATGCTCTGACGAAGCAGCAGATTGAGGTTCTTCATCAGATCCGCTTGGGATCTCATATTCTTCACCAAACGGAACAAGGTCCTTTGATGGCATGGTGGAAATCGGAACAACATCAATTGGATTTTCAATAGAGATTGTCAGAGGCTTCATCTTCTTTGGAGCTGAAGATTCTGAAGCACTGGATGCTTTCCGTTTCTTCACTGCAGCTCGCTCTGCAGCCTTGGTCTTCCTCACATCTGATGCAGATGGAAGAATAGGAGTTGGTGTAGGCGCTGGAGGAGCTGAGGAATCTGGTTGAATTTCCTCAGGCGCAACTGATGCAGTTGCCCTGACTTCTTCAGTCTCTTCAGGCGCACCACTAGTGGATGCCCTGACAATTTCTTTAGCGGCTGGAATGGAGTCATCAGCCTTGGAACTAGCATTTTCTTCAGCAGCCTGAATGTCATCAGTGGTGCTGGCATGTTCTTCAGTTTGCTGAGCAGAAGCTTCAGCTTCAGGAATTTCTTGTTGCGATGGGGCTGCAACATTTTTGAATTTCTCAGTCAGTTTCACAAACCTGACTTTGGCTCCTTGCCAATCAGCATAATAAGCATTGAAATCATCGCTGAGGGCTTTGATTTCATCTTGGATCTTTAGGAGTTCATCAGTTGTCATATGAACAACGTGTTTCTTCAGGAACTTCTCCTTTCTGAACTGAGCCTTCTTGATCTGCCTGCCCTTCTCAAATTTCCATTTCTCTTCGGGTCAGCATGCGACTTTGACCAGGAAACAAATTGAAATCAGGCATAGGAGTATTTGGATCCTTGTGCCAGAGATCAATGTAATCAAGGATCGCCCTTGGATCCAAAGCAGTGGCACACTTGTGCCTTTGGCTCTAGAGGCCCTTTCTTGTCGGTCTCCGATGATTTCTGCAAGTTCATCATCATCAGCTTCATCGTCAGATGGCACTTGGAAGGCAACCTGTTTCTTCTTCGTACTTGGCCGAGGACCTCGACCAGCCGTGGCCTTTGTCTTCAGCAGAGTGGGACCTGATGAAGATTTTGGTGCAGCTGAGGAACTTGCTGAGGCACCAGAGGCAATAGAGATGCATGTAGTCCTTTGGCACGTGGCCAGATGTACAGGTGTTGAGGACTTTGCCGGAGCAGCTGAGGACTTTGGAGGAGGAGCAGAGGACTTTGGAGGAGCAGGAGCAGCATGAGGAACTGGCCGTGAGGGCTTTGAAGATTCTGGCCTTGAGGGCATTGCTGAGGAACTTGGCCGTGAGGGCATAGTTGGTGAAGCACTTGGCTTGTGAGCGGGCTTCTTTGCCATAGATTTTCTAGGCTTGACGAAGGCCTGAGTGGCAGCAGCAACAGCAGAGTCCTCATTGAATTTCCTCACTGCTTCTTTGGCTTGTCTTGCCAACTTAGCTTGGCGTTTGGCCCATTCTTCAGGAAAATCCTCACCACGCTTGATGCTGGTGGGGTCAGCTTCTTGGCCAGGTGCCAATAGAGCTCTTGGGCATGGAGGATTAAGTGCGAATTTCTTCATGTACTTTGGAGTTACATATCTGTACTCCCTCCATTCTCTTGCCCATCTCCGTTCAATCCTCTGTATGCGCACCTTGCGCTGAGTTTTACTTTCTTTTCCGAACTCGGCCTCATCAAGTGTGCAATAGTCAGTATAGAGGTCCTCAGGGATTTCAAAAGCAGTAATGACCTCAGGCTTCTTTCCTCCTTTCTGCGGCTTCTTACCATCAGCCATATTCTTCATATGAGGAATTTGAATAATCGAATTTTCTGAAGAAGTATGCAACTTTTCTTCGAGGAACGCTGCAAATGAGTTAAGTTGATGAGAACCTAGTGACTCAACAGCAGACATGAGTACCTGTGAACAGAGTATAGTTGCGAGGAATTTGGAGAGCTCATATGCGTTCTCAGAAGGTTTTTCAAAAAGAACAAGTTTGAGGAATTTGACCAGATAAGCCTTGAAGAATTTCACTAAGCGTTCTTTGTCTTAGGTTCCAGAGTTGTATAGATCGAAGATCCACACAATTGAGGAATCTTGAAGAAAAACGATGCTTAGAGAAACGAATCAAGAACAGATGACTAGTGAGGTGTTTTGTGTGTGAGGATTTGAAGAATAAACACCTTTCAAGATTTTGCTGTGAAATTTCGAATCAAAAGAGGGCAGTAAAAGTAACTTTTAATTACCCTGGATGAAGAACACGATGAACTAAGAAGTAGAACAGTGAATTTCGTCGGTGTAGATCTTCCACGCCCTATCTTGGCGGAGGAAGACAGCTACGGCGGCGGCGGAGTGAAGTTTTTCGCGGTCGGCGCGAGTACGACCGCGACGAGGTAGAGGCAGTGAAGCTCTTCCTCACCGGCGATGATGGAGTAGCGGCGGCGCTAGGGTTTGAGAATCTCGAGCGAGATAGAGAGAGCGGTCGAGCGGAGTAAAGGAAGTGAGGAAGGGGAGAGGGGGTATTTATAGTCGTAGTGAAAAACTGTTCGCCCGAAGATTTAGGACGAACGTGCCCCTGACCCTTCTCATTCGCTTGACATGTGTCACCCACGTACTGAGAAGTGGAGATCGTGTTAGATCATGGGTGAATAGATAAGTCTATCGGGGGATACGTGACGGTTTGAGCGGTAAACCGAAAATTTGGATAAGATAAGCTTTAAGTTCCGTTCGCAAATTCTTCAGCTGACAAGGACACAGTGAAGATTTTGAACGAGTTTCAAATAGAACGCACATGAAGAATTTGTGAATAGATTGGGTTGAGTATAGCATAGAGGGGAAAGGGTCCGATCACATTCACTTAGCAGAAAATGCAACTTGAAGAAATAGCCATAAGTGGATGTTGTATAGGACATAAACTCATATATATATATATAGCCAATGAAGAAAAACATCGGAACCAGTGAAGATTTTGCAAAGTTGAAGAATTTGAAAGACTGAAGAATTTCAAACACTGAGGAATTTCAAAAATGAAAATTTTCAACTTTGGTGGTGGCGTGACCTACCGTATAAGAATGATGATTTCAGACACCGCGTACAATTGCCGTAGGGTTCTGAGAATCAAATTCTTCATTAATTTCTTCACACTTAGAGTGTTATTCTTCATTGATTGAAGAAAAACGTTTCTTCATGTGTTGCACATCTAAGTCATCAATTTGGCATAAGTGTCAAGATGTGTGTCCTTTTTAAAGAACATTCGAAGAATATGCTTCACAGCCTTATGGTGTGATTCCTTCAGTGCAGCTTGAAATCGGGCACACATGCAAACACTAAGCATTATATCTGGCCTAGATGCACATAAGTACAATAACGAACCAATCATGGAGCGGTATACCTTGTGATCGAAGTCAATACCATTTTCATCAGTGCATAGATGGCCATTTGTGGGCATAGGAATTTTGACGCCTTTGCAATCTTGCATGCCGAATTTCCTCATAACTTCCTTGAGGTATTTCTCATGAGATATGAATATGCCATTGTGCTGTTGACGAATTTGAAGACCTAAGAAGAATTTCAACTCTCCCATCATAGACATTTGATATTCTTCACTCATCATATAGGCAAATTCATCACTATAACGTTGGTCAGTACAGCCAAAGATAATATCATCAATGTATATTTGGCACACAAACAGTTCGCCATCATAAGATTTAGTAAAGAGAGTAGGGTCGAGTGAATCGGGTGTGAAGCCATTCTTCATGAAGAATTCCTTCAAAGTGTCATACCACGCCCGAGGGGCCTGCTTGAGGCCATACAGGATCTTGTTGAGTCTGAAGACTTTGTCAGGATTCTTTGGATCTTCAAAGCCTGGGGGTTGAGCAACATATACTTCTTCCTCAAGCTTACCATTGAGGAATGCACTTTTCACATCCATTTGTTGTAAGATAATATTATGATGGTTAGCATAAGCAAGTAATATGCGAATAGCCTCAAGTCTAGCAACAGGTGCAAAAGTTTCATCGAAATCAATTCCTTCAACCTGTGTGTAGCCTTGAGCTACAAGTCATACCTTATTCCTCACCACAAGGCCATTTTCATCTTGCTTGTTGCGGTAGATCCACTTTGTGCCGATGATATTATGCTTGCGAGGATTTGGACATTTGACCAGTTCCCAGACATTGTTGAGCTCGAACTGATGTAATTCTTCTTGCATGGCCTGAATCCACTCAGGCTCCAGAAATGCTTCATCTACCTTAGTGGGCTCTGTAATAGAGACAAAAGAATAGTGCCCACAAAAGTTAGATAAATGTGAAGCTTTTGAGTGTGTGAGAGGACCTGGCGCTCGAATGTCATCGATGATCTTTTCCACTTGCACTTCTTTTGCAATGCGAGGATGAGCTGGTTGTCGTTGAGGAATTTGATCAGCATTTTCTTCAGCACCATTTTCTTCACCATTTTCATCAGGTGCACAAGCTCGATTTTCTTTACGTTTTGGAATGAATTCTTCAACAGATTCTTCGGTAGGAATAACATCCTCAGTAGCTTTGAACTTGATAGAATCCTCATGTGTTGGTTCATCTATTACAGAAGGTAGGTGCTCTCTTTGCGATCCATTAGTTTCATCGAACCGCACATCTATAGTTTCAACAACCTTGTGAAGAACGTTGTTGAAGACTCTGTAGGTGTGCGAGTCCATTCCGTAACCAAGCATAAAACCTTCATGTGCTTTCGGTGCAAATTTAGCATTGTGATGAGGATATCTAATACAACATTTAGCACCGAAGACTTTGAAATAACTCACATTGGGTTTCTTATTAGTGAGGAGTTCATAGGCAATCTTCTTGAAGAATTTGTGAAGATATACCCGATTGATGATGTGGCATGCAGTATCAATTGCATCAATCCAAAAACGACGAGGCATTTTGTATTCATCAAGCATAGTGCGAGCCATTTCAGCGAGGGTTCTGTTCTTGCTCTCCACGACACCATTCTGCTGAGGAGTATAAGGAGCAGATAACTCATGACTAATACCAAGTTCATCGAGATAGCCATCAAGACCGGAATTCTTGAACTCAGTCCCATTGTCAGTTCTGATGTGCTTGATCTTCACACCAAAGTTGGTTGAAGACCTCGAGGAAAATCGTTTGAATATTTCCTGCACTTCATGTTTGTAAGTGACAATGTGTACTCTTGTGTAATGAGAATAGTCATCAACAATAACAAAGCCATATAGAGATGCATCATTTGATACAGCAGAATAATGATTAGGACCAAAGAGATCCATGTGAAGCAATTCAAATGGACGAGTAGTGGTCATGATAGTCTTTGCTGGATGCTTGGCCTTTGTCATCTTTCCAGCTTCACAAGCTCCACATAAGTGATCCTTGAGGAATTTGACATTCTCAATGCCAATGACGTGCTTCTTTTTCGCAAGCGTGTTCAGATTCCTCATGCCAGCGTGACCAAGTCGTCGATGCCATAGCCAGCCTTCTGAAGCTTTTGCAAGTAAGCACACGGCTGGTTGTGGTCCTATAGAGAAATCAACAATATATAGATCTCCTCTCCTAAAGCCTTCGAAGACTTTGGAATGGTCAGCTTCCATGATCACAACACATCAATATCTTCCAAAGACAACAACCATATCGAGATCACAAAGCATTGAGACAGACATGAGGTTGTATCCTAAGGACTCGACAAACATGACTTTGTCCATCTGTCGATCCTTTGAGATCGCAACCTTACCTAGAACCAATACCTGACTTTTGCCTTTGTCAGCGAAGATGATGTGTGAGGGAGTCCCGGACTAGGGGGTGTCCGGACAGCCGAACTATCATCGTCGGCCGGACTCCAAGACTATGAAGATACAAGATTGAAGACTTTGTCCCGTGTCCGGATGGGACTTTCCTTGGCGTGGAAGGCAAGCATGGCAATACGGATATGTAGATCTCCTACCATTGTAACCGACTCTGTGTAACCCTAGCCCTCTCCGGTGTCTATATAAACCGGATGGCTTTAGTTCGTACAACGAACAACAATCATACCATAGGCTAGCTTCCAGGGTTTAGCCTCCTTGATCTCGTGGTAGATCTACTCTTGTAATACCCACATCATCAATATCAATCAAGCAGGACATAGGGTTTTACCTCCATCAGGAGGGCCCGAACCTGGGTAAAACACTGTGTCCCTCGTCTCCTGTTACCATCCGCCTAGACGCACAGCTCGGGACCCCCTACCCGAGATCCGCCGGTTTTGACACCGACATTGGTGCTTTCATTGAGAGTTCCTCTATGTCGTCACTGATAGGCTCGATGGCTTCTTCGATCATCACCAACGACCACTACTAGAAATACCACTACTAATGGCGCACCTAATATGGCCATTAATGGCGCATCACTGGTGCGCCATTGATAGCACGCCATTAGTAATTTTTACTAATGGCGCACCACCTGGTGCGCCATTAGTATCTGGTATACTAATGGCGCACCACCTGGTGCACCATTAGTATATGCGAGGGTGCGCCATTAGTATGCCTCCCAGTGGGCATGTATACCCAGGTGCTTTGGCATACTAATGGCGCACCACCTCTGGATGCGCCATTAGTAACCGCAGCATACTAATGGCGCACTACCCGGTGATGCGCCATTAGTATGCACTGTCATACTAATGGCGCACTGTCATGTGATGCGCCATTAGTATGAATATTAGGTTTTTTTTATTTTTTTATTTTCTGTTTTTTGCACAGGTTACAAAATGTATAATTTGACAAAATATAGACAGCACACATCAACAATAGATTCATCAAATACAATAGAAGATTAGTCTTTGAATACAATTCATCATATTAGTCTCCGAATACAATTCATCATATTAGTCCCCGAATTAAAAAGACCGAACAAAGGTAGAACATTATATTACAAGTCTCGAGACCGCGAGTAGCGAGTTTGTCTTCGCATTACAAGTCGATATCGATCATCTAAACTACCATCACATAGAAGAGAGCTGTGGTCATCACGATGAGCATCATCACGATGAAACTCGTCTTCATCCGGTTCCTCCAACGCTCCCTCCCCTCTCCCGCTAGATAGCGGGCGTATCTAGATTCGGCCTCGGCCCTAGTGGTGTACCCTTTGTAACTGTTACCGCTGAATCGGTGAACCTGTCTCCGACACTCCTCCCAGTCATCGTAGACTCCGGGAACCTTACCCTTGTACACGACATACGTCGGCATCGCTATGCACTAGCCAAACGAAACGTTAGTACCAATTCACAGACAATACATAAGCAATATATAATTATGCAACAGAACGATCGGAAGAGAAAAGCAAGACATTAATAGCATCGATTACATCTAAGTTGAACGACTCTCGAAACCAAAGAGACATACTACAAGTTCATTAAAGTTTAATTACAACATGAGCCAATCGATGTTTCAGAACTAGACAACTTGACTCAAGGGACCGGAGCGTGGATGAAGCCGTTGTCTATCATGGGAGTCATGAAAGAACGGGCGTTGTCATCCTGCATTTGTAGCATTGTGTCGATGTCACTGTTGGACGGTTGATTTCTGAGGTAGAACTGCCCCGAGGTACGAAGGACATCTTGATGGATGATTTCCGCAAACTCCGACTGGATGCGAAAGAATTCTTGTCGAAGGTCCGCGTCCTGGATTGCCGACACGCTCGCGGCCCAATCTTGGAGTTTACTCGGTAGCAGAAGTTGATGATGGTCCCGTACGATCGCCCGCATGTGATGGATGGCGTAGTAGGCACCCTTCTGACCGCCAGGCGGCTGCTTGACGCAGCAGAACGTCGTATTGTGGGAGAACACGTGCTTGCCGTACTTACGAATAGGCCTGGTGAAGGTGCCTCCAGATTGGGCGTAGCCGGGGAGAACATCATCAAGAACCTTCTTGACATTTGTGTAGTCTACGTTCGACTGACGGTCCGGGTCGAAATATGTGGCCATGGAATATTTGGGGCTTAGGAGGATGAGCGTGCAACGTGTGTCACTGCAGAAAACACGGAATGTTAAAAGAAAAACGATCGAAAAGTAAGAATTCATATGTTACGGGCCGGTTGAGGGGAGGACTTACTCGGGAAAGTAAGGCACGAGGAAGTTATCCTTATCTTGGTTTGCCAGAATGACGCCTTCGAGGTAAGAACTCGCGACTTGCCGGTCCCCAGCGCTGCCCAAGATCTTGGCATGCATGTAGAAGGGGTCGACTATCACGATGTCCGGGGTCTTGTCGCGAATGATCCGCATCTCCATACTCAGCGAAAATAGCCGAACGAAGGTGTAGTGCAGCGGATGAAGGTTAAACATAGCAAAGATGTCATCAAACCGCAGGACGATCGTACCCCCGATGTCGCCATCCACAAAGCCCTTGCCCTCTGGCACCTTGGCCACGAAAACCGGGTATGCCACATCCTTCTCTCTGAGACGCCGCTTCTCCAAAGAAAGAACACTGTCGTGCAGACTCCGCATAGCACCGGTTGCAGCATTGAGCATATTTGGTGGTAGCATCGCCCTACCCGCCACATGCACCCTCCTCGAGATATCCTGCGGTGAAGGTGGCCCGTCCTGAGCACGGATCGTACTTGGTGCCGGCTGGCTCGCACCCTTCTTAGTCTTTCTTTCGTGTGCCTTCTTCTTCTCCTGTAATGGGACCGAGTTCTGCTCACAGACCGCCTTCTTGAGTGTGTTGGGGCTGATAATATTTCGCACCTCGCCTATCTGAGGCTCGGTGAAGTCGGCAGCTGGAGGCGTCTCCTGAGAGCTGAACGCCAGACGGCGCCTGTTGCAACTTGGCTTCTCCGCGGTACGAGCTAGATCGCACACGTCTTTTGTTGGGTTTGGTTCTTGAGAAGGAGGCCCCATGAAGTCGCCATCGTACCCATGCTCGGCAAAGTACTGATCGACGTTGCCAAATGTATCATCATCGTCGTCATCGTCGTTCTGATCCTGTGCCATATGCATGTTTGGATCCAATGGCATAGGGATGTCCGGCACCGTTACGGCGGTCTTGCCATGGGGCCGACTTGGCGCCGGCACGACTGGCGGAGTTGTCTTTGGGGTGGTGTCCCCCGCCCCCAAACGAATCTGGCTCTTCGGCCAAAGCAGGGGCCAGCTCAGGCAGGCGCTGAGGGTCATCACGTCATCATCTCGGCCCCGACGGGTCGAATCGGAGGTAACAAGTCGTCGCAGCCTGGCAGCACCCGAACTAGTTGAACCCTAAACAAGTTGGGTGGCATCTGGGTACCGTGGAACAAGGGGTTGCCCGGTTGAACGATTTTGCCCTTGGCGACATCGACCAACTCGTTGTTCACGAAGTGGAGGAGAGTGCACGGAACGTCGGCGGCGCCCTGCGAAAACATGTAGGGCGTCAGGGATGCCCAGTCAAAGGCAAGGAGATGAAGTCCTCGGCCGAGAGAGGCTTAATTAGTTACCGTGATGATGACGTCGAGCTCGGCTAATGTCGAGGCACCGCCAACGGCGGGCGTGCAGTTGACGGAGCGGCCGCTTGCTGAAGAGGTGCCGGCCGGCGTACACCCGGGTGCATTAAGCTCCCGTGCCGGCGTCGGAGACACCAATGCCGCCTCCGCCGGAGGCACCAATGGCCCCGCCATCGCATTATGCGAGTTGCTGGCCGTGAAGCTAGGAATCGGGGGCGGCCCCTGTTGGCCGCCCGCAATCCACGCACTCAACCCCGAGATCAAGGTAGGCACAAGGGCGGTGATCGTCGCTCCGAGTCGTTGTTCCACTTGCTCTTGGACAATCTCCGGAATCCGCGCCACCTGTGCCTTGAATTCTTGAACCTCTCGCGCCTGGCTTTCCGAGCTGGTCTTTTTCTCCTTCCGCACACCAGCGGTATAGTATGACCCCCATTTTGTCGACAAGCCTTTGCCGGCCACACGACCAGCTGACGTCGGCTTACTGAGCTTATCCTTGTTCTTCATTATATTCAACCCCCTATTTAGAGTGGTGTCCCAAGGGTTGCTCTGAGTCGACCCCGCGCTACTGCTTTCAGTCGCCTGCGGAAGGAATGTGAACCATTTAGAAATTCGGCTTCATTAATTAGAATGCAACCATATGGAGCTAATTACACGGGGGTGTATTCCTTACCAGAACAAGCTCAAGCCGCCTGGTCTTCGGATCCGTGGTAAGCTCCTTTGTTTTCGGGTCCTTCTTGTACCGGGCCCTGACAAAGTTCCTGGTCTGCTTGTCACCGTATTTATCGAAGAGGGGCGGTAGGCCTTGCTCGGCACGGTCCGCCTCCTCCTTGTCCCATATAGGCTCCGCCACTCTGTAACCGCTGGGACCGAGTGTGTGTTCCCCTATGTTCAGCTCCCGCATTTGTTTCCCCCACTCACTTGATTGGGAGCTTGCGGTGCTCGAGCAATTGATCTTGAAGTCGTTGTAGTCATCTTCGGTGATCGAAGGATTTTTCTCCTTGATCTTCTCATAACTCTCACCTTTCTCGATCATTCTCTTCACATTGCTTTTCCAAGTAGACAGGGCCTTACTCATCTTCGTGAGGGAAGCATTGTTCACTTTATTCCCTTTGAGGCTTGTGTTTTCGAATTCAGCGGGGAACTTGTATCGTTCGTGCAGCTTCGTGAAGAGGAGGTGGCGCAAATTCCCCCGGTCAGGATGCCTCAGGTTCTCGGTGTTGATCGAGACGGTGCTCCGGACAATGCACCCGAGCTGAAGCGAGTACCCCTTGACTATTCGTTCGGGCGCCGTTGGATTCCCGTTGGAGTCCACTTCAGTAACTTCCTCCTTGAGGGTGCGGAGCACGATCGGGCGCCGGTCCTTCCGTTGCCTCTTCGGCTGGCTGCTATCTGTGCGTGCGCCACCATCATCAGTGGTGGCATCCTCGGCGGCACCATCAGTGGTGGCATCAGTGTGGTCATCCTCGGCGGCACCATCCGTGGTCTCAGGATCGGTGGGGAAGGCGGCGGCCTCATACAAGTGAGGTTGTTCCTCCACCTCCTGGGACAGCTCCCAGAATGCCTTGCCGCCCGAACCCCCGACCTCATCGTTGTGGGCCATGTTTCTCTCTAAATAGAAACAAAGTTTGGTCAAAAAGTTGGTTATTGTCAAGGAACAAGATCATGGTCTCATCATTTAGGGTTTGTCGACACCGAGGCATCCTAAAATCTAAGCTTTTATCATTGAGGGTTTTTCGACGCCAAGGCACCCTAAAAGCCTAACTTTTCATCATTTCGGTTTTTATCGACACCGAGGCACCCTAAAAGCCATGCATTAGTCACAAGTACGCCGGGGCACTTGATCCTACTTAATTAACTACTAAGATACCCCGGCCCATGCATTAGTCACAAGTACCCCATATGTCCTATTTTTAGCAAAGTCATGCTAAAATTCACGGAAAATTTCAGCATGACCTTTGCTGAAAATAGGACATATGGAGTACCCGAATTTGCCGGAACGGAAGTTAATCGACATTCCGGCAAACTCAAGGGCCTCTCGGGGTACCTGCAAAATCATCACGACACGATGGTCGGAGACAAAACCCAGCAAACTAGCAAAATCATCACAAATTGTTTTCTGTTAAAGATGACATCATCTTTACAAGTCTTTCTCAATGTGATCATCATCTTTACAAATTGTTTTCTGTTAAAGTACACAGGAAAGCATGTTTTATTGCTTCCTTCTGATTGCTAACTCCAATAACATCAAAACATTTTAAGGCCCTATGTTTGCAGTACAGAAAGCCAGAAAGAATTTGGTGGCAGACAGAATATTTAGGCTTCCCTTTTCAATGGAGCCCCAGACCAAATACACCCTCGCCAATAATGCGAGTCCAGAGATGCAATGCAACTTTGGACCACTAAATGCCGCCTGAGTCATGCAAAACCCAGTTTCACGCGCTAAACATCAAGCATTACAAACAAAGCAAATAAATACTGATGCTGTGACCACCTTGACCAGAAAGGCCACCACCTGGTGTCCACAGCTAGACAACAGGGCGGAGAATCACCAACTTAAAATTATGAAGGGACACCTCCAGGCATAACAGGGTGGCAGACAAAATTCCGCAAGTGATTTAGGATGTGGAAAAATGCTGGTGATGACAATGTACTGTTGTCTCCCATTATGGAAATATGTGTGGCACATGCTTCTAAAATTATGGTCAAATAACCATGCACATCTGATAGTTCCAGTGAAAAGGATATATGCAAATTGAGCAACCTGAGTGTAGAAACACTACAATTTCAGATACACTGCATGACATTTGCATGGATCCAATTTTTGTAGGTAATTCCAACAACTGACAGGGAACCAAAAGAAAGATGACAGAATAAGTTGAATCTCGAATATTCCCCAATACTCAACATGCCTCAAATGCAACCAAACCTCCATGTACAGTGTACCCTCACTATGAAGTAGTATGAACTAAAACAGTTACTTTCCCTAATCCCTGCTGGTTCTGGATTTTCTATTGCACTTTCCCAGGATAGTGCAATCCATTCAGATGATACCAAAGAAAATCCAACTTGTACTACAACAATAGCTTCAGCTAGTCTATTGCCATTTAAGTCAGCAAGAATGCATGCATGTGGCCCAAACACAAAAATTAAATGATTGAACAAACATCTATAGTAATCAGTTGTGTAGAAGAAAATAAATGGATGCAACTAGAAAAGCTAGCAGCCATGCAAAAAAACATCTATAGTAATCACAAATTGTTTTCTTTTTTTAGGGAACACAGTTAGTACTCAGTTTACAGAAACGGTTCGATGTCTATCATATACAACCATTTTCCCTGTTATAAAAGACATGAAAGATCACAACAATATTGATCTGAAAAGAACATAAAAAAAGAGAAATAGTATGTATGCAGTGGTGATTCTACCTTGCTTTCTCAGCCGTGGGTGATGAAGTGCCTCTGTTTTGTTGTGTCTGCAGTGGTATGGAGATGAATGAATTGGTATTAGGTTCAAATATGATCGATGGATACTCTAACTGTCCCAGAAATATTGAGTTTACTTGATCAAAATTTTAACTGGTAAAGATATATATCCTGTTAAAGATATATATCCTGTTCATGCATATGTTCACTTGTGTTATTATTATACATATGTAGACTGCGGCACGGCCCATGCTGAAGAGTGCTTTGGTGAAATGACCCAGATGTCTCATAGAGAAGGAACATAGGTGTTATAAAACAATTAAGGGTTTGGTTTGAAGAAATGTATAAACAAACTACTCGTTTAGTTTTCAAACACAAATGGTAAATATGTTGAGGCCCAAAAACTAAGTGTACCAACAACCTAAGCTAAACAAGATGAGCACAAGATGTATAATAATAACACAAGTGATAAATAACCTAAAAGAAGATAAATAACTTGAAGCACTAACAAACAACTTCAGCGGCACGATTTTTGCAGAACCACAACTTCAGAGATTTATAACACAGAAGCACAACTTCAGAAGAAAGAGTAACACATAACCCAAGTTTCCAAGTTAGAGGAGTTCGACAACGGATCTGACAGAAATGGCCCTGCGATGTCAGTGATGATGTGGAGTCTCAATTTACTCAAAAGACAGTGCTGTAACGACAGTAGCTGAATCTGGTTGCAGAAATACAATTTTCTCCATAATGCGCAGTCAACAACTTAATGAGTTCAGCAGAAGGTTTTAACTAAATATTCTGGAGGTGTGAGCATCAACAATAAATCTTCTCCAATGCTTTACACTTGCCAATGACAAAACAAAGTTGTATCTCTAGCCAAGTTTCAACAGGAGCCAACCTCAAATCCTTCAACTTCTCACAACAGAAAATCATATCTATTCAGGTTGTGAGCATTGTACGAGGAATCATAACCCACAACCGAACTTTAGGTGGCCATACTAACTGACTCCCTTTCAGTTCTTTATTACATGATTTGCACCAGAAAAATCTTCACCACATGCATATATAATGTTGATCTCCTATATATGTTTTGCAAAAATTCTATATAATCCCACAAAAATATCGAAGACTAATGGCGAAGCTTCATAAAATTTGACTTAGGTCAAACTAATATGCAGAGTAAATAAAACAGAAAAAGTAGTTAAGTTTATTTTGACAATCACCCAATAACCCTGAAAGAACTGGCTCTACCCAACTTATATCCATCCAGAGGCCCAAAGAGAACTGACCCTTAATATATACTCCCTCCTTTAGTGATCTAAACATTCTCATATTTCTTGACATGATCTAGCCCAAAGAGAACC
>NC_041385.1:443083052-443083833 GCF_002162155.2 Triticum dicoccoides
GGGCGGCGGGGTCGCGTCGAGGCGGCGGGGCAGCGTCGAGGTGGCGGGGACGGTGGCGTCGAGGGAGGCGGGGCGAGGGAGAGGGAAGGCGAGTAGAGGGCGAGGGAGGGAGAGGGCGAGGGCGAGGGCGAGGGCGAGGGCAGCGGCGGCGGCGGCGGTGGATCGAGAGGGAGATAACTGGCGAGGGGGAGAGGGAAGGGGGGATCGGGCGAAGGGGGGATCGGGCGAAGGGGGATCGGGCCACAATACTAATGGCGCACCTCACCGTGGTGCGCCATTAGTACTTTTTTTATTTCAACTCGAGCCAAAAGGTTATGTACTACCAGAACCTATCGATGTCAAGCCCACTCTACTAGCTCGACTGGTCAGCAGCCAGTTCTCACACCAGGAGGTCCTGGGTTCGACTCCCAGGCTCCACAAATTTTTTTTTATCATTTAAAAAGCTGTTTGATACTTATTTATGTTTAAATATGTTCAAACTTGTTTAAATAATAACAGTAATATTTTTTTATAAGACAGTAGCATTTAAAAAGCTGTTTGATACTTATTTTTTTATAAGACGGTGCGCGCGGTGTGGGGGGTCGGCGGCGGCGGTTGAGTAGGGGAATCGAGGGTGCGGTGGGTCGGCGGCGGCGGCCGGTGGACTTGGGGGGTGCTCGGCGCCGAGGGGGACCGGATCTGGCGAGGTGGGATAGCGGTCGAGATGGAGGGGGATCGAGGTGGGCTCCACAAATTTTTTTTAGCATTTAAAAAGCTGTTTGATACTTATTTGTGTTTAAAT
>NC_041385.1:443085819-443158709 GCF_002162155.2 Triticum dicoccoides
GGAGTTCTGATAACCATCACTCTTCATGTCCTTGGCCTCGGTGTAGAATGTGTAGCCGTTGATATCGTACGCCTCATAGGTCATCAGGTTGTGCTCGGCGCCCTGTGACAAGGCGAATATGAGTTGTTCTTCCGCGGAAGAATCCTCATGTAAAGGGTACGACAGAAGCTTATGCTTGAACCAACGCGTGAAACATGAGTTGTGCTCTTTGAGTGTATCTCCGTCCGTCCTCTGTTGGCCTCGGTCATTGTACGTCTTTTTAATAAAGGTTTTGTGCTCTACCAACCAAGGATCGACCACGTCTATGTGTTGTAGCGCGACTAGGTTTGCTCTTTCAAAGTCGGCGAGTCGACCCTCGAAGTCGACATGCATTTCACGGCGACCCTCACGGTGACCCCATCCAGCGAGCCTGCCGAGGTGCCTGTTGACGGGCAGACCAACGGGGTTCTCAATGCCTAGATAATTCGTGCAGTAGGAGATGCACTCTTCGGTCAGAAAGCCCCTGGCTATGCTTCCTTCTGGACGTGACATGTTGCGAACGTATCCTTTGATGACACCATTCATCCTTTCGAACGGCATCATGCTGTGCAGGAACGTCGGCCCGAGTTGGATGATATCCTCCACTATATGGACCAGCAGATGCACCATAACGTCGAAGAATGCGGGCGGGAAGTACATCTCAAGCTCGCATAGTATCACCACGATCTCTTCCTGTAGCCTTCTGAGTTGCCTCACGCCAATCGAGTTCCGAGAGATGACGTCGAAGAAGTTGCATAGGCCAAATAGCGTTTCACGGACGTGCGCGTCCATGATCCCACAGATTGCAACTGGAAGTATCTGCGTCATCAGCACGTGACAGTCGTGAGACTTCATCCCGCTGAACTTCTGCTTCGCTGGGTCTAGGTATCTGCTTATCTTCCCCGCGTAACCGTAAGGAAGTTTTACTCCTAGGAGGCAGGTGAAAAACTGCTCGATCTCCTCCTGACTTAGAGTGAAGCACGCGGGAGGGTAGTCATTTCCGGTCTTCTTGGCCTTTTTGCCTTTGCGACGACTTTCTGTGTCCTGCTTCGCCTCATCATCATCATCATCATCATCATCATCATCATCATCATCATCATCATCATCATCATCATCATCATCATCATCATCATCATCATATATAGCGTGAAGCTCCTGCCTGATGCCCATTGATTTCAAGTCTGCCCTTGCTTTCGGCCCATCTTTGGTCCTCTCTGGCATGTTGAGCAGGGTACCAAGCAGAGTCTCGCACACGTTCTTCGTGATATGCATGACATCAAGGCTGTGAGGCACACGGTGGATCTTCCAGTACGGCAAGTCCCAGAAAACAGACCTCGTTTTCCATACCTTCAGCAGCGGCTCTGGCGCCTTTCGCTTCTTTCCCGGCTCTGGCGCCTTTTGCTTCTTTCCTGGCAGTGGGCAGTCTTTCCAATTTTTCAACAGCTTGTCTACTTCCTCGCCGCTCCTCGTACACGGGCGTTTTCGGGGTTCGGTTTCACCATCGAACAGATCCTTGCGTTTCCTCCACAGGTCATCGTCGCGAAGCCACCTTCGATGTCCCATGAACACGGTTTTCGAAGACCCGGGATCTCTATCTAGCTGGCGATACGTTGTGTCATCCATGCACCTTACGCATCCAGAAAATCCGTGGACTACCTGCCCCGCAAGATATCCGTAACCAAGATAGTCGTGCACCGTCGTGAGCAGTGCGGCTCTCATAGGGAAATATTCTTTCTCTGCGGCGTCCCACGTATTGGCTGGCGTTTTCCACAGCGTGTCAAGCTCCTCTTTCAGCAGCCCCAGATACAGATTGATGTCGTTCCCTGGTTGTTTCGGCCCTTCAATTAGCATACTCATGTGAATGTACTTCCTCTTCATGCACAACCAGGGGGGAAGGTTGTACATCCACACAAACACAGGCCAGGTGCTATCTGTGCTTCTCTGGCTGCCAAACGGATTGACTCCATCGGTGCTCGCGCCCAGCACGATGTTCCTTGGATCGTTCCCAAATTCTGGGTATTCGAAGTTCAATGCTTGCCACTGGCTCGCATCCTTAGGGTGACTCAGCATCTTGTCTTTTTTATCTATCTTCGGATCATTTGCGTCATCTTCTCGCTTCTTCTCCTCCCTATCCGCGTGCCAACGCAGGAGCTTTGCTACCTTAGGATCCGCGAAATACCGCTGCAGACGAGGAGTGATCGGAAAGTACCACACCACTTTTCGAGGAGCTTTCTTCCTCTTCTTGTATCGAGTGACACCGCACACCGGACATATTGTAGACTCCGCGTGCTCGTCCCGATAAATGATGCAATTGTTCATGCACACATGGTATTTCACGTGCGGTAAATCCAGAGGACACACGATTTTCTTCGCCTCCTCCAAACTGGTCGGGCACTTGTTCCCCTTGGGAAGACGTTCGTGCCAGAATGACATGTTCTCGTCGAAGCATGCGTCGGTCATTTTGTGTTTTACCTTCATCTCCAGGGCCATGAGCATTACTTTCAGGCGGGTATCCTCGGGCCTGCATCCTTCATACAATGGAGTAACCGCGTCTAACTCAAGTTGATCCATCTTGGCTTTCTCTCGGGCGGCAGCTCTTGCGTTATCCGTCTGCTTGAGAAGCAGCTCTTGAATATGAGGGTCCTGCACCCAGCCCATCGATGGTCCAGCGTCGTCTGCTCCGCCGGCATCATCATCTTCATGATCATGCCCGTCGCCTGCTCCGGCATCTTCCTCATCATCATGTCCTGCATCTTCTACATGATGACTGTGTACAGCATCACAGTCGTGATCATCTCCTGGGGATTCTTCGTCTTCTCGCCCGCCCGAGCCGCGGTGGTTGTCTTGCTGCCCTTCCTCATTTCTTGCCCGGCCCGCATGGACGACTTCGTAGTCATCTTCATCACCTTGCCACCGATAGCCATCCATGATAAGGCTCTTCAGCTTGCATCTTCGACACGGACATCTTATCTCCGTCTCGTTCTTTTGAAGCATCTCAGCCTTCGCGGACCTCAAAAACCTATTCACGATGCCTTCGGTCATCGTGCGGACCATGGTCGCCTGCGGGGTAGAGCAAAACGATATTTTAGAACCAAACAAAAATTTGGCATGACTTTCCCTAAAAATAGGACCAAAAAGAATGCTTAATGCCAAAATTCTCGCCGAAACGGAAATGAATCAACATTCCGGCAAAATATTGGCAACTATCGCATATCAAATACCGGTACACCTCCAAACACAAACACATATGCAACACCACAAACATATGCAACACCACGAACATACATAGATCTAGCTAGGCCGTAAAAAGTGCATGTGCACATTGTTGTAAGGAGAACAACCTAAATATAGCTTCCCCCCTTACTTACCTATTAAAACAAGGTAATTTAACCACTTAATTTGAATGAATCTATGGTGGAAATGAGGTGAAAAAGAGGAGGCACCCGAGACAAGGAGGAGGTGGAGAGAATGATGTGGGGAGAAAGTGAGTGTGTGGGTAGGAGAGGCTGTCCCAAATATCTTGTTGCTGCCCACTTACTAATGGCGCACCTCTTGCATGGTGCGCCATTAGTACTTACAACTACTAATGGCGCACTTAAGCAGGATGCGCCATTAGTATGTTTGGATAGGCGCACTAGTTCAAAAAAAAAAATCTATACTAATGGCCCACCCACTGCCTGGTGCGCCATTAGTAGTTACAACTACTAATGGCGCACTTGGGCAGGATGCGCCATTAGTATGTTTGGATAGGCGCACTAGTTCAAAAAAAAATTTCTATACTAATGGCGCACCTGCTGCCTAGTGCGCCATTAGTAGTTACAACTACTAATGGCGCACTTTGCCCGGATGCGCCATTAGTATGTTTGGACAGGCGCACTAGTTTAAAAAAAAATTTGATACTAATGGCGCACCCTTAGCGTGGTGCGCCATTAATAGTTTAAACTCTAATGGCGCATCAGATTGTGGTGCACCATTAGTATATACTAATGGCACACCATCTTTCTGGTGCGCCATTAGTGTCAATCCCATCTATAGCCCTTTTCCTAGTAGTGGACGCAGTCCAAGGTGAGACTTTTCTCCCCGGACAGATCTTCGTATTCGGCGGCTTTGCACTGCGGGCCAATTCGCTTGGCCATCTGGAGCAGATCGAAAGCTATGCCCCTGGCCGTCAGGTCAGATTTGGAAGCTTGAACTTCACGGCTGACATCCGCGGAGACTTGATCTTCGATGGATTTGAACCACAGCCGAGCGCGCCGCACTGTCACGATGGGCATGATTCAGCTCTGCAGTCGGACAGTGCCCTGGAGGCCGCACACCAGCCCGCTCCGACCCTCGACTCGGAGCCGGCTGCGCAGATCGAGGACGGATGGTTAGACACCGCCTCGGGGGCTGCAACCTCTACGGCGATGGAGTCGAATACTGGCCTTGTCCCCTGTGAAGCTCGTGACTCCGAGGTGCCGGACTCCTCGCCGGACTCCGTACCTCCCGCGACCCCTCCAATCGAATCCGATTGGGCGCCGACCATGGAGTTCACCGCTGCGGACATCTTTCAACACTCACCTTTCGGCGACATCTTGAGTTCGCTAAAGTATCTCTCGTTATCAGGAGAGCCCTGGCCGGACTACGGTCAGGACGGTTGGGATGCGGACGACAAAGAAATTCAAAACCCACCCACCACCCACTTAGTAGCCACTGTCGACTATTTAACCGACATGCTAGACTTCGACTCCGAAGACATCGACGGTATGGACGACGATGCCGGAGACGACCAAGAACCAGCGCCTACTGGGCACTGGAAAGCCACCTCATCATATGACATATACATGGTGGATATCCCAAAGGATGGGAACGGAGGAGGAACAGAGGACGATGACCCCTCCAAGAAACAGCCCAAACACCGGCGTCAGCGGCGCCGCTCTAAATCCCGCCAAAGCAAGAATGGAGATTCCGGCACCGGAGATAATAACACCCCAGACAGTGCCAAAGACAACACCCTGCAGCAAGATTCAGCACAGGAGGACGGAGATGCCAGCCCTCACGAGAGAGCGGCAGACGAAGAGGTAGAGGATGATAATTACATGCCTCCCTCCGGAGACGAGGAAATCCTCGACGACGACGAATTTGTCGTGCCTGAGGATCCCGCCGAACAAGAGCGTTTTAAACGCAGGCTTATGGCCACGACAAACAGCCTCAAGAAAAAGCAGCAACAGCTTAGAGCTGATCAAGATCTGCTAGCCGATAGATGGACTGAAGTCCTTGCGGCCAAAGAGCATGAGCTCGAACGCCCCTCCAAAAACTACCCCAAACGCAAGCTGCTACCCGATTAGAGGAGGAGGCATATAAACCCGCATCACCAGAGCACGATACGGCTGACCGGCCACCCCGTGGCCGCGACAGAGAGGCCTCTAGGCCCTCCATTAGAACCGTACCCCGGCGTCGCTCGAAAAGCACAAGACCACAGGGGAACGCTCCGGACTTGCAAGATATATTGGAGGATAAGGAAAGACAATCAAGATCGATCTACGGATCGCGGGGGCGCCCCATGATATGTGACGACAACCATCGCGCCGGACACAGCAAGCCCGGCCGGGCCGAACACAGTAGACAAAACTCTTTTGAGCTTCGTCGTGATATAGCCCAATACAGAGGCGCCGCACACCCACTATGCTTCACAGATGAAGTAATGGATCATCAAATCCCTGAAGGGTTTAAACCCGTGAATATTGAATCTTATGATGGCACAACGGACCCCACGGTTTGGATCGAAGACTATCTCCTTCATATCCACATGGCCCGCGGTGATGATCTCCACGCCATCAAATACCTCCCACTCAAGCTTAAAGGACCAGCTCGACATTGGCTTAACAACTTACCAGTAGAATCAATTGGGAGTTGGGAGGACCTGGAAGCCGCATTCCTTGATAACTTCCAGGGCACGTATGTGCGACCACCAGACGCTGATGACCTAAGCCACATAATTCAGCAGACAGACGAATCGGCCAGACAATTTTGGACACGGTTCTTAACTAAGAAAAATCAAATCATCGACTGTCCGGATGCAGAGGCCCTCGCGGCCTTCAAACATAACATCCGGGACAAGTGGCTTGCCCGGCACCTGGGGCAGGAAAAGCCGAAATCCATGGCAGCCCTCACATCACTCATGACCCGCTTCTGCGCGAGAGAAGACAGCTGGTAGCCCGCAGCAACAACCTCAGCAAAAATTCTGGCAGTCCGGATATCAAGGACCACAATGGTAGGTCGCGTCGCAACAAGAACAAACGCTGCATTAACGGCGACAATAATGAGGATACGGCAGTCAATGCCGGATTCAGAGGCTCTAAATCCGATCAGCGGAAAAAGCCATTCAAAAGAACTACTCCGGGTCCATCCAATTTGGACCGAATACTCGATCGCTCATGCCAAATACATGGCACCCCCAACAAGCCAGCTAACCACACCAACAGGGACTGTTGGGTATTCAAGCAGGCAGGCAAGTTAATTGCCGAAAACAATGACAAGGGGCTGCATAGCGATGACGAGGAAGAGACCCGACCGCCGAACAATAGAGGACAGAAGGGTTTCCCCCCACAAGTGCGGACGGTGAACATGATATACGCAACCCACATACCCAAGAGGGAGCGGAAGCGCGCACTAAGGGATGTATACGCGATGGAGCCAGTCGCCCCAAAGTTCAACCCATGGTCCTCTTACCCGATCACTTTTGATCGAAGGGACCACCCCACCAGCATCCGCCACGGCGGATTCGCCGCATTGGTGCTAGACCCAATCGTCGATGGATTTCACCTCACCAGAGTCTTGATGGACGGCGGCAGTAGCCTGAACCTGCTTTATCAGGATATAGTGCGCAAAATGGGCATAGATCCCTCAAGGATTAAACCTACAAAGACGACCTTTAAAGGCGTCATACCAGGTGTAGAGGCCAATTGTACGGGCTCAGTTACACTGGAAGTGGTCTTCGGATCCCCGGATAACTTCCGGAGCGAGGAGTTAATCTTCGACATAGTTCCGTTCCGCAGCGGTTATCATGCTCTGCTCGGACGCACCGCGTTTGCAAAGTTCAACGCGGTGCCGCACTACGCATACCTCAAGCTCAAGATGCCAGGCCCTCGAGGATTCATCACGGTCAACGGAAACACTGAACGCTCTCTCCGAACGGAGGAACATACAGCGGCTCTCGCGGTAGAAGTACAGTGCAGCCTCTTAAGGCAATTCTTGAGTCCGGCCGTTAAGCGACCGGGCACGGCTAAACGCGCCCGGAGTAACCTACAACAAGACCACCCGGCGCGTTCCGAGCACGCGTAGCAATGCGGCCCCATCCCCAGCCCCTGCAAAATTGCAAGACTGGCCCTTCACGTACATCATTACGCTCTAAAGATACCATGGGCATAGGGGGAGGGGCACGACCACGATTGGCCCAGAATGCGGCTTAACCACACCAGGGGCTCTCAAGTGTGTCGTTCTTTTTTTCCCCCTTTTTTTACCCACAGGACTCCGTTCATCAGAGGCCCTGTCTGGCAGTAGACCTGCCGAAATCACGATGCAACAGCCAGGAAGGAGAAAGGCTACGACGAATATCCAGGTGGTCTCCATTACGAGCATTAAATCTGTTTTATACACTATCCCGCAGCCTACCCCTGGAGGGGGACATGTTTAATAGTCCCATCCCTTGCTTATCGCACTATTTGTATCGTTCTGCATTCACAGCAGTATTACTTGAATAAACAATGCACCTTTTTTTGCCAATAATTGCATTTCTTTATTATACATATGTTCATTTATGACATGTTGCATCCGTACACTTTGGTACGGCTAAATAACACCAGGGGCTTATGTTTCCCGCATCATGGTGTGATAAGTCCGAACACTTTCACAAGTGCGGCACCCCGAACTTATAGCATTATATGCATCGGCTCCGAATCATGTCTTGGGTCAATAGTTGGGTTTGCCTGGCTCCCATGTTTTGGTACCTTACGTTCCGTTGTATCGGCTAAGGTAGCACTGGGAGAACCACTGCGATTGCGCCCCGGTTGAGCTGGGCGAGCGCCTCAGTGGAGAAAGCTAAAACTAACTGTCATGATGAGGCGAGAGCCGGTCGCTGTTCGAGAGGTTTTTTTATTCGAGTCCCTAAAGACTTATGCCGCTTAGAGCGAGGAACCGGCTTTGTCCGGCCCAGGCGTGGATAGCGCCCCAAATTCGGCCTTCCGAAGACTAGGGGCTTCGCCGAAATTTAAAATTATAGAATTCTATGGCTAAGTGAGAGTGTTCAAGCATTATAAGTCCGGTTGCCTCGTTCGTTGTGTTGAGCGCCTCCCTAGATGGACCCAAAAATGGGAACAAGAGTGCTCAAATTTATCCTGAACACCCCAGCACTCGTGGCATGGGGGCTGAAGCCGACGACTTGCCATCTCTCAGATTTGATAAATGGCCGCACAGAAGGTAATATTTTAAATTAACAAGCGTTGCTTAGCGCATATGAACAAAGTTTTCAGCGCACAGGATAACCAAATGCGAGTCTACTCAAATATTACATCTTTGGAGCACTCACCCGCAATAATGCGGGCACCCTTCAGGACACTCTTATAATACATCTCGGGCGTGCGATACTCCTTGCCCGGCGGTGGCGCGTCCGTCACAAGCTTCTCAGCATCCATCTTGCCCCATTAAACTTTTGCGCGGGCAAGGGCCCGATGGGCACCTTCAATACAGGCGGAGTGCTTGATGACTTCAACCCATGGACACGCATCCACCAGCCGCCGCACCAGGCCGAAGTAGCTCCCAGGCATGGCCTCCTTGGGCCACAGCCGAACTATGAGGCCCTTCATGGCCTGTTCGGCCACCTTGTGGAGCTCGACCAGCTGCTTCAGCTGGTCGCTAAGGGGCACCAGATGGCCGGCCTCAGCATACTGAGACCAGAAGACCTTCTCCGTCGAGCTCCCCTCCTCGGCCCTGTAGAAAGCGGCAGCATCGGACACGCTGCGGGGCAGATCTGTGAACGCTCCTGGAGAGCTTCAGATTTGGGTAAGTGACAGGTACTTCACACTCACATGCTTACTTTGCATGAAAAATGCCTTACCCGCCGCTATTTTCTTCAACGCCTCGATTTCCTGGAGGGCCTTGTAGGCTTCGGCCTTAGCGGCTTTGGCACTCTCAAGAGCCGATGCAAGCTCGGACTCTCGAGTCTTCGAGTCGCGCCCCAAACTCTCATGTTTTTTCATGAGAGCCTGGAGCTCTTGCTGTACCTCCGCCACCCGCGCCTCCTGCTTCTCTCGTTCAGTGTGCTCCGCGGCCGCATTGCGTTTGGCCACGACCACCGCCTCCTTCAGGGTCGCCACCTCGTTCGTGGCCCCTGCAATACCCATGTTATCCTTGTCATTTTTCTTGCAACCAAATCCTTTTCTGTAAGGTACAATTTTAATAAGGTGTTACTCACCTTCCTTGTCCTCAAGTTGCTTCTTGGCATGGTTGAGCTTGTTCTCGGACCGCTCGAGGCTTTGCTTCAAAGTATTGACCTCCGCAGTCAGTGCGGCAGAGGTCAGCAGCACAGCCTGCAATCCCATATTGACATATTTTTATGACTCATGCGTATATCTTTTTAGATCCTCAGTCCGGCTTTTCTTTCCGAACACCGAACCAAGCATCAGGGGCTACTGTCTATGCGGTACTATTTTACATATATCACAATTCTTACCTCAAAGCCTGTTAGAAGGCTGCTGCAGGCTTCGGTCAGCCCGCTCTTGGCGAGCTGAACCTTCTGAATCACCGCACCCATGACGGTGCGGTGTTCCTCTTCAATGGAAGCGCCGTTGAGCGCCTCCAGCAAGCTATCCGGCGCCTCCGATTGGACGGAGGCCCCCAGCGTCACGGTCTTGCCCTTCTTACGAAGGGGCCGCCCGCCAGACTCCGGAGCCACTACAGGTTCCGGTGCGGAGTCCGGTGCAAAGTCCGGGAGGTTGCCCTGCGACACCTCCGAGGCCTCCTCCTCCTGGCAGGTCCCCTCCTGAGATCCTACCTCGGCATCGTCCGCATCACGAGGGGAGGAGGCGGTCGGAAGGGAATCCATATCCGATGCACCCAAGGACCCGCTCGACGAAGCGGGAAGATCCTCCTTGGGCGGACTGCAGGGTTGTATGCGGCATTAGAAAGACACCATATGGCGAAAGTAAAAATCATGAAGTTATTCGGGAGTCCGGATACTTACGATCTCGCCAGGGGCTTGGCCCTTGGAGGCCAATCCTCGTCGTCGTCGCTGGCGTTGGCAAAGCAGTCCGGGGGAAGAGTCCTTCCCTTCTTGGACCCTTCGGCCTCCCTCGTTGGGGAGGCCTTCCTTTTCTTCCCTCCCCCTGCTGGGGGAGAGGCCTCTTTCTTCTCCTCCTCGCCTTCGTGGGAGGAGTCTGCCTCGGTGTCATTGTCCGATGACACCTGAAAACGGGAACTCTTTCAAGTGCCCGTGGCCTTCTTCTTGGCCTTCTTCTCCGGCACCACATGGGGTGCCGGAGCTAGCAGCTCCGTTAAGCGGGCGTCCGCTGGGTCTTCTGGCAAAGGGGCCGGACGGATAGTCTTCTCGGCCTTCTTCATCCAGTCCTGTTAAAGGAGAGGGAGTTTAGATCCCGCATAGAGTCAAACTATGGAAAACAAGTGTCCCGTAAAGGGCAAAATCGCTTACCTCACTAGCCGGACGCTGCGAGCTGAATCCGCGATCTTCGGTGGTGGATGTGGGAGCCTCGGTGCCCTTAAACAGCACACTCCAGGCCTCTTCGTACGTAGTGTCGAAGAGCCCGCTCAAAGTCTGGTGCTGCGCCGGATCGAACTCCCACATATTGAAGTCCCATTGTTGGCACGGGAGAATCCGGCGGATGAGCATGACCTGGACTACATTGACAAGCTTGAGCTTCTTTTTCACTAGCTTTTGGATGCAGGCTTGAAGTCCGGTCAGCTCCTCCGAATCGCCCCATATCCGGCCACTCTCCTTCCAGGAGGTGAGCCGTATGGGGATGCCAGATCTGAATTCGGGGGCCGCTGCCCATTCAGGGTCACGCGGCTCGGTGATGTAGAACCACCCCGATTGCCACCCCTTAATGGTTTCCACGAAGGTGCCCTCAAGCCAAGGAACGTTGGGCATCTTGCCCACCATGGCGCCTCCTCACTCCGCTTGGCTGCCCTTCACAACCTTCGGCTTGACACTGAAGCTCTTGATCCACAAGCCGAAGTGGGGCTTGATGCAGAGGAAGGCCTCACACACGACGATAAACACCGAGATATTGAGGATGAAATTCGGGGCCAGATCATGGAAATCCAGGCCGTAGTAGAACATGAGCCCCCGGACAAAGGGATGGAGTGGGAAGCCCAGTCCGCAGAGGAAATGGGAAAGAAATACTACCCTCTCAGGGGGCCTGGGGGTGGGGATGAGCTCCCCCTCGTCGGGGAGCCGGTGCGCAATGTCGCTGGACAGGTATCCGGCGCTGCGCAGCTTCTGGATATGCCCCTCCATAACGGAGGAGGCCATCCACTTGCCTCCCGCTCCGGACATAGTTGGATAAGGTTGAGGTGAGATGTGCGGACTTGGGCGCTGGAGCTCGAGTTCGCAGAGATGGATAGGCGATGGAGGAAGAAGGCGTAGGTAAAAGGGTGGATCTTTATCCCCTTATATGGGCGGACGAAACCATGCGTCCCCACCAGCCTAATAAAACTCGCTTATCTCCCAAGCGCCGCAATCAATGGCGCGGTTGGGTTACCCACGTCCGTATTGATGAGAATCCTGGAATAAGGGGAACACGATCTCTGCTTCGACAGGAAGTGCCAAGGAAACCGCTTCGCTAAAAGCGCAGAGGTGGTATAATAAAAACGATTCGAATAAAGACTTGGCTGTGGTATGATGCCACGCCACAAAATACGTCAGCATATCGAACTTGTGTAAATATTATTCTCGCTACGGTAGTATGTGGAATTTATTTTGCAGAGCCGGACACTATCCTGGTGTTCATAATCTTCTATAAATTATTCGGAGGAGGAACCTTCCTTGCAATGTCGAAGACAATATGCGCGTCGGACTCATCGTCATTGAAGCCTGGTTCAGGGGCTATTGAGGGAGTCCTGGACTAGGGGGTGTCCGGACAGCCGAACTATCATCGTCGGCCGGACTCCAAGACTATGAAGATACAAGATTGAAGACTTCGTCCCGTGTCCGGATGGGACTTTCCTTGGCGTGGAAGCCAAGCATGGCAATACGGATATGTAGATCTCCTACCATTCTAACCGACTATGTGTAACCCTAGCCCTCTCCGGTGTCTATATAAACCGGATGGCTTTAGTCCATAGGACGAACAACAATCATACCATAGGCTAGCTTCTAGGGTTTAGCCTCCTTGATCTCGTGGTAGATCAACTCTTGTAATACCCACATCATCAATATCAATCAAGCAGGACGTAGGGTTTTACCTCCATCAAGAGGGCCCGAACCTGGGTAAAACACTGTGTCCCTCGTCTCCTGTTACCATCCGCCTAGACGCACAGTTTGGGACCCCCTACCCGAGATCCACCGGTTTTGACACCGACAATGTGCTTCAGATGTGACGGTGTTAAAGGAGCATCCATCAATTGATTCTTGTCACCAGTCATGTGATTTGTACATCCACTATCGAGAACCCACTCGTTTGCTTTGGGTTGATCATCCTGCAGATGAATTAGTGCATCTTACGAACTCATATACTTCATCAGTGAAGAATATGACAACAAATTCATTAATTCAATTTCATCAAGCAATAGCATAGATAAGCAGTGTGAGGACGTGTGAAATGAAAGTTCATTTCATCATGATTCACCTGCGTCCTTTCAGGAATTTTTGTCAGGCCCCCAGCAAATTCTTCAGACGTTAAGACACGTCTGGAGACCTGACCCTGCATAAGAGATTAGTTCTTTTTGTTCACCACCCACATCTGAAGGGGTGGCAAAGTGTTCATCACTCTGTGAGCACCATATGAGAATGGTGGAATAGAAGCCAATCCATTTCGTTCCACATAAGAGGGGTTAGGGTAAGCATATGAATAAGTAGAGAAATTCTTCGAGGACTTATGAACATAATGATTTGAAGAATAATGCGCATATTCATAGCCCTTAGCTCTACCCTGCGAAACAGAAGGGTTAGCACGATGATGTTCATATGAGGACTTTGATCCATTTGAGGAATTTGATCCATGTGAAGAATTAGGTCCATATGAAGAATTTGATCTGGGGTTCCTGTTCTTCACTGGTGGTGTCATGAGGACATTCACCTGAAGATTTTCAACATAACTTTTGGGAACCCAGATTTTCTTCATAGGGGAACCGTTCCTGCAGTTAGTGCCAACATATCTAGTAGATACTTCACCATTCTGATTTTTGAACAGTTTATAGTTGGAGTTAAATGACTCATCAAAAGAATGAGGAGATTCACATGTAAAGCCAGATAAGTTAGATGGATCAATTGGAGGTCCCTTTGCAGCAACCCGTGAGGTTTTGGGGTACTGCTCAGGCTTCCAATATGTTCCATCAGCATTGAGTTTCCTCTCAAAGGCAATACCCTCTTTCCTAGGGTTTCTGTTGAGGATCTGCTTTTTGAGCACATCACAAAGAATCTGATGCCCTTTGAAGCTTTTGTACATGCCTATCATGTACAATTCCTTCAGCCCTGCATCGTCAGTGATACTAGCGATGTCCTTAGACGAGGAATTAGTGATAGCCGAGGCAGGTGAAGAATTTGTAACAGTTGAAGCATTTGAACATTCAGGTGAAGAATTAGCAGATTCACGTTCAATGCACTTTAAGCATGGAGGAACAAATTCTTCCTGAGTAGCGCTAATTTGTTGAGCAAGTAATGAATTGTGATCCTTCTGAAGATCTTCATGACTCACTCTTAGCTTCTCAAGATCTTGCTTTCTTTGAAGAAATTCATAAGAAAGCTTCTCGTGATCAGATAAGAGAGTGTTATGATGACTTTGAAGGTTGTCAAACTTAGACTGAAGTCTCTGAAGATTTTCAGTTAAGTCTTTAGTGTGGTCCATTTCATCACCCAACATATCATCCCTTTTGTCTAGCATGTTTTGAAGTTTTTCAATAGCCTTTTGTTGTTTCACAACAATCATAGCAAGTTTAGAGTAGCTAGGCTTAAGATTTTCATCAGATTCATCGTCACTAGATTCAGAGGAGGGGTATTTTTTTACCTTGCCACCCTTTGCCATGAACCAATAGGTGGGAGCGTAGTCATCATTATCTTCATCAGCGTTGTTGTTGTTGCCGTTTTCTTCAGAGTTGAAGATAGACTTGCTGACAAATGTGGTAGCAAGAGCTAGACTTGCCACACCTGACTCAGATTCCGCGGAGTCCATTTCCTTGCCAATGAATGCCCAAGCCTTCTTGGAGCTGCTCTTCTTGTGAGATGAAGACTTTGAGGATTTTGATGATGAAGACTTTGAAGATTTCTTCTTCTTCTTGGCATCATTAGAACTGTAATCCTTGTATTTCTTCTTCTTTAATTCCTTGTCCCACTGAGGACAATCTTGAATGTAGTGACCAGGCTTCTTGCATTTGTGGCATAGCCTTCTCTTATAGTCACTTGATGAGGAGTCACTGCTCCTTGAGGATTTTCCAAAGCGACCACGTCTTGAGAACTTCTGGAACTTCTTCACGAGCAGTGCTAGCTCCTGGCTCAATTCTTCAGGATCACCAAGGCTACTACCAGAGTCTTCACATTCAGATTCAGACACAGCCTTGGCCTTCAGGGCACGTGGTTTGCCATAACTTGAACCATAGAGATCTCTCTTTTCAGCAAGCTGGAACTCATGAGTATTTAGCCTCTCGAGGATATCAGCGAGATCCAGTGACTTGTAGTCAGCACGCTCTTGTATCATCAGTGCTAGAGTATCAAATGAGGAATCTAGCGATCTCAGCAATTTCTTCACCACCTCATGGTCGATGATGTCAGTGGCGCCAAGTGCTTGAAGCTCATTTGAGATGTCAGTGAGGCGATCGAAGGTTTGCTGAACATTTTCATTGTCGAGTCTTTTGAAGCGGTTGAAGAGATTGCGAAGAACGTCAACACGAGAGTCACGTTGAGTTGAGACTCCTTCGTTTACTTTGGAGAGCATGTCCCAGATAAGCTTAGCAGTTTCCAAAGCACTCACTCTACCATACTACCCTTTACTCAGATGACCACATATGATATTCTTCGCTTGAGAATCGAGTTGCTTGAATCTCTTCACATCAGCAACATTCAGGGAAGGTGTAACTGTGGGAACACCATTTTGCACAACGTACCAGAGATCGTTGTCAATTTGAAAGTGCATTATATCGACTAGAGGGGGGGTGAATAGGCGAATTTTACGAATTCTTCACTTGAGGAATTTGCCGGTGAGGAAATTCCTTAGCGAAGAAGTACTAGCAGCGGAATATGTACTCAGAAGTAAGTATAACAGGATACAGACATAGTCATCATGATGAAATGAAGACAAGCATAGAGTACATAAAGCGTAAACACAGGATAACACAAGATGAAGATAAACAGACTGAAGAAATTGAACTGAGGAAATTGAGAAAGTCTTCAGTCAAAGTCTTCAAACACAGATATGAACAAACACTCAACACAGTAATGAGGAAATGAAAGAGTTGAGGAGATAGAACCAGTAAGGTTGGTGAAGACAATGATTTGGTAGACCAGTTCCAACTGCTGTCTCAGTTGTACGTCTGGTTGGAGCGGCTGAGTATTTAAACTCGAGGACACGCAGTCCCGGACACCTAGTCGCTGAGCACACAGCTCAGGACACCAAGTCCTCACCGTATTCTCCTTGAACAAAGATAACTCAGATCTCATCCAATCACTCGTGGTAAGTCTTCAGGCGACTTCCAAACCTTCACAGACTCGGTCACTTGGTGATCCACAATTCCTCTTGGATGCTCTAGACCATGACACCTAACCGTCTGGAAGAAGCACAATCTTCAAAGGTAACAAGCATCGGATCCACGCAGGATCAATCTCTTCAGTGATGCTCAATCACTTTGGGGTTTGTAGGTGTTTGGGTTTTTTGGATTTTCCTCACTCGATGATTTTCGCTCAAAGTCCTCGGAGGATGGGTAGCTCTCAATTGACAAGTGTCAGTTTCTCTCAGAGCAGCCAACCAACTAGTGGTTGTAGGGGGCGGCTATTTATAGCCTAGGGAGCAGACCGACATGATAAGACATAAATGCCCTTGTCTGATATGACCGTTAGATGGATAAGATATTTTGGGACAGCTCGCGCGCAGCACAACAACGGTCGGAAATTTGACTCTCAAATTCCTCAGGGCTATCATGTTCCTCACTATATAGGTCATCCGCACTGGCGAATTCCTAACTCCCCAGTCAGAACAAATTCCTCAGCGACCAGAAGAACTTCGTCTCTGTCACTGAAGAAATTGACTGAACTGCATGAGATTTCCAAAGGCTTCACTCGAAGGGTTTGGTAGGTTTAGGATTTTGAGTTGAGCATCACTTGGAAATTTTTCCTTAGTATTTCCTCGACCCCCTTTAATAGTACGGTGTTTCCTATGACTCAAGAAATAGAAAAACAAAATTATGAAAAACGAAAGTCTTCAAGCTTCATATTCCTCGCATGAATATCAAGTCTTCACGGTAACACCAATTTCTTCACTTTCAAAGTCTTCATGAAAGTCTTCAGAAATACCAAAATCTTCAGTCGAAGATATTCATTTTTAGGGGTCGACTTTCCCTGTAAAGATCAAACTCCTCATAGACTTATAGACCTGTGTACACTCACAAACGCATTAGTCCCTTAACCTATAAGTCTTCAATACACCAAAATCACTAAGGGGCACTAGAAGCACTTACAATCTCCCCCTTTTTGGTGATTGATGACAATATAGGTTAAGTTTTCAACGGGGATGAACATGTGAAGGGTAAGTACTGGTATTGATGAATTTGATTGCAAGATATAGAAGAGTTCCCCCTGAAGATGTGCATAGTGACGAATTTGCTTTTGAAGCAATGCACACTTGAAGAGTTGAATCATGGAGATCTCCCCCTATATCTTGTAATTCATACACGCATTTGACATATGATATGAAGAATTTGAAATGCATGATGAAATATGGTGCCTGATGAAATTCAGCATGCGTGCAGTAACATTAATGAGGAACAAGCATGCAGAATAACATATCGAGAGTATCGAAGCACAGTGCATCAAAAGTATCAGGGCACCATCGGGTTTAAGATTACAACTCGATCCAATAAAGTTTCAGAAGAACGAGAGTTGTAACTTAGCAAAAACAAACGCCCATATAATAGACCCGCGTGAAGACTAACTCAAATTTCTCCCCCTTTGTCATCGAATGACCAAAAGGGTCGAAACTTAGGACTAACGCCCCTGAAGAATATCAAGTTGATGGAGGAGCGCCAGCGTTGTTGGGGTCGGTTGTTTTAGTAGGGCCTACCGCAATGTCGTCCAAGTCTTCATTTTCATCAGTCTCGCGAGATGAAGAATAGGAGCTGGCCACCAAGGAAGGAACTTTGACCTTCTTGAATTTCTTTCGTGGGGGTGCAGACCAGTCAAATTCTTCCTTGAGACCCATATTCTTCAGATCTGTAGCGCTGTAGACATGAGATAGAACAGCGCAGGTACGGTTGAAGGTTTCATGGAGGTAGTATTGGTTTTTCTTCACGACATTGTGTGTTCAGGTCATGTTGTAAAGAACTGAACCAAACTGACGCTTAACCCATTTATGATTGCAATCAAACTTCTGATGAAGACTGAGGAGTAACTCACGATCAGTCATTACCCTGGGAGCTGTGGCTTGAGGATTTTGCTTGGTGGCAGGGTCATGTGTGGCAGAGTCATCATTGGTGGAGTAGGATGCAGCCTTGCTAAATTGACCATCCAATGGATGAATGCCTTCATCTATCATAGCAGTTGCCTTGCCTTTGTCATCAGCTGAGGAATATGTCCGTTTGAGGACTTCAATCGGAGGCAAGTAGCTGCCATGGTTCAAAGTGTCAGCTTTGTAGTTTAGTGAAGCCCTTGTCCTGATGAATCTCATAATCCATGGTGCATAAGGCTTCAACTCAAATGGTGACATAGCAATATTCGCCAGAGTCCTCATGAAGAAATCATGGAAGTTGACAGGAACGCCATGAATGATATTAAAAAGCATGTTCTTCATGATGCCAATGACCTCTTCATCATTTGAGTCGTGGCCTTCTATAGGACTCATTGTCTTCGACAGAATGCGATAGACAGACCGGGGCACATATAGTAATTCCTTGACGAGGAATTTGGTTCGAGGAGCTTGCCCTGGCTTCAATGGCTTCATCATCACTTGCATGAAATGATCTGAAAGTTCAGGTTCACTGTAGAAACAACAAGCACCGTCAAGGGGAGGACTGAGTGGGAGGGCACGAAGCAATTCAGTTGCTGGTGCCTTGTAGTGAGTATTTTCAGACATCCAGTCCAACACCCATGAATTCACATCTTCAGAGTTTCCTATGATGTGCAGCGTTGCATAGAATTGAAGAACGAGTTCTTCATTCGAGTCATAGATGTCAGTGCAGAAATTTAGCAATCTAGCATGGTGAAGAACACTGAGGACTGGCTCGAAGCACGGCAGAGACTCCATGTCTACATGAGGAATGTGTTCATGATCGAAGACTTTGTCTTTCTTGAACAGTACTGATGAATAGAAATTTGCTTGACTAGCAGTCCAGAAACGCCTCTTCCTTATGCGAGAAGAGTCATAGGGGTTATGGTCAGTGAAGAACACATGTTCGCTGAAGAAATCTTCAGCCTTGAAATTTTGCTTCTTTGAGAATGGATTCGTTGTCTTGGGCACTGGAGTGTCAGTGAGTTGCATCACAACCTCAGGAATCACAATCTCAGGTTCTTCAGGCTGAGGAATTTCTGGTTCCTCTTCAGTAGCAGGCTGCATGTTCAAAGGTTCAACAACAGCAGCTTCTTTAGCACTAGCGGCTGGAATGTATTCATGCACAAAAGAAGTGGGATGAGTTTCTTCAGAGCCCATTTGAACAGTTGGTGCAGGGGACTGAGGTATTTGTTGAAGTGGGGTGAAGAGTGGAGTATTGGGGTCCTGACTTTCACAAAAGTCATCATTCATCACTGGCGTTGTGCAGCCAATGTCCATGTCTTCATCTTCATTTTCTTCAACGCTAGCCTATTCAGCTGTGAACTAAGGCATTGGCGAGGAAGCAACAATCGTTGAAGGGATCGCATCCACTTCAATTTCTTCATCAACCTGCTCTAACGAAGCAGCAGATTGAGGTTCTTCATTAGATCCGCTTGGGATCACATATTCCTCACCAAAAGGAACAAGGTCCTTTGATGGTATGGTGGATATTGAAACAACATCGATTGGATTCTCAATAGAGCTTGTCAGAGGCTTCATCTTCTTTGGAGCTGAAGATTCTGAAGCAGTGGATGCTTTCCTTTTCTTCACTGGAGCTCGCTCTGCAGCCTTGGTCTTCTTCACATCGAATGCACATGGAAGAATTGGAGTTGGGGTAAGCGCAGATGGAACTGAGGAATCTGGTTGAATTTCCTCAGGCGCAACTGATGCAGTTGCCCTGACTTCTTCAGTTTCTTTAGGCGCACCACTAGTGGATGCCCTGACAAATTCTTCAGTGGCTGGAATGGAGTCATCAGCCCTGGAACTAGCATTTCCTTCAGCAGCCTGAATGTCATCAGCGGTGCTGGCACGTTCTTCAGTTGGCTGAGCAGAAGCTTCAGCTTGAGGAATTTCTTGTTGCGATGGGGCTGCAACATTTGTGAATTTCTCAGTCAGTTTCACAAACCTGACTTTGGCTCCTTGCCAATCAGCATAGTAAGCATTGAAGTCATTGCTGAGGGCTTTGATTTCAGCTTGGATCTTGAGGAGTTCATCAGGTGTCATATTGGCAACGTTATTCTTCAGGAACTTCTCCTTTCTGAACTGAGTCTTCTTAATCTGCCTGGCCTTCTCAAATTTCCATTTCTCTTAAGTGACGAAATGGGTCAACATGTGACTTTGACCAGGAGTCAACTTTAAATCAGGCACAGGAGTATTTGGATCCTTGTGCCAGAGATCATTGTAATCAAGGATCGCCCTTGGATCCAAAAGCAGTGGCACATTTGTGCCTTTGGCTCTAGCGGCCCTTTCTTGTCGGTCTCTGATGATTTCTGCAAGTTCATCATCATCAGCTTCATCGTCGGATGGCACGTGGAAAGCAACCTGTTTCTTCTTCGGACTAGGCCGAGTACCTCGACCAGCTGTTGCCTTAGTCTTCAACAGAGTGGGGCCTGATGAAGATTTTGGTGCAGCTGAGGAACTTGCTGAGGCACCAGAGGCAATAGAGATGCCTGTTGTCCTTTGGCATGTAGCCAGATGTACAGGTGTTGAGGACTTTGTCGGAGCAGCTGAGGACTTTGGAGGAGGAGTAGTGGTTGGTACTGGCCGTGAGGGATTTGAAGAATCTGGCTGTGAGGGCTTTGAAGATTCTGGCCGTGAGGGCATTGCTGAGGAACTTGGCCGTGAGGGCATAGTTGGTGAAGCACTTGGCTTGTGAGCAGGCTTCTTTGCCATTGATTTTCTTGGCTTGACAGAGGCCTCAGTGGCAGTAGCAGCAGCAGAGTCTTCATTGAATTTCCTCACTGCTTCTTTAGCTTGTCTCGCCAACTTAGCTTGGCACTTGGCCAATTCTTTAGGAAAATCCTCACCACGCTTGATGCTGGTGGGGTCAGCTCTTTGGCCAGGTGCCAATGGAGCTCTTGGGCATGGAGGATTAAGTGCGAATTTCTTCATATACTTTGGAGTCACATATCTGTACTCCCTCCATTCTCTTGCCCATCTCCGTTCAATCTTCTGTATGCGCACCTTGCGCTGAGTTTTGATTTCTTTTCCATACTTAGCCTCATCAGGTGTGCAATAGTCAGCATAGATGTCCTCAGGGATTTCAAAAGCAGTCATGACCTCTGGCTTCTTTCCTCCTTTCTGCGCCTCTTACCATCAGCCATATTCTTCAGATGAGGAATTTGAACAATCGAATTTTCTGAAGAAGTGTGCAACTTCTCTTCGAGCAACACTGCAAATGAGTTAAGTTGATGAGAACCTAGTGATTCAGCAGCGGACATGACTACTGTGAACAGAGTATAGTTGCGAGGAATTTTGGAGAGGTCATATGCGTTCTCACAAGGTTTTTCAGAAAGAACAAGTTTGAGGAATTTAACCATATGAGCCTTGAAGAATTTCACTAAGCGTTCTTTGTCTTAGGTTCCAGAGTTGTATAGATCGAAGATCCACACAATTGAGGAATCTTGAAGAAAAATGATGCTTAGAGAAACGAATCAAGAACAGATGACTAGTGAGGTGTTTTGTGTGTGAGGATTTGAAGAATAAAACACCTTTGAAGATTTTGTTGTGAAATTTTGAATCAAAAGGGGTAGTAAATGTAACTTTTAATTACCCTGTGTGAAGAACACGATGAACTGAGAAGCAGAACTGTGAAGTTCATCGATGTAGATCTTCCATGCCCTAACTTGGCGGAGGAAGACAGCTACGGCGGCGGCAGAGTGAAGATTTCCGCGGTCAGCGCGAGTACGACGGTGACGAGGTCGAGGCAGTGAAGCTCTTCCTCACCGGCGATGATGGAGTAGCGGCGGCGCTAGGGTTTGAGGAGCTCGAGCAAGAGAGAGAGAGAGAGTGAGAGCGGTCGAGCGGAGTAAAGGAAGTGAGGAGGAGATGAGGGGGTATTTATAGTCGCAGTGAAAAACTGTTCGCCCGAAGATTTTGGACGAACCTACCCCTGACCCTTCTCCTTCGCTTGACATGTGTCACCCACGTACTGAGGAGTGGAGATCGTGTTAGATAGTGGGTGAATAGATAAGTCTTTCGTGGGATCCAGAATGGATTGATCGGTAAAACCGAAAATTTTGGATAAGATTAGTTTTAAAGTTCCGTTCGCAAATTCTTCAGCTGTCAAAGACACAGTGAAGATTTTGAACGAGTTTCAAATAGAACACACATGAAGAATTTTTGAATAGATTGGGTTGAGTATATCATAGAGGGGGAAGGGTCCGATCACATTCACTTAGCAGAAAAATGCAACTTGAAGAAATAGCCATAAGTGAATGTTGTAGAGGACATAAACTCCTATATATATAGTCAATGAAGAAAAACGACGGATACATTGAAGATTTTGCAAAGTTGAAGAATTTGAAAAATTGAAGAATTTCGAAAACTGAGGAATTTCAAAAATGAAAATTTTCAACTTTGGTGGTGGCGTGACCCACCGTATAAGAATGATGATTTCAGACACCGCGTACAATTGTCATAGGGTTCTGAGAATCAAATTCTTCACTAAGTTCTTCACACTTAGAGTGTTATTCTTCATTGATTGAACAAAAATGTTTCTTCATGTGTTGCACATCTAAGTCATCAATTTTGCATAAGTGTCAGGATGTGTGTCCTTTTTCAAAGAACATTCGAAGATTCTAAGATATTTAGCTCACACCGCAACTTGCTAAATCTCTTCTCATCCAAGGGCTTTGTGAAGATATCTGCTAGTTGTTCTTCAGTCTTCATGTGTTCGATGGATATGTTGCCCTTCAACACATGATCACGAAGAAAATGATGACGAATCTGTATGTGCTTTGTCTTCGAGTGCTGAACTGGGTTGTGAGCAATCTTGATGGCACTCTCATTGTCACAGAGGAGAGGCACATTCTTCACGTTGATGCCGTAGTCCTTGAGGGTTTGCTTCATCCATAGCAGTTGAGCACAGCAAGAACTAGCAGCAATGTACTCAGCCTCTGCAGTAGACAGTGATACGCAGTTCTGTTTCTTCGAGGACCAACAGACCAAGGATCGTCCAAGGAAATGACAAGTACCAGATGTTGACTTGCGGTCCACATGATCACCAGCATAGTCAGAGTCAGAATATCCAATGAGATCAAAAGTAGAGCCCTTGGGGTACCATAATCCTAGTGTTGGTGTGTGAGCTAGATATCGAAGAATATGCTTCACAGCCTTATGGTGTGATTCCTTCGGTGCAGCTTGAAATCGGGCACACATGCAAACACTAAGCATTATATCTGGCCTAGATGCACATAAGTACAATAAAGAGCCAATCATGTTGCGGTATACCTTGTGATCGAAGTCAATACCATGTTCATCAGTGCATAGATGGCCATTTGTGGGCATAGGAATTTTGACGCCTTTGCAGTCTTGCATGCCGAATTTCCTCAGAACTTCCTTGAGGTATTTCTCCTGAGATATGAATATACCACTGTGTTGTTGACGAATTTGAAGACCTAAAAAGAATTTCAACTCTCCCATCATAGACATTTGATATTCTTTACTCATCATATAGGCAAATTCATTACTATAACGTTGGTCAGTACAGCCAAAGATAATATCGTCAATGTATATTTGGCACACAAACAGTTCACCATAATAAGATTTAGTAAAGAGAGTAGGGTCGAGTGAACCGGGTGTGAAGCCATTCTTCATGAAGAATTCCTTCAAAGTGTCATACCACGCCCGAGGGGCCTGCTTGACGCCATACAGGGCCTTGTTAAGTCTAAAGACTTTGTCAGGATTCTTTGGATCTTCAAAACCTGGGGGTTGAGCAACATATACTTCTTCCTCAAGCTTACCATTGAGGAATGCACTTTTCACATCCATTTGTTGTAAGATAATATTATGATGGTTAGCATAAGCAAGTAATATGCGAATAGCCTCAAGTCTAGGAACAGGTGCAAAAGTTTCATCGAAATCAATTCCTTCAACCTGTGTGTAGCCTTGAGCTACAAGTCGTGCCTTATTCCTCACCACAAGGCCATTTTCATCTTGCTTGTTGTGGTAGATCCACTTTGTGCCGATGATATTATGCTTGTGAGGATCTGGATGTTTGACCAGTTCCCAGACATTGTTGAGCTTCAACTGATGTAATTCTTCTTGCATGGCCTGAATCCACTCAGGCTCCAGAAATGCTTCATCTACCTTAGTGGGCTCTGTAATAGAGACAAAAGCATAGTGCCCACAAAAGTTAGACAAATGTGAAGCTTTTGAGCGTGTGAGAGGACCTGGCGCTTGAATGTCATCGATGATCTTTTCAACTTGCACTTCTTTTGCAATGCGAGGATGAGCTGGTTGTCGTTGAGGAATTTGATCAGCATTTTCGTCAGCACCATTTTCTTCAGCATTTTCAACAGGTGCACCAGCTCGATTTTCTTCACGTTCTCGAATGAATTCTTCAACAGATTCTTCGGTAGGAATAACATCCTCAGTAGCCTTGAACTTGATAGAATCCTCTGGTGCTGGTTCATCTATCACAGAAGGTAGGTGCTCTCTTTGCGAGCCATTAGTTTCATCGAACCACACATCTACAGTTTCAACAACCTTGTGAAGAACGTTGTTGAAGACTCTGTAGGTGTGCGAGTCCTTTCCGTAACCAAGCATAAAACCTTCATGTGCTTTCGGTGCAAATTTAGCATTGTGATGAGGATCTCTAATCCAAGATTTAGCATCGAAGACTTTGAAATAACTCACATTTGGTTTCTTATCAGTGAGGAGTTCATAGGCAGTCTTCTTGAAGAATTTGTGAAGATATACCCGATTGATGATGTGGCACGCCGTATCAATTGCATCAATCCAAAAACAACGAGGCGATTTGTATTCATCAAGCATAGTGCAAGCCATTTCAGTGAGGGTTCTGTTCTTGCGCTCCACGACGCCATTCTGCTGAGGAGTATAAGGAGCAGATAACTCATGAGTAATACCAAGTTCATCAAGATAGCCATCAAGACCGGAATTCTTGAACTCAGTCCCATTGTCAGTTCTGATGTGCTTGATCTTCACACCAAACTTGGTTGAAGCCCTCGAGGAAAATCGTTTGAAGATTTCCTGCACTTCATGTTTTTAAGTGACAATGTGTACCCATGTGTAATGAGAATAGTCATCAACAATGACAAAGCCATATAGAGATGCATCAATCGAAACAGCAGAATAATGATTAGGACCAAAGAGATCCATGTGAAGTAATTCGAATGGACGAGTAGTGGTCATGATCGTCTTCATTGGATGCTTGGCTTTGGTCATCTTTCCAGCTTCACAAGCTCCACATAAGTGATCCTTGAGGAATTTGACATTCTCAATGCCAATGACATGCTTCTTCTTCGCAAGCGTGTTCAGATTCCTCATGCCAGCATGACCAAGTCATCGATGCCATAGCCAGCCTTCTGAAGCTTTTGCAAGTAAGCACATTGCTGGTTGTGGTCCTGTAGAGAAATCAACAATATACAGATGTCCTCTCCTAAAGCCTTCGAAGACTTTGGAATAGTCAGCTTCCATGATCACAACACATCGATATCTTCCAAAGACAACAACCATATCAAGATCACAAAGCATTGAGACAGACATGAGGTTGTATCCTAAGGACTCGACAAGCATGACTTTGTCCATGTATCGATCCTTTGAGATCGCAACCTTACCTAGACCCAATACCTGACTTTTGCCTTTGTCAGCGAAGATGATGTGCTTCAGATGCGACAGTGTTAAGGGACCATCCATCAATAGGTTCTTGTCACCAGTCATGTGATTTGTACATCCACTATCGAGAACCCACTCTTTGACTTTAGGCTGATCATCCTCCAGATGAATTAGTGCAACTTACGATCTTATATACTTCATCAGTGAAGAATATGATATCAAGTTCATCAGATGAATTTCATCAAACAGTAAAACAGATATTTCAGTATGAGGACGTGTGAAATGAAACTTCATTTCGTCATGATTCGCCTGCGTCCTTTCAGGCATGTTGTCAGGCCTCCAGCAAATTCTTTAGACGTTAAGGCACGTTTGGAGACCTGACCCTGCATAAAGGCTTAGTTCTTTTTCTTCACCACCCACATCTGAAGGGGTGGCAAAGAGTTCATCACTCTGCGAGCACCATATGAGAAAGGTGGTATAGAGGCCAATCCATTTCGTTTCACATAAGAGGGGTTAGGGTAAGCATATGAATAAGCAGAGAAGTTCTTCGAGGACTTATGAACATAATGATTTGAAGAATAATGTGCATATTCATAGCCCTTAGCTCTATCCTGCGAAACAGAGGGGTTAGCACGATGATGATCATATGAGGACTTTGACCCATTTGAGGAATTTGATCCATGTGAAGAATTAGGTCCATATGAAGAATTTGATCTGGGGTTCCTGTTCTTCACAGGTGGTGTCATGAGAACATTCACCTGAAGACTTTCAACATAACTTTCAGGAACCCAGATTTTCTTCATAGGGGAACCATTCCTGCAGTTAGTCCCAACATATCTAGCAAATACTTCACCATTCTGATTTTTGAACAGTTTATAGTTGGAGTCAAATGACTCATCAGAAGAATGAGGAGATTCACATGTAAAGCCAGATAAGTTGGATGGATCAACTGGAGGTCCTTTTGCAGCAACCCATGAGGTATTGGGGTACTGCTCAGGCTTCCAATATGTTCCATCAGCATTGAGTTTCCTCTCAAAGGCAATACCCTCTTTCCTAGGGTTTCTGTTGAGATCTGCTTTTTGAGCACATCACAAAGAATCCGATGCCCTTTGAGGCTTTTGTACATGCCTGTCGTGTACAATTCCTTCAGCCCTGCATCATTAGTAGTACTAGCAAAGTCCTCAGACAAGGAATTAGTGATAGCCGAGGCAGGTGAAGAATTTGTAACAGTTGAAGCATTTGAACATTCAGGTGAAGAATTAGCAGATTCACGTTCAATGCACTTTAAGCATGGAGGAACAAATTCTTCTTGAGTAGCGCTGATTTGTTGAGCAAGTAATGAATCGCGATCCTTCTGAAGATCTTCATAACTCACTCTTAGCTTCTCAAGACCTTGCTTTCTTTGAATAAATTCATAAGAAAGCTTCACGTGATCAGATAAGAGAGTGTTATGACGACTCTGAAGGTTGTCAAACTTAGACTGAAGGCTCTGAAGATTTACAGTTAAGTCTTTAGTGCGGTCCATTTCATCACCCACCATATCATCACTTTTGTCTAGCATGTTTTGAAGTTTTTCAATAGCCTGTTGTTGTTTCACAGCAATCTTAGTATTCTTAGAGTAACTGGGCTTAAGATTTTCATCAGATTCATCCTCACTAGATTCAGAGGAGGGGTATTTTGTTACCTTGGCACCTTTTGCCATGAAGCAATAGGTGGGAGCATAGTCATCATTGTCTTCGTCAGCCTTGTTGGTGCGGTCAATTTCTTCAGAGTTGAAGATAGACTTGCTGAGCAGTAGCGAGATCCAGACTCGCCACACCAGACTCGTTCTCCTCAGAAGCCTCCTCTTCCTCATGTTCCTCAGATTCAGCTTCAGAGTCCATTTCCTTGCCAATGAATGCCCGAGCCTTCTTGGAGCTGCTCTTCTTGTGAGATGAAGACTTCGAGGATTTTGATGATGAAGATTTTGAAGATTTCTTCTTCTTCTTCTTCTTAGTGTCATCAGAACTGTAATCCTTGTATTTCTTCTTCATTAATTCCTTTTCCCATTGAGGACAATCCTAAAGTGACCAGGTTTCTTGCATTTGTGGCAAAGTCTTCTCTTATAGTCACTTGATGAGGAATCACTGCTTCTTGAGGATTTTCCAAAGCGACCACGTCTTGAGAACTTCTGGAACTTCTTCACGAGCAGTGCAAGCTCCTGGCTCAATTCTTCGGGATCACCGAGGCTACTACCAGAGTCTTCACATTCAGATTCAGACACAGCCTTGGCCTTCAGGGCACGTGTTTTGCCATAGCTTGAACCATAGAGATCTCTCTTTTCAGCAAGCTGGAACTCATGAGTATTTAGCCTCTCGAGGATATCAGCGGGATCTAGTGACTTGTAATCAGCTCGCTCTTGAATCATCAGTGACAGAGTATCAAATGAGGAATCTAGCGATCTCAGCAATTTCTCCACCACCTCATGGTCGGTGATGTCAGTGGCGCCAAGCGGTTGAAGCTCATTTGAGATGTCAGTGAGGCGATCGAAGGTTTGCTGAACATTTTCATTGTCGAGTCTTTTGAAGCGGTTGAAGAGATTGCGAAGAACGTCAACACAAGAGTCATGTTGAGTTGAGACTCCTTCGTTTACTTTGGAGAGCCTGTCCCAGATAAGCTTAGCAGTTTCCAAAGCACTCACTCTACCATACTGTCCTTTACTCAGATGACCACATATGATATTCTTCGCTTGAGAATCGAGTTGCTTGAATCTCTTCACATCAGCAGCATTCAGAGAAGGTGTGACTGAGGGAACACCATTTTCCACAACGTACCAGAGATCGTTGTCAATTGCTTCAAGATGCATTCGCATCTTATTCTTCCAGTAGGGGTAGTCCGTGCCATCGAAGGTAGGACACCCAGCGGAGACCTTGATCATACCTGCGGTCGACATAACTAGAACTCCAGGTGGTTAAACCAAAATCACACAGAACAAGGGAGTACCTTGCTCTGATACCAATTGAAAGTGCGTTATATCGACTAGAGGGGGGTGAATAGGCGATTTTTATGAATTCTTCACTTGAGGAATTTGCCGGTGAGGAAATTCCTTAGTGAAGAACTACTAGCAGCGGAATATGTACTCAGAAGTAAGTACAACAGGATACAGACATAGTCATCATGATGAAATGAAGACAAGCACAGAGTACAGAAAGCGTAAACACAGGATAACACAAGATGAAGACAAACAGACTGAAGAAATTGAACTGAGGAAATTGAGAAAGTCTTCAATCAAAGTCTTCAAACACAGATATGAACAAACACTCAACATAGTAATGAGGAAATGAAAGAGTTGAGGAGATAGAACTAGTAAGGTTGGTGAAGACAATGATTTGGTAGACCAGTTCCAACTGCTGTCTCAGTTGTACATCTGGTTGGAGTGGCTAAGTATTTAAACTCGAGGACACACAGTCCAGGACACCCAGTCGCTGAGCACGTAGCTCAGGACACCAAATCCTCAACATATTCTCCTTGAACTAAGATCACTCAGATCTCGTCCAATCACTCGTGGTAAGTCTTCAGGCGACTTCCAAACCTTCACAGACTCGGTCACTCGGCGATCCACATTTCCTCTTGGATGCTCTAGACCATGACGCCTAACCGTCTGGAAGAAGCACAATCTTCAAAGGTAACAAGCGTCAGATCCACGCATGATCAATCTCTTCAGTGATGCTCAATCACTTTGGGGTTTGTAGGTGTTTGGGTTTTTTGGATTTTCCTCACTCGATGATTTTCTCTCAAAGTCCTCGGAGGATGGGTTGCTCTCAAATGACAAGTGTCAGTTTATCTCGGAGCAGCCAACCAACTAGTGGTTGTAGGGGGCGGCTATTTATAGCCTAGGGAGCAGCCCAACATGATAAGACATAAATGCCCTTGTCTGATATGACCGTTAGGTGGATAAGATATTTTGGAACAGCTGGCGCGCAGCACAGCAACAGTCGGAAATTTGACTCTCAAATTCCTCAGGGCTATCATGTTCCTCACTGTGTAGGTAATCCGCACTGGCGAATTCCTAACTCCCCAGTCAGAACAAATTCCTCAGCGACCAGAAGAACTTTGTCTCTGTCACTGAAGTAATTGATTGAACTGCATGAGATTTCCAAAGGCTTCACTCGAAGGGTTTGGTAGGTTTAGGATTTTGAGTTGAGCATCACTTGGAAATTTTTCCTTAGTATTTCCTCGACCCCATTTAACAGCACATTGTTTCCTATGACTCAAGAAAGACAAAAACAAAATTATGAAAATGAAAGTCTTCAAGCTTCATATTCCTCGCATGAATATCAAGTCTTCACGATAACACCAATTTCTTCACTGTCAAAGTCTTCATGAAAGTCTTCAGAAATACCAAAATCTTCAGTCGAAGATATTTATTTTTAGGGGTCGACTTTCCCTGTAAAGATCAAACTCCTCATAGACTTATAGACTTGTGTACACTCACAAACGCATTAGTCCCTTAACCAATAAGTCTTCAATACACCAAAATCACTAAGGGGCACTAGATGCACTTACAATCTCGCCCTTTTTGGTGATTGATGACAATATAGCTTTAGTTTTCAACGGGGATAAACATGTGAAGTGTAAGTACCGATATTGAGGAATTTGATTGCAAGATATAGAAGAGCTCCCCCTGAAGATGTGCATAGTGAGGAATTTGCTTTTGAAGCAATGCACACTTGAAGAGTTGAATCATGGAGATCTCCCCCTATATCTTGTAATTCATACACGCATTTGACATATGATATGAAGAATTTGAAATGTATGATGAAATATGGTGCCTGATGAAATTCAGCATGTGTGCAGTAACATTAATGAGGAACAAGCATGCAGAATAACATATCGAGAGTATCGAAGCATAGTGCATCAAAAGTATCAGGGCACCATCGGGTTTAAGATTACAACTCGATCCAATAAAGTTTCATAAGAATGAGAGTTGTAACTTAGCAAAAATAAACGCCCATATAATAGACCCGCGTGAAGACTAACTCAAATTTCTCCCCCTTTGTCATCAAATGACCAAAAGGGTCGAAACTGAGGACTAACGCCCAGCTTGAAATTCGTCCGGTTAGTTGAAACCCAGCTTGAAATGTATGCGGCTAGCTTTGGATGGCCGGCTCTGGCATCCGTGTCCGCGGACTGCCCCCCTGGTTCGCAGACGGATGCGGTGTCTAGCTTGTGGACACAGTTTGTTCAGCTTATCGGTGACATGATGGCTTAAGTTTAGGAGTTCCCTTTTGTTTCCATTTTGGGTGACGTTAATATATACATGTGAGTAGATTTTTTGGGGGGATTTCTATTTTCATGCCCCTCATTGCTTAGTTCTCCTTAGTTTTGCCCGCACTCTTTCTCATTCCTCACTCCCCCACCGCGTGACCCACCCTTACAAAATCCCACACGAGGGGTTGTCATCAGGTCAAAGCTTTTGACAGTTACTTGGTGAAGCTATTGATGAGTGGGACACCCCCGTACGGGTCCATCTGTTGGCGGATGCGCAGTCATAGGTGGGCGTAGTTGATGCATGGGACACCCCATACGGGTCCATATGTAAGTGGCTGCACGGTCGTTGGTGGGAATAGTTACTAACGCGTGGCCACCACCTATGGGCACATCAGTCAGTGGTTACGCGGTCGTAGGTGGGCATAGTTACTGACACATGGGACACCACCTGCGGGCCCATCTGTCAGCGGCTGTGGGGACATACGTGGGCACATTTATTGATGCGTGGTACACCACCCGCGGGCCCATCTGTCAATGATTGTGTGGTGTTAGGTGGCCCGAGGGCCCATGCATGAGTGCCTCGCTAAATGACCGAAAAAGGTGGCTTATAATGTCGGGATGGGTACTCAAACTCTAGACCGCCAGCTCAAATAACAACACAAGCACCAACTGAGCTATTATGTGTGCGTGTGTTCTAAAACACTCCCCGCCCTTGTATGTACTCACATATGCGAAGGATGTGCCTAAGAATCATTCACTATATCTAGTATACCGTCGGGGCTGTGAATGGTTTGTTTTCTAGTATTTGAAATTGCTTGTCTATAACTTTTTCCTCAAACTAGTCCATACAAAAGGGTTGTATGCAAAAGGATTTCTATTCGTGACACTTTGATCATTTTCTATATAGTTTTTGTCAATATCGGCATTCAATTGCCAAAAATGTCTTTTTTGTGAAGTAAGTTTGAAAATTGGGCCTTCTCATTTTTATCAAAAGTAGGCCACATTGGATGCCCAGTAACCAAGTTTTAATAATTTTAGAGTATTATTTCTATATTCCATCCTTTTATTGTACTTCTAGTGAATTATCAGAACTTGCTCAAATTTGAACTGCAAGTGTGTGATAACCCACAAGTATAGGGGATCGCAACAGTTTTAGAGGGTAGAGTATTCAACCCAAATTTATTGATTCGACACAAGGGGAGCCAAAGAATATTCTCAAGTGCTATCAGTTGAGTTGTCAACTCAACCACATCTGAAAGACTTAATATCTGCAGCAAAGTGTTTAGGAGCAAAGTAGTATGGAAGTAACAATAACGGTGGCAAAAGTAATAGTAGCAGTTTTGTGGCAATCGTAATAGTGGCAACGGAGAAGTAACCAAGCAAAGATCAATATGAAACGAGCTCGTAGGCAATGTATTAATGATGGATAATTATGTCGGATGAAATTCATCGATGCAACAATTATAACATAGGGTGACACAGAACTAGCTCCAGTTCATCAATGTAATGTAGGCATGTATTCTAAATATAGTCATACATGCTTATGGAAAAGAACCTGCATGACATCTTTTGTCCTACCTTCCCATGGCAGCGGGGTCCTATTGGGAACTAAGGGATATTAAGGCCGTTTTTTAATAGAGTACCGAACCAAAGCATTAGCACTTAGTGAATACATGAACTCCTCAAACTACGGTCATCACCGGGAAGTGTCCCGACTATTGTCACTCCAGGGTTTGCCGGATCATAACATGTAGTAGGTGACTATTGACTTGCAAGATAGGATCAAGAACTCACATATATTCATGAAAACATAATGGGTTCAAATCTAAAATCATGGCACTCGGGCCCTAGTGACAAGCATTAAGCATGACAAAGTCAAAGCAACATCAATCTTAGAACATAATGGATACTAGGGATCAAACCCTAACAAAACTAACTCGATTACATGGTAAATCTCATCCAACCCATCACCGTCTAGCAAGCCTACGATGGGATTACTCATGCACGACAGTGAGCATCATGAAATTGGTGATGGAGGATGGTTGATGATGACGATGGTGACGGATTCCCCTCGCTGGAGCCCCGAACGGACTCTAGACCAGCCCTCCCGAGGAAGATTAGGGCTTGGTGGCGGCTCCATATCGTAAAACGCAATGAATCCTTCTCTCTAATTTTTTCTCCCCGAACGTAAATATATGGAGTTGGAGTTGAGGTCGGTGGAGGTCCAGGGGACCCACGAGGCAGGGGGCGCGCCCTGCACCCTCGTGGACAGGGTGTAGGCCCCCTTACGTTGATTCTTTCGCCAATATTTTTTATTAATTCCAAAACGTGACTCCGTGGAGTTTCAGGTCATCCCGAGAACTTTTATTTCTGCACAAAACTAACACCATGGCAGTTCTGCTTTAAAACAGCGCCAGTCCGGGTTAGTTCTATTCAAATCATGCAAGTTAGAGTCCAAAACAAGGGCAAAAGTGTTTGGAAAAGTAGATACGTTGGAGACGTATTAACTCCCCAAGCTTAAACCTTTGCTTGTCCTCAAGCAATTCACTTGACAAACTGAAAGTGATAAAGAAAAACTTTTACAAACTCTGTTTGATCTTGTTGTTGCAAATATGTAAAGCCAACATTATATTTTTCAGCAAAGATTATGAACTAACCACATTCACAATAACACTTAGGTCTCACATTTACTCATATCAATGGCATAATCAACTAGCGAGCAATAATAATAAATCTCGGATAACAACACTTTCTCAAAATAATCATAAAATGATATAACAAGATGGTATCTTGCTAGCCCTTCGTAAGACCGCAAAACATAAATGCAGAGCACCCCTAAAGATCAATGACTGACTAGACATTGTAATTCATGGAAAAAAAGATCCAGTCACAGTCATACTCAATGTAAATTAATAGCAATGCATGCAAATGATAGCGGTGCTCTCCAACTGGTGCAATAAGAGGATGATGACTCAACATAAAGTAAATAGATAGGCCCTTCGCAGAGGGAAGCAGGGATTTGCAGAGGTGCCAGAGCTCGAGTTTTGAAACAGAGATAAATAATATTTTGAGTTGCATACTTTCATTGTCAACATAAGAACCAAGAGATCTCGATATCTTCCATGCTACATACATTATATGCGGTTCCCAAATAGAATGGTAAAGTTTATACTCCCCCACCACCAACGAGCACATTTGAAAGCACAAGTGCTCCCTAGGTGGTTTTGGTAATTAATGTCAACATATCTCTTGTTGGACTAACACTTTTATCTAGTATGTTTCAGATAAGTTCAACAATGGAGTGGCATGGTCTAAAGGATGTGGGAACTCCTTCAAGATGCTAAGGACAAAGGATTGGCTCAAGCTTCAAGCTCAAGACTCTTCATTTTATATTTTAGTGATCCAAGATCACATTGAGTCTATAGGAAAAGCCAATACTATCAAGGAGGGATGAGGTGTTGCTTAATGAGCCTCTTGCTTCATGTGCTTAGTGATATGCTCCAAAACCCTCCACTACTTTCCCACTTCCACATATGACCTAAACCTAAAGTCAAACTCGGCCCTACCAATTCTTTCTATCCGGCGCCACCGAGTTCAGATGTCATAGCCACTGCCACAAACCCTAGGCAAATCGGTTTCACCGATAGGGATCTCGGTCTCACGGAGATGGGATTGTAATCTCTCTGTGTATGTCCATTACCAAAATCGGTCTGACCGAGTTTGTGTAATCGGTACTACCGAGATTACAATGCAAACTCTCTGGTTAACTTATTACCAAAATCGGTCCCACCAAGTTTGAGTAATCGGTCCCACTGAGTTTGCCTGACTAACTCTCTGGTTAGCTAATTACCAAATTCGGTCTCACCGAGTTTGTGTAATCAGTCTCACCGAGATTACGTTATGCCCTAACCCTAACCATATCGGTCCTACCGAGTTGCATATCGGTCCCACCGAAAACCCTGACGGTCACTAGGTTTACTAAATCGGTCCGACCGAGTTTGTTGATTCGGTCCCACCGAGTTTGGTAAATTGTGTGTAACGGTTAGATTTTGTGTGGAGGCTATATATACCCCTCCACCTCCTCTTCATTCGTGGAGAGAGCCATCAGAACAAACCTACACTTCCAACTTACCATTTCTGAGAGAGAACTACCTACTCATGTGTTGAGGCCAAGATATTCCATTCCTACCATATGAATCTTGATCTCTAGCCTTCCCCAAGTTGCTTTCCACTCAAATCTTCTTTCCACCAGATCATCCTATGAGAGAGAGTTGAGTGTTGGGGAGACTATAATTTGAAGCACAAGAGCAAGGAGTTCATTATCAACACACCATTTGTTACTTCTTGGAGAGTGGTGTCTCCTAGATTGGCTAGGTGTCACTTGGGAGCCTCCGACAAGATTGTGGAGTTGAACCAAGGAGTTTGTAAGGGCAAGGAGATCGCCTACTTCGTGAAGATCTACCGCTAGTGAGGCAAGTTCTTCGTGCGTGACGACCATGGTGGGATAGACAAGGTTGCTTCTTCGTGGACCCTTCGTGGGTGGAACCCTCCATGGACTCGCGCAACCGTTACCCTTCGTGGGTTGAAGTCTCCATCAACGTGGATGTACGATAGCACCACCTATCGGAACCACGACAAAAACACTTGTGTCTCCAATTGCGTTTGAATCCTCGAAAACCCTTCTCTTTACATTCCTGCAAGTTGCATGCTTTACTTTCCGCTGCTCACATACTCTTTGCATGCTTGCTTGTTATGTATTGAGAATGTTAAACTTATGCCTAAACTCCACTTAAACCTAAAGAAGTTAAAAACTGCAACTTTGGTACTTAGTGTCTAATCACCCCCCCCTCTAGACACCTCTTCTCAAGATCCTACAAGTGGTATCAGAGCATTGGTCTCCATTGCCTTGGTTTAATCACCTTTGGAGGAAGATGGATGAGTCTACTTTGGGGAGTCTTAGACATAAAGTGCCTATTCTTGATGGAGAGTATTTTCATGAGTGAAAAAATGAGATGCTTGTAATTTTCAATCAATATCATTTGAACAAGTACATTGCTAGCCCTTGTGCACCTCATGTTGATCCTATGCACCCTATCCTTGATGAATCTATTGACATGACTAGAAATCTTAGAACTGTTAATCTTATAACTAGAGGCTTGCCTAGAAACTTAATTAGAATCTTGCCTACTCTTGAGTGTGCCCACACTATATGGAAATTTCTTGAGGAACGCTTTCCAAATTATTCCTTGAAAAATCTAGATGAAATTCTCTATAAGTCTATTGCCTTGAGTAAGATGAATACTAGTGATCCTATGTTTGGTGATCGTCTATTTGAACTTACCAACCTTATGCGTGCCAAAGGAGATGTTGGAATTATTGGTGATATTATTTCCGAAGCTATAAGAATTCATAAGCTAGATCATTGTCAAACTCACTCTAACGAATTACCCTCTCTAGGACTTGATCTACCACATGACGATGTTGAACATGGATACTATGATGAGGATGATGATATTGACTTCGATCTTGATGATGCAATGAGACATTTTGGTCTTATGGAAAATCTTCGGGGATATGTGTCAGGAGGAAAGGAATGGGTTCTTGACAGTGGATGTACCGATCACATGACCGGAGATAAAGACATGTTTTGTGAGCTCGCTGAAAATGATAGTCCTTGAGAGTATGTCACTTTCGGTGACAACTCAAAGGGTAAGGTGGTTGGCCTCGGTAAGGTGGCCATCTCACATGATAGCTCCATTCAGAATGTCATGCTAATTGAATCTGTTGGCTACAACTTACTTTAAGTATCTAGACTTGCTGATTTCGGTTTCAATGTCCTATTTACTGAAGTAGATTGCCAAGTGTTTCATCGAGACAATCATAAAATGGTCTTTACCGGTATACGTAGAGGTGATCTTTACATTGTTGATTTCTCTAAAAAGGCACAACCTAAAACTTGCTTCATTGCTAAATCCTCAAAAGGATGGTTATGGCATAGACGACTAGGTCACGTTGGCATGAGAAATCTTGACAAGCTTATTAAAGGAAATCATATCCTTGGAGTTAACAATGTCATATTTGATAAGGATAGACTCTGAAGTGCTTGTCAGGTAGGTAAACAGGTTGGAGGAAGGCATGCCGTCAAGAACATCATGACCACAAGGAGGCCACTCGAGCTACTTCATATGGACCTTTTTGGTCCCAACGCTTACAAATGCCTCGGTGGAAATTCTTTTGGTCTAGTTATAGTTGATGATTTTTCTAGATTTACGTGGGTGTTCTTTCTCGATGATAAATCGCAGGTCCAAAAGATCTTCAAAAACTTTGCTAGGAAGGCCCAAAATCAGTTTGAAGTGAAGATCAAGAAGGTTCGCCGCGACAACGGAATGGAGTTCAAGAATGCAAATGTGGACACCTTTCTTGACGAAGAAGGGATTTCACACGAGTTCTCGGCTACGTACACACCTCAACAAAATGGAGTTGTTGAGAGGAAGAACTAGACGCTCATCGAAATGGCAAGAACGATGCTTGATGAGTACAAGACGCCAAAGCATTTGGGCAGAAGCGGTTGAGACAGCTTGTCATGCAACAAATCACTTGTATCTTCACAAGCTACTCGGCAAGATGGCATACGAGCTCCTCACCGGTAACAAACCCCAAGTTGGATACTTTCAAGTATTTGGCTCAAAGTGCTACATTCTTGATAAGCATCGTTGTTCAAAATTTGCTCCTAAGTCTCATGAAGGTTTCCTACTAGGTTATGGCTCAAACTCTCACACTTACCGTGTCTACAACAATTTCACCCGAAAGGTTGAAGAGATGGTAGATGTGAAGTTTGATGAATCTAACGGCTCGCAAGTAGAGCAATTGCCAATTGATGTAGGAGACAAAGACCCTTCGAAAGCAATCCAAGACTTGTCTATTGGCAAGGTCTGTCCAACGGAGGTGAAGGAGAGTACCTCGTCTGTCCAAGTGGAAGCTTCTACTTCACGACAAGGTGAACCAAGAGTTGATACGAAAGCATCCACAAGTGGAACACACCAAGATAAAGAAAATAAGGAAGAACATCACGAACGTCAACAACCTCCTTCTCCACCACGACAAGAAAACGACAACGCCAACAATGAAGAAGATCAAGAAGAAGAAGAAGAAGAAGATGTTCAACCGAGACCCAACCAAAAGCTTTCACGAGTTCGAGCAAGAATTGCTAAAGACCATCCCGTGGAGCAAATCTACAATGATATTCAAACCGGGAGAATCACTCGCTCTAAATCTCGTTTAGCTAACTTTTGTGAAAACTATTCTTTCATCTCTAGCATTGAACCTATGAAGGTCGAAGAAGCATTGGAAGATCTGGATTGGATAAATTCTATGCATGAAGAGCTACACAACTTTGAGAGAAACCAAGTTTGGACATTGGTTGAGAAGCCCAACAACAACCACAACATCATCGGTACCAAATGGGTGTTTCGCAACAAGCAAGATGAAGATGGACAAGTAGTTCGCAACAAAGCACGTCTCGTCGCCCAAGGCTACACACAAGTCGAAGGTATGGACTATGGTGAGACTTATGCTCCCGTTGCTAGACTTGAGTCCATTTGCATCTTACTTGCCTATGCTAATCACCATGATATCACCTTGTACCAAATGGGCATTAAAAGTGATTTTCTAAATGGTGAAATAGAGGAGGAAGTTTACGTTAAACAACCTCCCGGCTTTGTCAATCCTAAGAAACCAAATCATGTTTACAAACTTCACAAAGCCCTTTATGGTCTTAAACAAGCTCCTAGAGCTTGGTATAAATGCTTGACCAAGTTTCTTCTTGAAAAGGGATTTGAAATTGGGAAAATTTATTCCACACTTTTAACTAAAAGGGTTAATGGAGAATTATTTGTATGCCAAATTTATGTTGATGGTATCATATTTGGATCAACTAACCCTCATTTTAGTGAGAAGTTTGGAAAGCTAATGTCGGAGAAGTTTGAGATGTCAATGATGAGTGAACTCAAGTTCTTTCATGGGTTGCAAATCAAGCAAACTAAGGAAGGTACTTTTGTCTCTCAAACGAACTACACTAAGGATTTGTTCAAGAAGTTCAATATGCAAGAGTGCAAAGGTATGTCTACACCCATGCCTACTAGTGGACATCTTGATTTGACCAAAGATGGTAAACCAGTTGACCAAAAGGTTTATCGCTCTATGATTGGATCATTGTTATACCTATGTGCTTCACGTCCCGATATTATGCTAAGTGTGTGCATGTGTGCAAGATATCAAGCTGCTCCTAAAGAATGTCATCTTAAGGCCCTAAAAACGATAGTGGGATACTTAATTCATACACCAAATTTTGGCATTTGGTATCCTAAGAGGGCCTCTTTCGATCTTGTTGGCTACTCCGACTCGGACTATGCCGGAGACATGGTTGATAGAAAGTCCACTTCGGGCACCTGTCAATTTCTTGGTAGATCTCTTATGCCTTGGTCCTCCAAGAAACAAAACTCGGTATCCTTATCTACCGCCGAAGCGGAGTACATTGCCGCTGGTTCATGTTGTGCTCAATTATTTTGGATGACCCAAACTCTTAAAGATTATGGGATATATGTGAAACATGTTCCATTGCTTTGTGACAATGAAAGTGCTATCAAAATTGGTCATAATCCCATACAACATTCTCAAACTAAGCATATTGAAGTTCTTCATCACTTCATTCGAGATCATGTTGCTAAGGGTGACATTAATCTTAAGCATGTTCGCATCGAAAAGCAATTAGCGGATATATTTACTAAACCCCTTGATGAGAAAGTGTTTTGTAGGTTGAGAGGAGAATTGAACATCATTGATTCTTCAAACTTGGAGTAGAAACTCCATTGGATACATGCAATACATGAGCTTATGACTAATCCATGATATCTCTCTTATGATGAAAATATTATATCTTGGATATATTTGCATCTTGCATGTTATCTAACCCATGTAGGTACTTGGTTGAATCAAACTCCATGAGATTGTAACCTACTCACATCTTGAGCAATCTCTACATCACCAAGTCTCTACACTATGGTGGTTGAAGACAAGGAAGCACGGAACCATTCAAACATATCCTTTGACAAATTCTATGTTGAGCTTCATGATTGTCATTTTTGGATACACAAGTGCTCTTCCTTGCAATAACTAACCCATGTAGGTAGATGGACTCAAATTCCAAGTGGTGCTCCCACCTCTTGATGAGCTACATCAACCTTGAGCAACCCACACAAGTTCAACTACATGGTTAACACCACCAACCAAGGTATGTTATTCCATCTTACAGAAGCTTTACTCTGAGTCATGAGATAAAGCAACTCGACAAGGTGTGAATACATAAGGATGCTTAAACGAAAAATGGTAACCTCATTTTGAGCTTTAACGATGAGTATGACCTATGATCAAGTGATCTCACTTGACTCCTAAGTCAATATACTCTAACATAGGTGACTTTGTCGCGAACCATCTCTAGATGAAGTTCTCTCGTATTCTTTTCTGAGTTTTTGCATTTGTCTCATGCATATTTGTTTCCCCTTTCACAAAAAAAAACTTCATCTAGATTTCTTTTTTCTTTTCTGTTGCTCTGCATTTATTGCATCCAATTCATTGCATATCATTCAGTTAATTCCTTGCAAATCTTTGTGAGATCTTACTAGTCTAGTGAGCTGAGGTGACAAGTGTTTTCTCTGTGATGAACTCGGTTTCACCGATTTGTTGTTTTCGGTCCAACCGAATCCTTTCGGTACAACCAAATCATACTACTCGGTGCCACCGATTTCCCAACAGGAAAAACAGTTTGCCACTTATTCTGTGTTTCTTTTAAATCCAGCTCCACTAAATGAATCTTGTCCTCTACAAGCATCACAATTTTATCCAGTGCTTTGTGTTGTGACTCAAGGACCAAATCCATTCACAACAAATTCTAGAAGACCCTTCTTGGAAGTTGATGTCAAAGGGGGAGAGAGAGATCACATCAAAGCTTATCACTTCCAAAAGAGAGAGAGTATTAAGGGGGAGAAAGAGATCTCCAGGGGAGAGAATACTCAAGTAGAAAGTATTTCTCAAGGATCCCAGATGCTTGGTGTTAAAGAGGAGAGATGCCACATGTCTTTTTGGGGGAAAAGACATGTTCATATGTGCTTATTTGCCTTAAGCTCTGTTCATTTATATCTTTCAGCCCTGATTTTCTGTTCCCTATCTTCTCCCAGTATCCCATGCTAGATTCAGGAGGAGCAAGACATCTAAGGGAAAGGAATCATTTAAATTCATTGCATATCTTTACTCTTGGGGACATGTCTAATCCAATGTGGTACTTAGTACTCACTCTCTACATGTCATCCCAGTCTTGGTATTCTTGTGGTTTCTTCTGTTTGCTTTGGCTAGTAGATGTACCTGTGTTACCTAACCTTGTTTGAGCAGGTTCATTCCACCCTAAGCCAACTCAAGACTACAAGGTAAGTATATGCATCACACTCATGTGTATGAGGAATCCTTGCTGATGTACATACTGTTTGCAAGAAGGACTCATAAGCATGGAGGTATTTTCTTTAATATTCTTTGCTCTGATGCATATGGCCAAGATACATGTAACACATTGCCTACTCTATCATGGTTATGCTCTCACATGTTTCTATATTCCATATTCACATGATTGCATACATATAGGGGGAGCCTATGCTTGTTACATGTCTTTCTGAAGCTTTACTTGCTATTCTTTATATCTTTTCTAAAGCTTTGATGTATGTTGCCATCAATTACCAAAAAGGGGGAGACTGAAAGCACAAGTGCTCCCTAGGTGGTTTTGGTAATTAATGTCAACATATCTCTTGTTGGACTAACACTTTTATCTAGTATGTTTCAAATAAGTTCAACAATGGAGTGGCATGGACTAAAGGATGTGGGAACTCCTTAAAGATGCTAAGGACAAAGGATTGGCTCAAGCTTCAAGCTCAAGACTCTTCATTTTATATTTTAGTGATCCAAGATCACATTGAGTCTATAGGAAAAGCCAATACTATCAAGGAGGGATGAGGTGTTGCATAATGAGCCTCTTGCTTCATGTGCTTAGTGATATGCTCCAAAACCCTCCACTATTTTCCCACTTCCACATATGACCTAAACCTAAAGTCAAACTCGGCCCTACCAATTCTTTCTATCCGGCGCCACCGAGTTCAGATGTCATAGCCACTGCCACAAACCCTAGGCAAATCGGTTTCACCGTTAGGGATCTCGGTCTTACCGAGATGGGATTGTAATCTCTCTGTGTATGTCCATTACCAAAATCGGTCTCACCGAGTTTGTCTAATCGGTACTACCGAGATTACAATGCAAACTCTCTGGTTAACTTATTACCAAAATCGGTCCCACCGAGTTTGAGTAGTCGGTCCCACCGAGTTTGCCTGACCAACTCTCTGGTTAGCTAATTACCAAATTCGGTCTCACCGAGTTTGTGTAATCGGTCTCACTAAGATTACGTTATGCCCTAACCCTAACCATATCGGTCCTACCAAGTTGCATATCGGTCCCACTGAAAACCCTGGCGGTCACTAGGTTTACTAAATCGGTCCGACCGAGTTTGTTATTTCGGTCCCACCGAGTTTGGTAAATTGTGTGTAACGGTTAGATTTTGTGTGGAGGCTATATATACCCCTCCTCCTCCTCTTCATTCATGGTGAGAGCCATCAGTACAAACCTACACTTCCAACTTACCATTTCTGAGAGAGAACTACCTACTCATGTGTTGAGGCCAAGATATTCCATTCCTACCATATGAATCTTGATCTCTAGCCTTCCCCAAGTTGCTTTCCACTCAAATCTTCTTTCCACCAGATACAAATCCTATGAGAGAGAGTTGAGGGTTGGGGAGACTATCATTTGAAGCACAAGAGCAAGGAGTTCATTATCAACACACCATTTGTTACTTTTTGGAGAGTGGTGTCTCCTAGATTGGCTAGGTGTCACTTGGGAGCCTCCGACAAGATTGTGGAGTTGAACCAAGGAGTTTGTAAGGGAAAGGAGATCGCCTACTTCGTGAAGATCTACCGCTAGTGAGGCAAGTCCTTCGTGGGCGACGACCATGGTGGGATAGACAAGGTTGCTTCTTCGTGGACCCTTCGTGGGTGGAGCCCTCCGTGGACTCGTGCAACCGTTACCCTTCGTGGGTTGAAGTCTCCATCAACGTGGATGTACGATAGCACCACCTATCGGAACCACGACATAGACATCCGTGTCTCCAATTGCGTTTGAATCCTTCAAAACCCTTCTCTTTACATTCTTGCAAGTTGCATGCTTTACTTTCCGCTGCTCACCTACTCTTTGCATGCTTGCTTGTTATGTATTGAGAATGTTAAACTTGTGCCTAAACTCCACTTAAACCTAAAGAAGTTAAAAACTGCAACTTTGGTACTTAGTGTCTAATCACCCCCCTCTAGACACCTCTTCTCATGATCCTACAACATTCCATGGCTGGCCCGAAACAACGGGTACCGTCCAACTAACAACAATCCCGGGGGAGTTTTGTTTGCAATTATTTTGATTTGATTTGAGAATGGGATTGGGCATCCCGGTTACTGGCAATTTTCTCGTGAATGATGAGCAGAGTCCACTCATCGTGAGAATAACCCACCTTGCATGGAAGATATAGACAAGCCTAGTTGATACATGAGCTATTCGAACATACAAAATAGAATTTCATTTGAAGGTTTAGAGTTTGGCACATACAAATTTACTTGGAACGGCAGTTAAATAACCGCATATAGGAAGGTATGGTGGACTCATATGGCACAACTTTGGGGTTTATGGAAGTGGATGCACAAGCAATATTCCCGCTTAGTACAAGTGAAGGCTAGAAAGAGACTGGGAAGCGACCAACTAGAGAGCGACAATAGTCATGAACATGCATTAAGATTAACCAACAATGAGTGCAAGCATGAGTAGGATATAAATCACCATGAACATAAATATCATGGAGGCTATGTTGATTTTGTTTCAACTACATGCGTGAACATGTGCCAAGTCAAGCCACTCAAATCATTCAAAGGAGGATACCACCCTATCATACCACATCACAACCATTTTAATAGCATGTTGGCATGCAAGGTAAACCATTATAAATTCGTAGCTAATTAAGCATGGCATGAGCAACTATAATCTCTGATTGTCATTGCAAACATGTTTCATTCATAATAGGCTGAATCAGGAACGATGAACGAAATATTTACAAAAACAAGATAGGTCGAGTTCATACCAGCTTCTCTCATCTCAATCATTTCATCATATATCCTCATTATTGCCTTTCACTCGCACAACCGAATGGTGTGGATAATAATAATAGTGCACGTGCATTGGACTAAGCTGGAATCTGCAAACATTTAATTCAAAGGAGAAGACAAGGTAATATGGGCTCTTTATTAGATCAACAATAATGCATATGAGAGCCACTCACATCGTGGTCTTCTCCTCTCGACCCCCAAAGAAAATAAAAGAATTTCAAATAAAAATAAAACTATTTACACGGGAAATCCCCCAACAAGCGAAAGAAGAACAAGAAATCTTTTTGGGGTTTGTTTTAATATTACTACTACAAGCATGGAAAGTAAACTAGCTAAAAGCTATAAATAATTTTTTGTTTTTTCTCAAGGTTTTTCAAACACACAAGAAGAAAGCAAGAAAATAAAATAAACTAGCATGGATAGTACAATGAAAAAGTATGAACACTGACAACTAGAATGAGTGTGTGAACATGAATGTAATGTCGGTGAGAAATACGTACTCCCCCAAGCTTAGGATTTTGGTCTAAGTTGGTCTATGCCCATGGATCAAAGCGATCATCTCCGGTGTACTGAGGAGGGTCCTCGGGGTGCCACTGGTTAGCTTGCTCCTCCGGATCCCACTGATAAAAAGACTCTCGATATGGATCAAGTGGTGGCTCTGGCTTAGGCTCTAGGACTCGTGTCAGCTCCCAGTAAGCATAAATGTCCTCGGGCATGATGAGGTACGTGCCTGAATGTATATTAAACAAAGAGGGTGCAGGCAAGATAATAGTCTCACACTTAATTTTAGCAAATATCAAGTTATACTTAAGTATCTTCTTCTTATTTTGAACAATAAAGTCATGTGCTAACATACTCTTATAGTCTAGCAAAATAGTGGGCAGGAACTTTTCCTCTTTCTCATGATGCCTAATAGGTATCTCAAAGTGTTTAGCAAGGCATGAAGCAAAGATACCTCCGAAGATGGGGCCCTCTGTACGGTTCAGACTAAACCATTTAGCAACAATAGCGCCTCAACTGAAAGTTGTATCATGAAATAAAGCATGGCGCAAAATAGCAAGTGAGGAGCACTAAGGTTCCCACTGTTCCCGCGACCAATTAAGCACCTACTAGCAAATATTGCAAAGTAACGCAGAACAGGAAAATGTATACTAGTAGTCCTTGCATCCAAAACTTTTCTCGTTTCCCCTACATCACTTCTATCAATAAATTCATCCACACCACTAGGATGTGGTTCCTCGATGCTGCCCACAAAGGGCAACTTGCAAACCACACAAAAATCATAGAGTGACATCTCCTTAAACTCATCATATAAATAAAACTCCATTGAAGGTGGTGATTTTCTAGCATGGAAACAAAAGTTTTGCACGAAATTATTAGTGAGTAGGAGATACTGTTTACACTGGTCGTGGAGGAAGTTGGTGAGTCCTGCATTCTCAGCCAAATAATAAAAGTCGTCGTGAATTCTGGTGGCTCTCAAGAATGCGTCACAAGGCCATTCACATGGCCGAACCTCCGCAGTGCGAGGAAGATTGTATATGGGCTTTATATTTTCTTCATTCTTCTTATCCTTCGAGCTTTGGCTCGAGGAGCCCCTCAACAATCTCTTCATCATTTTCTTTCTCTGAAAAATTTCTGAAATTTTTAGTGACTCAAAATAAAAGTGAACCAAACTCAACAAGATTGATAGCAACTACTCCCATAAGTTCCTAGAGGCTATATCATGCATTAAAACTACTTTGGACCATATAAATTTGACATGCAAGCCCAAGAACAGGGTCACCTCAGCAGCAAAAAATTGCAATAAATAAAGCACTAGAACAAAAACTAATTGGACCATTGGAGGAGTCACATACCGAAGAACAATCCCCCAAAGCAGTTTTGTGAATGGAGCTTTGAGCAAGGAGATCGAAAATGGCAGCAAAATGAGCTGGTACATGGGTTTTGAGCTACGTGATGATTTTTTCTGGAGGAAGACAAAGTGTGTGGGTGCTGGAATAAGTGGAGGGGGCCATGTGGGGCCCATGAGGCAGGGGCGCGCTCTAGGGGGTGGGCGCGCCCTGTACCCTCGTGGCGAAATGGTGGGTCCCCCTAGTGTGTTCTAAGTGGCAGAAATTCTTAAATATTCTACAAAAAATCATACTCCATTTTCAGGGCATTTGGAGAACTCTTATTTTGGGGGTATTTTTTATTGCATGGATAATTCAGAAAATAGACAGAAAATACTATTTTTGCTTTATTTAAACTAAATAATAGAGAATAAAAGGAGGGTAGAGTTGTGCTTTCTAACTTCATCCATTTCATACTCATCAAAAGGAGTCCAATAACAAGGTTGATCAAGTCTTGTTAACCAACTTCTTCCGAATAATATGAAACCGAAGAACTTTCGAATAACAGTAGGTTACCTCAATGGGAATATGCATGTCCCCAACAATAAGAATATCATATTTCTTTTTTACAGTAGGAAGAGGGAATTCAAAACCTCCAATAGTAATCATTGCAATTTTTTTCCAATAGAATTGATACTATGAACTTAAAGTTGTTTCTTCGGAAAGTGTACCGTATGCTCGTTACCATTAACATGAAAAGTGACATTACCTTTGTTGCAATCAATAACAACCCCTGCAATATTTAGAAAAGGTCTACCAAGGATGATCGACATACTGTCGTCCTCGGGAATATCAAGAATGACAAAGTCCGTTAAGATAGTAACATTTGCAACCCCAACAGGCACATCCTCACAAATACTGACGGGTATAGCAGTTGATTTATCGTCCATTTGCAAAGAGATTTCAGTAGGTGTCAACTTATTCAAGTCAAGTCTATGATACAGAGAGAGAGGCATAATACTAACACCGGCTCCAAGATCACATAAAGCAGTTTTAACATAGTTTCTTTTAATGGAGCATGGTATAGTTGGTACACTTGGATCTCCAAGTTGCTTTGGTATTACACCCTTAAAAGTGTAATTAGCAAGCATGGTAGAAATTTCAGCTTCCGGTATCTTTCTTTTATTTGTAACAATATCTTTCATATACTTAGCATATGGATTCATTTTAAGCATATCATTCAAACGCAGACGCAAAAAGATAGGTCTAATCATTTCAGCAAAGCGCTCAAAATCCTCATCATCCTTTTTCTTGGATGGTTTGGGAGGAAAAGGCATGGGTTTTTGAACCCATGGTTCTCTTTCTTTACCGTGCTTCCTAGCAACGATGTCTCTCTTATCATAACGTTGATTCTTTGATTGTGGGTTATCAAGATCAACAGCAGGTTCAATCTCTACATCATTGTTATTACTAGGTTGACCATCAACATGAACATCATCCTTAACATTGTCACTAGGTTCATGTTCATTACCAGATTGTGTTTTAGCATCAAAAATTGAAATATCATTGGGATTCTCAGGTGTGTCTATAACAGGTTCACTAGAAGCATGCAAAGTCTTATCATTTTTCTTTCTCTGTTTCTTAGAAGGTCTAGGTGCGTCAATATTAGTTCTCTAAGAATCTTGCTCAACGCTCTTAGGGTGGCCCTCGGGATACAGAGGTTCCTGGGTCATTCTACCACCTCTAGTCATAACTCTTACAACACTATCACTATTCTTATTATTTAACTCATTGAGAAAATCATCTTGTGCCTTAAGTACTTGTTCTACTTGAGTGGTCACCATGGATGCATGTTTACTAATAAGCTTAAGGTCACCTTTAACTCTAGACATATAATCACTCAAGTGTTCAACCATACAAGCATTACATTTCAATTGTCTACCAACATAAGCATTGAAGTTTTCTTGTTTAACAATAAAATTATCAAACTCATCCAAGCATTGGCTAGCAGACTTATTATGAGGGATATCACCTTCATCAAATCTATAGAGAGAATTTACCTTTACTACATGTGTCGGGTTATCAAGACCACGTATTTCTTCAATAGGTGGTAAATTCTTAACATCTTCAGCTTTAATACCTTTTTATTTCATAGATTTCTTTGCCTTTTGCATATCTTCGAGACTGAGAAATATAATACCCCTTTTCTTTGGAGTTGGCTTAGGAATTATTTCAGGAAGTGTCCAATCATTATCATTACTCAATATATTATTCAATAGCAATTCAGCTTGCTCAACGGTTCTTTCCCTGAAAACACAACCAGCACAACTATCTATGTGGTCTCTGGAAGCATCGGTTAGTCCATTATAAAAGATATCAAGTATTTTGTTTTTCTTGAGAGCATGATCAGGCAAAGCATTAAGTAATCGAAGAAGCCTCCCCCAAGCTTGTGGGAGATTCCCTTCTTCAATTTGCGAAAAAATAAATATTTCCCTTAAAGCAGCTTGTTTCTTATGAGCGGGGAAATATCTAGAAGAGAAGTAATAAATCATATCCTGGGGACTACACACACAACCAGGAGCAAGATAATTAAACCATATCTTAACATCACCCTTTAATGAGAAAGGAAAAAATTTAATAATATAGTAGTAGCGGATCTTTCCTCATGAGTAAATAGGGCGGCTATATCATTCAATTTAGTCAGATGTGCCACAACAGTTTCAGATTCATAACCATAGAAAGGATCAGATTCAACCAAAGTAATTAACTCAGGATCGACAGAGAAATCATAATCCTTATTAGTAACACAAATAGGTGAAGTAGCAAAAGCAGGGTCATATTACATTCTAGCATTCCGAGACTTTTCTTTCAGCTTAGCTAATAGTTTCTTAAGATCATATCTATCATTGCAAGTAAAAATGTCTTTAGCAGTTTATTCATCCATAACATAACCCTCAGGCACAACAGGAAATTCATATCTAGGGGGAGAATCTTCATCATCACTTTCATTAATATCATTGGTTTCAATAATTTCATTCTCTCTAACCTATCAAGTTGTACATCAAGAAATTCACCTAATGGCACATTATTATCAAGCAGAGAAGTAGTATCATCATAAGCATCATGCGTAGCAGAAGTGGCATCATCAATAACATGCGACATTGATGTCTGCTAGAACTACGTCGGTATTTCCCCAAAGAGGAAGGGATGATGCAGTATAGCGATGGTAGGTATTTTCCTCACTGATGAGACCAAGGTTATCGAACCAGTAGGAGAACCTACACACACCACGTAAACAACACCTGCACACAAATAACAAATACTCGCAACCCGACATGTTAAAGGGGTTGTCAATCCCTTCCGGGTACGGCGCCTCAAGATAGGCAAAAACGTGAGGTAAAAAGTGGTAGATATGATGAATAGACCGCGGAATAAATAAATTGCGGCAATGTATTTTTGTATTTTTGGTTTAATAGATCTGAAAATAAATGCAACAGAAAAAAGATCGCGAAGGCAAATATGATGAAAAGAGACCCGGGGGCCGTAGGTTTCACTAGTGGCTTCTCTCGAGAAAAATAGCAAACGGTGGGAAAACAATTACTGTTGGGCAATTGATAGAACTTCAAATAATTATGACGATATCCAGGAAATGATCATTATATAGGCATCACGTCCAAGATTAGTAGACTGACTCCTGCCTGCGTCTACTACTAGTATTCCACACATCGACCGCTATCCAGCATGCATCTAGTGTATTAAGTTCATGAGAAAACGGAGTAATGCAATAAGAACGACGACATGATGTAGACGAGATCCGTTTATCTATTGCGGCATATATAGATCTCATCTTGTTATCCTTAGTAGCAATGATACATACATGTCGGTTCCCCTTGTGTCACTAGGATCAAGCACCATAAGATCGAACCCACTACAAAGCACCTCTTCCCATTGCAAGGTAAATAGATCAAGTTGGCCAAACAAACCCCAAATATCGGAGAAGAAATACGAGTCTATAACCAATCATGCATATAAGAGATCAAAGAAGACTCAAATAACTTTCATGGATAAAAACATAGATCTAATCATAAACTCAAAGTTCATCGGATCCCAACAAACACACCGCCAAAAGACTTACATCATATGGACCTCCGAGAGAACATTGTATTGATAATCAAGAGAGAGAGAGAGAGAGAGAGACAGAGAGAGGAAGCCATCTAGCTACTAACTATGAACCCGTAGGTCTACAAAGAACTACTCACACATCATAGGAGAGGCACCAACGGAAGTGGTGAACCTCTCCATGACGATGTATAGATTGGATCTGGTGGTTCTGGACTCTACGGCGGTTAGATCAATATTTCGTCGACTCCCTTAGGGTTTCTGGAATATTGTGGTATTTATAGAGCAAAGAGGCGGTTCGGGGGGCCACCTGAGGTGGGCACAACCCACCAGGGCACGCCTGGGCCTCCTGGCGCGCCCAGGTGGGTGCTGCTCCCCTGGAGCAGCCCCTCAGGTGCTTCATTGGCCCATTGGCTTTCTTCTAGCCCAAAAAAATTCCTCCAGGATTTGCATTGCATTTGGACTCTGTTTGTTATTCATTTCCTGCGATGTAAAAAACATGCATAAAACAACAACTGCCACTGGGCACTATGTCAATATGTTAGTACCAAAAATTGATATGAAATGACTATAAAATGATTGTAAAACATCCAAGAATGATAATATAACAGCATGGAAGAATAAAAAATTATAGATACGTTGGAGACGTATCAGCATCCCCAAGCTTTATTCCTGCTCGTCCTTGAGTAGGTAAATGATAACAATAGAATTTTTGATGTGGAATGGTGCCTGACATGTTCATCACATTCTTTTCTTTATAGTATGGACATATGGACTTTTATATGATTCAAAGCAATACTCTAGTTTTGACATGAAGACTTTAATACTTAGGCATACCAACAAGAAACCATGTATTTCAAAATATCAACACTAAAGCAAGTTATCCTGGCCCATGATGCTCAATCATTGATCTATTCATGAAACACACTCGAATATTAGCTACACCAAATCCTCAAATATGATCATAGTGCCCCTTGGTGCTTTATAAGAGAAGACGGAGACTCAAATTCAAAAAAAATTGCATAAGTAAAAGAAAGGCTCTTCGCGGAGGGAAGTAGTGATTTGTAGAGGTGCTAGATCTCAAAGCTTAAATTGAGAGATAAAATTATTTTTGAGAGACATACTTTTCCTACCAACGAAAACGACTTGGAGCATCCCAACAGTTTCCATGCTAGATACACCATAGGCGGTTCCCAAATAGAAAATAAAGTTCATTCCTTTTTCCACCATAACTTTCACTTTCCATGGCTAGCCGTATCCACGGGTGCCCTCCATACCAACACTTTCCAAGGAATTTATTATTTGACAACATAAAGTAAATTCATTTATTCATTTCTGGACTGGGCATCCCTAGTACCTTTGTCGTACTCTCGTTCAATGACAAGTGAATAAACACTCATCATGAGAATAACACATCTAGCATGGAAAATATTGGCTACCCTTTACAGCCTCGTGAGTAGTAGAGCACAGAAAAGAGAAATTTATTTTGAACATTAGAGATGGCACATGCAAATTTGCTTAGAATGACATAGAAATATCGCATATAGGTAGGTATAGTGGATGCACAAGTAGTGATCATACTTAGTGCAAAATGAAGGCTAGCAAAAAGATTGAGAAGCGACCAACCAAAAAGCAAAAAATCTCGTACCCAAGCATTAAGCATAAGTAACACCAAATAATGCACCATAAGTAGGATATAAATTTCATTGCATAACTATTGACTTTCGTGCTTGCATAGGGGATCACAAACCTTAACATCAATATTCTTGCTAAAGCACAATTACTCATCAACATGACTCACATATCATATCGTCATATCTCAAAACCATTACTAAGAATCAATTTTATTTTGTCCAATGATCTTTCATGAAAGTTTTTTATTATATACTCCTTGGATATCTATCACTTTGGAACTATTTTCATATGTTGCTTTTGATAAGCTCAAACAAATATAAGTGAAGAACATGAGCATAATTTTTTTTCTTTCTCTCAAAATAATCTAAGCGAAGCAAGAGAGAATTTCTTAAAAAATTACTAACTCCCAAATAAATCTAAGTGAAGCATGAGAGCATTTCTTCAAAGTTAACAAAGCACGTCATGCTCAAAAAGATATAAGTGAAGTACTAGAGCAAGTCCATGGCTCTAACAAATTTAAGTGAAGCATAGGAGCAAGCATAGCATAGTTTTTGGATCTCTTAAAAAGGGTGTGTCCAGAAAGTATTCAACACCTAAAACACAAAGCAAAACAAGCAAAGACTCATATCATACAAGACGCTCCAAGCAAAACTCATATCATGTGATGAATAAAAATATAGTTTCAAGTAAAATACCGATGGTCGTTAGAAGAAAGCGGGGATGCCACTCGGGGGCATCCCCAAGATTAGTTGCTTGCTAATTCCTTGAATATTATCTTGGGGTGCCTCTGGCATCCTCAAGCTTTGACTTTTGCTTATCCTTATTCCTTCATCCATCGTAAGATAACCCAAAACTTGAAAACTTCAATCACATAAAACTCAAACAAAACCTTCGTGAGATCCATTAGTATAAGAAACCAAAGCACTACTATAAGTACTGTATCAAACCTGTTCTTATTTTGTTTTTGCAACATATCTACTGTATTCCAACTTTTCTATGGCAAAAACTCATCAAATAAAACCATAGAATCATCAAAACAAGCACACAATGCAAAGAAAAGAAAATCTGTCAAAAACAGAACAGTCTGTAACAATCTGAAAATTTTGAATACTTATGTAACTCCAAAAATTATGAAATAAATTTTTGGACGAGAGGAATTTGTCTATTAATCCTCTTAAAAAAGAACCAACTTAAAATCACTCTTATGTAAAAAAATTACAATGAATCTCGTGAGTGCAAAAGTTTCTGTTTTTCAGCAAGATCAAATAAACTTTCACCCAAGTCTTCCCAAAGGCATTGCTTGGCACAAACACTAATTAAAAAACAATAAACACAATCATAACAGTAGAATAATTGTTCTAACAGTCAAGAACATAAAGCAAAAAGCAAAAATAAATTTTATTCATTGGGTTGCCTCCCAACAAGCGCTATTGTTTTACGCCCCTAGCTAGGCATAACGCGTAGGATCTAAGTTTTGTCATCTTTGGTTCTAGATCCATAAGATGCCCTCATGATTGATTCATATGGTGGCCCAATTCTTGTTCTAGGGAAGTGTTCCATATTCTTCCTTAGTGGAAACTGAAATTTAATATTGCCTTCTTTCATATCAATCACGGCACCAATAGTGCGCAAAAACGGTCTACCAAGAATAATTGGACAAGACGGATTGCAATCAATATCAAGAACAAAAAAAATCTATGGGCACATAATTCCTATCTGCAATAATAAGAACATCATTAATTATTCCCCTAGGATTTTTTATAGTAGAATCCACTAAGTGCAAATTTAAAGAGCATTCTTCTATATCGGTAAGACCAAGCACATCACATAAAGATTTCAGAATTGTAGAAACACTAGCACCCAAGTCACACAAAACAAAACACTCATAATTTTTAATCTTGAATTTGATAGTAGGTTCCCATTCATCATGCAATTTTCTAGGAACTGAAACTTCTAATTCCAACTTTTCTTCAAAAGCCTTCATCATGGCATCAACAATATGTTTAGTAAAAGCTTTATTTTGTTCATAAGCATCGGGTGAATTTATCATGGATTGCAACAAAGAAATACAATCAATCAAAGAGCAACTATCATAATTAAAGTCTTTGCAATCCAAAATAGTGGGCACATCACTAGTTAAAGTCTTGACCTCTTCAAACCCACTTTTATCAATCTTTTCAAGTAGATTTTCACCCTCCGAATCATAGGGACGCCTTCTAACTAGACTCTTCTCCAGTCCTTTTTTCACCAATCTTAATTTTACTAAACAAAGAATCAATAGAATAAACACCAATCACTTTAAGATCTTCATCGCTTTTATGATAGTAATCACTAGAAAAGGCTTTTTTCTAAAAATTCTCTTTTAGCTCTAAGCATAGAAGCTCTTTTCTTACTTTCATCCATAGAAAAATAAATAGCTTTAATTGATTCTTCAAATTTAGGCACAAAATTTTTCATCTTGAGAGTTTCTACGTCATGAGAAATTCTATCAACATTTCTAGACAAATCATCAATTTTATTCAACTTTTCTTCTATCGAAGTGTTGAAAGCCTTTTGCATATTGATAAATTCTTTAATATTCCTCTCAAGATCGTAGGTGTTCCTATTATTATTATTATTGGTGGGATTACCATAGGAATTACCATAATTATTAGAGGAATTACTAGGAAAAGGCCTAGGATTAAAATTACCTCTATAAGCATTGTTGTTGAAATTATTTCACGAGACAAAATTCACATCTATGGCATCACTATTTTGCTCAATAAAGTAGACAAAGGCACATCATTAAAATCAATAGGAGCAATTTTATTAGCAACCAACTTCATAAGAGCATCAACCTTTTCACTCAAATAATTTATTTCTTCTACCGAATTGACCTTTTTATTAGTAGGAGCTCTTTCGGCATACCATTGCGAGTAATTTGCCATAATATTGTCTAGAAATTTAGTAGCTTCACCCAAAGTAATTTCCATAAAAGTACACCCCCCCATGGCGGAATCTAAAAGATTACGAGAAACAAAATTCAATCCCGCATAAAATTTTTGTATGATCATCCAAAGATTTAACCCATGAGTTAGGCAATTCCTTAGCATCAATTTCATCCTTTCCCAAGATTGTGCAACATGCTCATGTTCAAGTTGCTTGAAATTCATGATTTGGGTTCTAAGGGAAATAATTTTTGCGGATGGAAAATACTTGGTGATAAAAGCATATTTGCACTTGTTCCAAGAATCGATACTATTGCGAGGCAAAGAAGAAAACCAAATTTTTGCATGATCTCGCAAAGAAAACGGAGACAATTTCAACAACATCATTGTCCACATCTTTTTTTCTTTTGCATATCGCATAATTCCACGAATGTGTTAACATGGGACGCGACATCCTTATTAGGAGTACATGCAAATTGATCTTTCATGACAAGATTCAACAATGCAGTATTAATATCACAAGACTCCACACTAGTGGTGGGAGGAGCAATCGGAGTGCTAATAAAATCATTGTTGTTGGTATTTGAGAAATCACACAACTTGGTGTTCTCTTGAGTCAGGATGACAATGCAACAAGTTTGCACTCAAAAATAGATTTGACGAGAAAACGGCGAATGAAAAGAAGGGCGAATAAAACGACAAATTTTTGTGAAGTGGGGGAAAGGAAAAGGAGAGGAAAATGGAAAATAATGTAAATTGCAAGGAGATGAGATTTGTGATTAGGAACCTGGTTGATGTTGAAGATCCTCCCTGGCAACGGCGGCAGAAATTCCTTTTGATGTCTGCTAGAACTACGTTTGTATTTCCCCAAAGAGGAAGGGATGATGCAGTATAGCGACGGTAGGTATTTCCCTCAGTGATGAGACCATGGTTATCGAACAGGTAGGAGAACCTCCTCACACCACGTAAACAATACCTGCACACAAATAACAAATACTCGCAACCCGATGTGTTAAAGGGGCTGTCGATCCCTTCCGGGTACGGCGCCTCAAGATAGGCAAAAACGTGAGGTAAAAAGTGGTAGATAGGATGAATAGATCGCGGAATAAATAAATTGCAGCAAGGTATTTTTGTATTTTTGGTTTAATAGATATTAAAACAAATGCAAGAGAAAATAGATCGCAAAGGCAAATATGATGAAAAGAAACCCGGGGGTCGTAGGTTCCACTAGTGGCTTCTCCTAAGAAAAATAGCAAACGATGGGAAAACAATTACTGTTGGGCAATTGATAGAACTTCAAATAATTATGATGATATCCAGGCAATGACCATTATATAGGCATCACGTCCAAGATTAGTAGACCGACTCCTGCCTGCATCTACTACTATGACTCCAAACATCGACCGCTATCCAGCATGCATCTAGTGTATTAAGTTTATGAGAAAACGGAGTAATGCAATAAGAACTATGACATGATGTAGATGAGATATGTTATTCTATTGCGGCATATATAGATCTCATCTTGTTATCCTTAGAAGCAACGATACATACATGTCGGTTCCCCTTGTGTCACCGGGATCAAGCACCGTAAGATCGAACCCACTACAAAGCACCTCTTCCCATTGCAAGATAAATAGATGAACTTGGACAAACAAAACCCAAATATAGGAGAAGAAATACGAGGCTATAAGCAATCATGCATATAAGAGATCAAAGAAGACTCAAATAACTTTCATGGATAAAAACATAGATCTGATCATAAACTCAAAGTTCATCGGATCCCAACAAACACACCGCCAAAAGACTTACATCATATGGACCTCCAAGAGACCATTGTATTGATAATCAAGAGAGAGAGAGAGAGAGAGAGAGAGAGAGAGAGAGAGGAAGCCATCTAGCTACTAACTACGGGCCCATAGGTCTATAAAGAAGTACTCACGCATCATAGGAGAGGTACCAATGGAAGTGATGAACCCCTCCATGATGATGTCTAGATTGGATCTGGTGGTTCTGGACTCTGCGGCGGCTAGATCAATATTTCGTCGACTCCCCTAGGGTTTCTGGAATATTGTGGTATTTATAGAGCAAAGAGGCAGTTTGGGGGGCACCTGAGGTGGGCACAACCCACTAGGGCGCGCTTGGGCCTCCTGGCATGCCCTGGTGGTTGCCGCTCCCCTCGAGCAGCCCCTCACATGCTTCCTTGGCCAATTGGCTTTCTTCTGGCCCCAAAATAATTCCTCCAGGAGTTGCATTGCATTTGTACTCCATTTGATATTGATTTCCTATGATGTAAAAACATGCAGAAAACATCAACTGGCACTGGGCACTATGTCTATAGGTTAGTACCAAAAATTGATATAAAATGACTATGAAATGATTGTAAAACATCCAAGAATGATAATATAACAGCATGGAACAATCAAAAAATTTAGATACCTTGGAGACGTATCAGACATATCAAAATCAATAGCAAGTGTGGGTGTCGCAAGTTTACTTAAAACAGAAGGTGAATCAAGTGCAGAGCTAGATGGCAGTTCCGTACCTGCCATCGTAGTTGAGGGAAAGATCTTGGTTCTTTCATCTTTCAAATTCCTCATAGTGATAAACATATATAAATCCCAAGTGACTCAAAGAATAGAGCTATGCTCCGTGGCAACAGCGCCAAAAAAGAGTCTTGATAACGCACAAGTATAGGGGATCGCAACAGTTTTCGAGGGTAGAGTATTCAACCCAAATTTATTGATTCGACACAAGGGGTGCCAAAGAATATTCTCAAGTATTAGCAGCTGAGTTGTCAATTCAACCACACCTAAAAGACTTAATATCTGTAGCAAAGTGTTTAGTAGCAAAGTAGTATGGAAGTAACGGTAACGGTGGCAAAAGTAACAGTAGAAGTTTTGTGGCAATCGTAACAGTGGCAACGGAGAAGTAACCTAGCAAAAATCAATATGAAACGAGCTCGTAGGCAACCGATCAATGATGGATAATTATGTCGGATGCAATTCATCATGCAACAGTTATAACATAGGGTGACACTGAACTAGCTCCAGTTCATCAATGTAATGTAGGCATGTATTCTGAATATAGTCATACATGCTTATGGAAAAGAACTTGCATGACATCTTTTGTCCTACCCTCCCGTGGCAGCGGGGTCCTATTGGAAACTAAGGGATATTAAGACCTTCTTTTAATAGAGTACCACACCAAAGCATTAGCACTTAGTGAATACATGAAGTCCTCAAACTACAGTCATCACCGGGAAGTGTCCCGACTATTTTCACTCTGGGGTTTGCCGGATCATAACACGTAGTAGGTGACTATTGACTTGCAAGATAGGATCAACAACTCACATATGTTCATGAAAACATAGTAGGTTCAGATCTAAAATCATGGCACTCGGTGCCTAGTGAAAAGCATTAAGCATGGCAAAGTCATAGCAACATCAATCTTAGAATATAATGGATACTAGGGATCAAACCCTAACAAAACTAACTTGATTACATGGTAAATCTCATCCAACCCATCACCATCCAGCAAGCCTACAATGGGATTACTCACGCACGGCTGTGAGCATCATGAAATTGGTGATGGAGGATGGTTGATGATGATGACGGCGACGGATTCCCCTCTCCAGAGCCCCGAACGGACTCTAGATCAGCCCTCGCGAGGAAGATTAGGGCTTGGCGGCGGCTCTGTATCGTAAAACGTGATGAATCCTTATCTCTGATTTTTTTCTCCCTGAACGTGAATATATGGAGTTGGAGTTGAGGTCGGTGGAGGTCCAGGAGACCGATGAGGCAGGAGGGCATGCCCCAGGGGGTGGGCGTGCTGTGCACCCTCGTGGACAGGGTGTGGGACCCCTTACGTTGATTCTTTCGCCAATATTTTTTATTAATTCCAAAACGTGACTTCATGGAGTTTCAGGTCATTCCAAGAACTTTTATTTCTGCACAAAAATAACACCATAGCAGTTCTGCTGAAAACATCGTCAATCCGGGTTAGTTCCATTCAAATCATGCAAGTTAGAGTCCAAAAGAAGGGCAAAATTGTTTGGAAAAGTAGATACGTTGGAGACGTATGAGTGTGATGTAGTTAGGTCATAAAAATTAACAAAAAATAATTGTATCCTTTCATTTTGGTGGTGTATGCACTTGGGACAACCAAAGTTGACATTCAAAACCATTTGGTATGATTGGTTAACATTGCTAGTTTGACCCCATTTTAAAAAGCAAAGGATGTGATAAAAGACTTCAAAATTGAAATTCTTTCACATTTAGCCATCTTATGTCCACTAGTTTGTGGGGAAAACAATAAATTTACAATACCAATTTTAAAAAAAACCTTCGCAAAATGGCATATCTAGTGTGAACATGCATGGATTTAAAGGCATATGGTCATGGCCAGATCCATGGATAAATCCATGGCATAGTCCATGATAACATGGCCAAATCTGGCACAACTATGGTTGTTACCATTCTGAACAATGCTGCCATAGGAATTATGATTTTTTTATATAATAGAAAATAAATTTTTCATTTTGCAAGTGCTAGAAATGAACTTTTTTGTGAAGGTAGTACGTGAAGTAAGTTTGAAAATCGGGCATTTCCATTTTTCATAAAAAGTAGGCCACGTTGGATGCCCACTGACCAAGTTTCAATAATTTAAGAGTATTATTGCTATATTCCATCCATTTATTGGACTTGTGGTTAATTATTAGAACTAGCTCAAATTTGAACTATAAGTGTGATGTAGTTTGGTCGTGAAAATTGACAAAAAATCATTTTATGCTCTAATGCTAGTGGTGCATGAAATACCATTTGGTATGATTGGTCAACATTGCTAATTTGACCATATTTTGAAAAAAAATCAAAGAAAATGATAAAAGACTCAATAATTGAAATGTTTTTGCATTGAGCCATCTTATGTGCACTAGTTTGTGGGAAAAAATAAACTTGCACTACCACAAATTAAAAAAACTTCCCAATTTAGCATTGTTTGACTGAAAACACCCAATTATTTTAGAAGAAAATAAGTGAAATGTGGGTCACCACCTGTCACATTCTGAAATAAGTAACAAAAGGGCAAAATTCGTACATTCTCACATGGAAACAACACAAATTTCATTTAAAGTTTATAATTTTACAGCCATAAACCCTAAACATAGTTACTGACAAAATAACACTATTTCATTGTCCTAATATACTAGTCATTGTTGTCCACACCGGAGTCGATGTTGAGGTTGAGGGAGTCGCCGTCCTCCACATCCTGCTTGTCATCATTATCGTCCTCACTCATGAGGTTGATGGTGACGTCGGCCACCGAAGCTAGGATCGCCCGTTGGAGCCCCAACGTGTCAACTTGGTTGTCAAGGTGGTGCTGTGGCCCCTTCCTCAATTCTCATAGTGCTAGGAGGAGCCCCGGTAGGTCTGCAAAGTCCCGGGCTCGCTGGTCACCGCCCCTGTACTCTGCCAGCAACAACGGTTTCGACTTTGGCTTGGGAAGGAGCAGGCGGCGCATGAGCTCATCCCCAGCTTCAACTTCGGCACGAGTAGGGGGTTGCACGAGATCGTCCTAGCTTGAGCTTAGGAATGACTAGGGGTCGTGTGAGCCCGTTTTAGCTCCGGCTTTGGGATGCACAGGCCAATGATGCGCACTACAAATCTCGTCCCCGGCGTCCTTGCTCCGGCTTTGGGATGCGGAAGGCCCCACTACCGCTACTGTCGCCTCCTCCTCCTCCTCCTCCTACAGGCATGGAGTGTGGTGGTGATACCTCATCTCCGTTGTTTAGTCCGAGCTATGTGCGGCAAGCGCCTATGACATTGCTACTTGTGAGCTGCGTTGGGATTTCCCCGAATAGGAGATGATGATGCAGTATAGTAGAGATAAGTATTTCCCTCAGTTAAGAACCAAGGTTATCAATCCAGTAGGAGAACCGCACCTCGTTAGCAGTAACTGCACACAAAATAACAAGTACTTTTACCCAACGCAAACAAGGGGTTGTCGATCCCTCGACGGTTAATTGCAAGGGTTAAATCTTATAGAGATAGACAGAAAAATAAAAGACAAAATACAATAAAATAATGAAAAATTGCAGCAAGGTATTTTTGGATTTTAATATATGATAAAAGTACACCCAGGGGCCATAGTTTTCACTAGAGGCTTCTCTCTGGAAAATAGCATACGATGGGTAAACAAATTATTGTTGGGCAATTGATAGAAAAGCGAATAATCATGATGATATCCAAGGCAATGATCATGTATATAGGCATCACGTCCGAGACAAGTAGACCGACTCCTTCATGCATCTACTACTATTACTCCACCCATCAGCCGCTATCTAGCATGCATCTAGAGTATTAAGTTCATACAGAACGGAGTAACTCCTTAAGCAAGATTACATGATGTAGACAAAGTAAACTTATGCATGAATAAACCCCATCTTTTTATCCTTAATGGCAACAATAAAATTACGTGCCATGTACCTTTCTGTCATTGGGATTGAGCACCGCAAGATCGAACCCATCACAAAGAACCTCTCCCATTGCAAGAAAAATCAATCTAGTTGGCCAAACCAAATCAATAGAGTGGAGAGAAATACAAAGCTATAATAATCATGCATAAAAGAGTTCGGAGAAGACTCAAATAATATTAATGGATAATATGATCATAAACTCACAATTCATCGGATCCCAAGGAACACACCGCAAAAAGTGACTACATCGAATAGATCTCCAAGAACATCAAGGAGAACATTGTATTGAAGATCAAAGAGAGAGAAGAAGCCATCTATCTATTAACTATGGACCCATAGGTCTGTGGTAAACTACTCACACATCATCGGAAGGGCGGCATGGTTGATATAGAGCCCCTACATGGTTGATTCCCCCTCCGACAGAGTGCCAGAAAAGGCCTCCAGATGGGATCTCTCGAGAACAAAAGCTTGCGGCAGTGGAAAAAGTATTTTTGGGTGGATCTCTGTTGGTTTCCCAATTTTAGAGAATTTATAGAGGCGGAATTAGGTCAAAATGGTGAACATGGGCCCCATAAGCCACCAAGGCGCGCCCACCCCCTGGGTGCGCCATGGTGCCTCATGGGCTCCTTCTTCATCTTCTGTACCTCTCCCAGAGCTTCCAGTGTCTCTTTTATCCAAATCTCCAAAACGTTTCATGGCATTTGGACTTTGTTTGGTACTGGTATTCTCAAAACCAAAAATAGGCAAAAAAACAACAGCTGACACTGGGCACTAAGTTAATAGGTTTGTCCCAAAAATGATATATAATTTCTTGTAGTTGCATATAAAACATCCAAGATTGATACTATAATAGCATGGAACAATAAAAAAATATAGATATGTTGGAGACGTATCAGACATCGGCAAAGTTACGCCCTTCCCAGAAGGTTTACCGCTCATTGATGTTGTTGCACGACGCCGAATAATGGCCGTTGCAGCGTTGGATGCAGGCAGCATTGTCACAGGTGAGGATCTACGGCCACCGTCGGGTATTAGGCATGCAGTCCTGATTTGACCGCTCCTCCAGTGACAGGCTTTGCTGAAACACGTGTGTTACGCATGGCATGGCTGCTGTGCCAACAAACGGGACATGCTCCGTCAAGAGCCCCCCACGCTCACGTGTCATCCATCCAGAAAGCGCGTGTCCAGTGGCACCATGCCATTGTAGTGGGCGAGGAGCGAGGCTTCCTTGACCATGAGTGTGCGTGGCATGCCACAAATGCACACTGCATTGCGTCGTTCCCGACTGCTGCTTCCCACCCCACTGTCGTGGCTGGGCATGGTTGTGGCTGCGAAGGGGAGGCAACTAGGTTTTGTGTGGTGGAGGCGCATGATGGCCTGCAAGTACACATGGTTTAGTTGTAGCCTTTTCGAAGTAAGAGTATCGATCCCACAAGGAGCAAATGAATCAAACTTCTGCCTCATTGGATGAATTACAAATGTTGTGCCTGTAGATAATTGTAGACCCCAAACAAACTGAAGGTGGAAGTAAATTGTAATTGAGCAGGCAACAAGCTTTAAAGTAATATTTACCTAATAATATAGCAAATTGGGTTTCTTTCGTACGTCATGACATTTTTCAAAAAAGTCCCTCCATTTCAGAAAATTCAACCTGTAGTCCTGTTTTAAGTTAAAATGAATTGTTTTTTCATATTCTACACAAAAGTCCCTGTGTTTTGTTGAAATCAACCCGCGGTCCGTATTTAAGTCACACCCGAACCGTTATTTTACATTTTTCGAAACCCCCCCTGATGTTTTAGGTAATTCATCCGCGGATCATATTTAAGTCAAACCATGTTTTTTTAAATCATCCATATCTTTTAAACCGTAACTCCGATTTGAACATGTTATATATGAAATTTGATTAGAAAAATATGTAGAATATGAATATGATATTATTTTCACCTATTGAGTATTTTTAAATATTATTTTGGAATATATTTAAGTTAAATAAATGATTTTCTAAATTAGCCGTATCTTTTAAACCGTAACTTCGATTTTAACATATTATATATGAAATTTTATTAGAAAAATATGTGGAATCTAAATATGATGTTAATTTTACCTGTTAAATATTTTTAAAATATCATTTGGGGAGCAAACTTATAATTTATAGCGCAAGATCCATTTTCCTTTCGTACCGACGACGACCCGGATTACAAATAAACACCCCACTATAATAATATAGGGAAAAAAACATCGACAACTACACATGCATACCTATGAAAAATGTCGCAGGGGAAAACAACTGATTTCTCATCACGAGAGTGAGAGAAAGCGAGATAGAGAGAGAGAGAGAGGGGCAGGGAGGGAGGGAGGGAGGGAGAGGGAGGAGAGAGGGAGAAAGAGACACCTTAGGATTAAACATATTCAAACACGTTTTTTTTATTTTGTGTGAACACCGAGGCCATCGCCGGCGAGGGTGAGAAGGAGGATAAGCGGCAACACAAATAATGCCTCGAAATAATAAAGGAGATGAACCTATTGTGGTCTTGGGTGATGGTTGTTGGGTTAAGTGTGTGTGTTATGTTTTCTCCTCCGTTGCAACGCACGGGCTCTTTTGCTAGCAACATAAAAGTAAATAGGAAATACTAGCTAGAGTGACTGATGGAACAGCAGAGAAGTAAGGCATTCTTAGGGAGGTCGGAATCCCCATTGGTATGTTTCTAACGCATCTATGCAAGGGCATAGTATGACATGGACACTTGATCCACTCTTGATGATTATGTTGGGTGGAGCCAGGTATAGAACACATTCTACTTGAAGTAGACTTCGTGCCGCGTAGGCCACCATCATAGTCTCCTTCATACACTACAAAAAAATACACTTCCGTGATGATACGTGTTTTTCATAGTAGGTCATGTTTTCTATCATGCATGTACATCCATGATGATTTTATGATAGAATCAAGATAGTCATACATGTGCTGTTGTAGAAGTGTTCCATGACATTACCAAAATTATCATCACGGAAGTGTCCACTTCCATGACGATAAATCATGCATCACAAAAGTTCTTTTGTAAAGGGTGACCGACACATGGCATCCACCGTAACGGAACGTTGTTAAGCTATCGGGTCCGGTTTTGGATCCGATAACCCGTTAACAGCCCGGACCAATGGGGATTTTCCATGTGTAAAATCATCATTGGCTGGAGGAAACACGTGTCAGCTCCGCGTTGACACAGGTGTTACTCATCCAATGGGAAAGATGCGCCTATGATATTTTGACACGTGGATCGGCCCAAAAGTGGCCCATAAAGTTTAAATGGGCCGGCCCAACTAAAGGCCCACAAGATTTTACAGACCATAATGGGCCGGCCCAGCTAAAGGCACACGAGATTTTGCGGACCGTAATGGGTTAGCCCAGCTAAAGGCCCATAAGATTTAGCAGGCCATAATGGGACGGCCCAGGTAAAGGCCCGCGAGATTTTGCAGACCATAATGGGCGAGCGCAGCTAAAGGCCCACAAGATTTAGCAGGCCATAATGGGCCGGCCCAGGTAAAGGCCCACCAGATTTTTGCGGACCATAATGGGCCGGCCCAGCTAAAGGCCCACGAGATTTCACCGACATTAATGGGTCGGCCCAGCTATAGGCCCACAAGATTTTGAGGACCCTAGTAGGCCAGCCCATTAACTAGCTGCCATGTTTTGGGCCAAATGCTGGCCCATATTTGACCCGCTCCATTAATGGCCTGCCACGTTCCGGGCCTAATAATGGCTCATATGAGATCCGGCCCATTAAAAGCCTACCACATTCTGGGCCAAATTACAGCCTAGATTAGGTCCGGCCCTTTAAGAGGCTTTGGGCTAAACTATGGCCCATATCAGATTCGGCCTATCAACTGGACGCTATGCTTTTGGGCCCACTTGGTAAAGGCCCATTTAGTAATCCGGCATGATATTAGTTTCGGCCTGTCAAGGGCCCGTTTATCATTTTGGCCCTATATTAATTTCAGCCTGTTAAAAGCCTGTCATATAGTTGGGCCTAACTACGACCCAGTTTGCATCCGGCCTGCTCGCAGCCGATAATCTGATTGGGCCAAACAAGGACCGAGACAATTTTGGCCTATTAAAAGCTCGTGATTTGATTGGCACAATCATGGGCCGGGGTCCATTTCGGGCCACTGCCGGCCCGTGAGCTATTCGGCATGTTTCAGGCCCAACCTACTTCTCAGCGTCCTAAAAGCCCATTGAGTTTTCTTGCGAAATGAGGGCCGACGGTTTACTCGGCCTACTAGTGGGCCAGTTTACATTTAGGCCTTTTAACGGACCAAGATGATGGGGCCCATGATGCGGATCGTACATTGTGATTGCATGATGGCTCGATTGTGTATCGTAATTTTACGGTTTGGCCGGTTTACTGCGAAGACAGGATATATATACAGTAAAATAACTGCAGCATCGTGAATAAGAAAAAACCTAGACTATACAATAAAGAAATTACGACATATTACATCCACTGGGCATCAAAGTTCGCCACTATGACAATAAAGCACAAGCAGACAACTTACATACACTGGGCATCAAAGATCGCCACCAGTGCAAATAAACACGCTGACAAAATAATATACAAAACCGACAACACTTCAATAGAGTTCAAGAAAGGTTAGCCCTGCTAGGGAGCTGCAGCGCAAGCAGCTGAGCAAGCTGATGAGACTGCGCTTGTTTAACACTTATATCCTCCTCACTCTGAAAGATAAATAGTAGACAAATGACATGTTTTGCACATAAAAGTATCAGTGCTGACAATTCATCACATTTCTTACTAACGAATAAAGTGACACCATTTAAAATTGCATTAACACAATATGGTATTGTTCAGGTCAAGACATGGCAGGAAATGACATTGTGAAGGAGTTGGCAGCTTCACGACACCACTGCATTATAGATCAAGAACTCATAAGTATCAATGGTTAGTGTGCTGTCAATTTATCCCATTTCAGATTGGCAAATAAAGAGACGGTTTAAATAATAGTAGAATGACATGACATTGTTCATAGTTAAGACATTGCAAAATATGACATTGTCTTGTAGTGGGTAGGTTCACCACACCACTGGATTACAGAAGAAGAACAGAACCATACATGCAGTGCAAAAGAAGATCACTTGCTCTATATAGTTTAATTTACATGGTATGAAGAAGGAACTTGGTTGTACAACTGAAAACTTAAATAGGGAAGGACAAACTTTTGTTTATGAACTACATAATAAACTTTAAACGTGCAATTTGATGCAAATACCAAAAAAATAGCTATTGCAGTCATGCCTAACCAAATATACACAACAAAGTTTGAAGGCTTGAGAAGGACAAACTTACATTATTGGTGAAGACAGGCTCTATAAATCCCTTGTCCATGCTGATAGGGGGGGGGCAATTCAAGAAGTTTACCACATAATCTTCTTCATAAGCATTGCCTTTATACTACATTTTGTTAAGAGTAAATATAGATGTGATAATATAAGAAAAAAGGAGAATATTTAAGATAATATGAAGAGTGATGCTACATAACCATGTAGCTATAAATGTAAGTACAGCGATATAGGCAAAAGGTATAGCCAAGAGCAATGCACAGCTAAACTTCTTCAGTACCATCGGTGTTATCCAACCTTATGGTAAGAGTAAATATAGATCCGATGTGTAGAAAATGGAGGGCAAAGGAAAATAAGCTGCAGAGTGATGGTACATGAACAACTACCTGTCAATACAAGTACACTGATAAAGGACAACAAGTACTTACAAGAACAATGCAGAGCTAAAAAACATTCATTGGCATTGGATATATTCTACACTAATGTAACCATTCATACAGATCAGATAATTTGGAGTGAACAATTGATAAGCAAGCTATCATGCATACTACTGTCACATAATGAACCAGGTATGTATGAAAGTACAGTGATACAGGACAACAGGTACTAACAAGAGCAAAGCAGCGGGCAGCATATTTGCGATATCCCGTCGTTCTTTTCAAACCAGAATTCTTCTTCAAGCAGATTTCCTGCAAAAAAGATCCGTAAGGCACATGCGGAAAAGTAGAAGTTCAAATTGTCATGTGATTTCATAGACAGTACCTCATCCTGGGAACAAGACTAGTGCATAACAAGGTTTTACCATTCAATGTCTTCTAAATTTAGCACAGGAGACTTCACCGAAAATTCGTTTATAGACTTGCCATCAAAGTGTGATTTCCTCAGGTAACACCGATACTGCTGCAATGCTTCCTTGAGAAGCACAAGCAAGTTTTGCTCGTCATGACTATCCAGATTGACCCTCGCCTACTTACAACAATGTAATGTAAATCATTGATGTGTTCAATCAACAGAAAACAGGAAAATAATAACCATGAATAATAGCACTTACACGTAAGTTGGACAGGAAGATGTGAAAATGGTGTTTGTCTTCACTATAATCTTCCCATGATGGGAATATATGCACGTAGTCCCTAACAACATTGAAAACATTGTCTTTTAAACTGGGAATAACTGGAATGGGATTCCAATCTACAGGAATTGGCCGTCTCTGCAGTTGGGATAGGTCTTCGGCCGGTGGACTTTCTGTACTTTTTGTTGGAGTGGGATTTTCCTGTGGTACGGCTGGTGCTATTTTTGGCAACTGAAATCGGTATACCTTTTGCCGGAGTGCAGGTCATGTGTGGTGGGGCTAGTGGTGTGGCCAGTGAAGTATGGGTACAGTCTGCTGGAGTCGGTCCTACGTTTTTGTCACTGGTTGTACAACCAATATGAGTGGGGTGTTGTCTGATTTCTCCGGTACCACCATTTTTTTCAAGGACTTTGCTGGTGCTCCTTCAGGTTCGGCAATCACCATCTTCCTTTTTGATGTCTGATGCACAAGAACAACATTTGAGTGGGCATGGCATCTCGACATATATGATGAGTAAACTAAGCAGATGGCGGTGCAACTACGTAGAAGAAATGCAAGACAACATATGCAAGATACGCGCAATCAATAAAACCTTACCAAATTAGAGCATGCACCTTGATGGGTGAACAGGACAGGCCATCTGCCTTTGACTCCTCGAGGTTAGAATAGTCATTAGGATCATACTCTGAACAAGAATCAATAGGTGGGGAGCGTATGAGTTTCATTGCATCCAGAATGGCACTCAATGCCTTGGTGCCAATTTTGTAAGTCATTGCAGTGTTTAGCTTCAAGAGTGGACTGCTGCTAGTGAAACACAAAGCAGCTACATAGATCATAGTGTAGATATAACGGGAAAAACATAAGCATTAGAGTAAAATCAGCAAAGTGGAACTTGCTGGAATATATGTGCTAGTATTGCCGGTACGGCTAGAAAGGCTTCGGATACCAGCTCTCTTCAACTGAAGGTGTGGTACTATTAATATTAGTGTAACTCTCAAAGGCAACACAGCTCCCCGTATTTCCTTGCTATTCTTATTGGATTCAAGTGGGCAGGCCACTACAAATCCTATTCCTATGTTTACAAAATCCTACGAATCAAAGAGGCCCAAAGAGTTCAAAGTGTCCATCACAACTGGCCGTATAGACCTCTACACTGTAAATGTCCCTGCTCATCTTCACTATAAGGAACATACTGTACTACTATCATACTCCCTCCGTTCCAAAATATAAGTCTTTGTAGAGATTTCCACTATGGATCACATACAGATGTATCCAGATACATTTTAGAGTGTAGATTCACTCATTTTGCTCCATATGTAGTCCATGGTGGAATCTATACAAAGACTTGTATTTAGGAACGGAGAGAGTACTTATTAAAGAAGAACGGAAGAGTAACATGATAAAGAAGAGGAAGAAGATTTTGGATAATAAAATGTTCGTTGCACAATGCCCACACATGATGAACCAGAGCACATTAAGAAAGCAACTCCCTGTTGTCTCTCTATATGTGGTGCATGTGCTTTTCGAAAGTAAAGTAGGAACATTAGCTGGCCAATTAAATGTTATCTGTTTTAGTAATATCAGCATCATATCAGATTCGTACTTGAGCAACAAGTTTGGAATTATGAGTGGCACGTTGTTACTTGATGGATTCAGGAGCAGTGCTAAGCAGGTACGATGATGGTACTGAATATAAAGGCATGTCTGCATGCAAGTCGCATGACTTTTGTCATTTGGGTCAGTCGACCATTTCAGGAGGTTGGATGAAGATCCTACATCTCCCAACCCTTCTTCTTCCTCGTCTCTGATTCTTCCCATATAGAACACCGCACGGGCCGACGGCCGGACCACCGGCCCCCACCGCCTGTGTTCCTCCGCCACCCGCACCCTACCCCGGCCCCCACCTGCACCGAGTTTTCTTCGTTGGGCGAGGACCCACCACCGCCCCCACAACCACCGTCCCCACCCGAGCCCCTTCCTTCGCACCGGCGAACTCCGGCGAGCTCTGGAAAATTGACTGACCTAATTTTGAAATTTAGTCTACTGTGATTTAACTAGTGTGGAATATAAAAGGGGAAAACCATAATCATTGGGAGTATAGTGTTGAACGTGCCATGGCGGATCTGAAGGTGCAAACCGAACAAAGGCAACTTTGCATCCAATGTTTGCTTTCAACTACCAATTGAGTGATGGACAAGAAATCAGAGTAAAGCAATGGTGATCTATTTTCTTGCTGCAATAAATAAGTTGAGCAGATACGAAAGAGTACCGCCTCTGGTGCAGGGTCGTGTATGCATTTGCTGAGAATTTGATGGTGCTGCGGTAGTGATGGCTGTCAGCAGCGTGGAAGCAGATCAAGGAGGGTAGATGGTGGCGGCGAGGCGCGGTGGACGAGACAGTCATAGGAGCAGTGCCGACAAGGTGGACGGCGGCGGGGATGAAGCGAGAGGACAGGATGCAAGGATCCCGGTCCGAAGCAGTGGATGAGAGGGGTCGATCTCTTGTAATGGACGGCGGCGTCAGGGTATCAGCTCCATCATGGTGGAGGAGGACGACGGTGGATGGGGGTGGCGGACGGAGGAGGCTGGGGTGGAGAGGGTGTTTTGGCACCCACAGAGTACGAATGGGGAAATGGAGGTAGAGAGGAAGGGGAAACCATGTCTTCAGGGCGCTTGTCTCAAATGCGAGGAAATTTACAAACTTAGCCCCCGTTTCAAATTTCCTACATCACAACAATATTAGTCGGTTTGGGATAGGACGGTAATCTCGCATACACGGAATATTTGCTGACGAGAGTTTATTTTTGGCGCCCACCATGTATGAATCGGAAGGGAATTTATTTCAGCTGAGGACACACTATGTTTTGGCGCCCACCGTGTATGAATCCGGGTGACATGCGGTTATGTCATGTTTGAGTGAAATTACAAACCTACCCCTATCGAAACCTATAGAAATTGAGCAGATAGGCTTTGCATGGTAGGGATAGGCAGTAGTAATTTCCATCTCACAGATTTTGGTTTCGGGAGGTTACTGCGACTTTCCCCGCTTCGTTCAAATTTTGCAGAGTGCACGTTTACTGTGCCAACTCAATTCGAATCCCATTTGTATTCTATTTTTTTCGAGCGGGATCCATTTTCGATTGGAAAAAAAATTCTATATACAACATTTTTTATATATACTTTCAAAAGAACAACACCCTTTATACATAAATATGGTTTACAAATGGCATGATCTCACATTCATAAGGTTGTATCCATCAATTCGGATTTTCAAATATTTGAAACCACTTTATGTTGAAATCCAATGTATGCATTCCTCGCTAACTGTCTCCAATTAATGTGTGTTTCATGCGGGTTTTTTTTACTTCTCAAACATGTATAATGTGTTTCACACACGCGACATATAGCGTAATCCCGTTTGGATATTAATTGCATATAAACCATGCATTGTTTCTAATTAAAGAATCTATGTATCACCAATATTGATAAACTATATAACATTACATGTGTCCCCAAATTTAAATGAATATGCATGTTTGATACACCAATTTGCGTTATGATATTATTGATGTCGTGATCTCCAGTTTAAATATTTGAATCCCCTTTAATCCAGATATTTGTCTCATATAGCTATCACTCATGCTTATATAGGACTATCTCTCTAGACCTATACGCGTTCATCGTCTCTCGGGTATCTCTCGTGCTACTTGTATGTCGACAATGATCTTTTATCTTCGTAACACACTGACGATACTCTCTCCCTCGACCTTCATGACTCTATCTCTCTCTAAGTATATCTCGCTCCATGCTATGTGTCTCTAACTATGATTCTCCATGTGGAATCTCTTTCTCTCGCACAAACACAAAACTTTGTCTCCCGGGGTCTCATTTCTCTCTACTATTCCCCTGTGTGCCACTCGCACACCCCTCATAAAGAGATGTCTTTCGCTCCTTAGGTATGAGAACCTACAACTCATCCTCTTGAATATCTCTTTCTCACACACAACACAAACTCTGTCTCCCAGGGTATCATATTTCTCCACTGTTCTCTTGTATGTCGCTCACACACACTCTCTCCCTAGAGATATCTTGCGTTCCCTCATATATCTCTCTAGCCATCACTCTCGTTGTGAAATATCTTTCTCTCTCGCAGACACAAAACTCCGTATCTCGGGATCTCATTTCTCTCTGATATTTGTTTCTATGTGACTCACATGCACCCTCTCTCTATCTCTCTCACACCCACACATATAACTCAGCCTTCTGATCCACTCGACTCCTATCTCTAACGCACACTAGCTAGAATCTTTATCTTTCTATTTATCTATTTCTCCATCAACCTTCTTTCTCTCCCTTACTCTTGCTTCCTATCACGCACACTATATATGTTTGTCTCTACATGCAGTCAAGTGCCCTCTTTTTATCTTTCTCTCACACACATAACTTCACCCTCTGAACCACCCGGCAGTCATCTCCAACACTCAAACTAGCGGATGTCCCTCTAGCTAGCATCTCCATCTCTGTATCTATCTATAGTTTCTCCATCAACATTTATTTCTCACACGCAGTCTTGCTTCCTATCACCCACACTATATATGTCTCTCCATACATATGCATTTATTGGTTGATCTCTTTTGCACAATCGCTGTGCCTCACTCCCTCTGCTCGCCATAGATGCATGCTCTAGCCTACGCCAATATATTTTAAAGACAAAAACACATGCTCATTTGTCGGGCCTTATTCCCTGCATTCTCATATGCATGCATATTGTCATACTGATCCCTCTCTCCCATGTCGTTGATCTTATGACTCATGTCTTCTTCCTTTTATATTGATCATGCACGCACCACACACACATCCAATGTATACATGTATACCTCTCACACATGCACGTTCAAGGTCTCCATGTCTCCATAGGTAGTTAATTACCCTCAACCCTAACGCCACATTGAATCGTTCTCTTCTTGTGTGCACATAACTTCCGCCTGGATGGGTAAAACACACACTCACACTTAACAATCTCCTTCTAGCTACCCCCCATCTCTCTTCCCCTATATCCCCGAAACCAATAAGACAATCCCTTCGCTTAATTCCCTCCTACATGCACCATCGATATATAGTAGTCTTCCTCGGTGTCTCTCAAACAAACACGTTCTCTCGATGTCGACTCCTCTCACGCTCACACACCTTCTCTTCCCTCTCTACGGGCATTTTCTCTCTCACGCCCCATCGTTGGTGGCCTCTGCCATACACATCACCTCTCTATGATGAGGCCATGCACACTTAAATTACATCCGCCATCGAGGACCCTGCGACACCCACCCACCCACACACACACACCCACACACACACACAAACACAGACACACACACACGCCCCACCCCCACCCCCCCACCCCACACTCACA